>NC_135532.1:213593080-213902118 GCF_045843805.1 Urocitellus parryii | reverse complement strand
CCAGTGTCATTATCAACTAGAGATAAACCTTGGGTAGCAGCAAATTAAAAAGACTTCTTAATCAAATCAGAGGACCCAGTAAAATGAGTTCATTGGAAGCAAATGGCTACATGCCTGAGCCTGAGCAGGCAGACTCAACATATCCACCCCCTTCCTGTCTGCTTGTTAGGTCTGAGATTGTGGGCAACATTGGGACCTGCACATCATCACCCTTATAACTCCCTGACACCTTCGCCTACAGAGCCATGAGTTGGTACTTCTGTGGCTATTATGTGGAGATCATGGGGTGCCCTGGCTGTTTTCATGGCTAGGATGGTGGACCAATGTATGGGAGAACACGCCAAGCCCCAAACATATGTCCCAGCATATGTTTTCACGGCTAGGAGAGAAAAAGCTTGTGTTAAAGCAGAATTTGTGGATAATTTATCTATTATTTATCTATTTAACAACCATTCATCTCCCTTCCACTTTCCTCCCCTCCCCATTTTTTTTCTCTTTTTTCTTTTGTCTATCTCCCCATCTATGTACTTACCTAGCATCTCTTTTCTCTCAGTGGATTCATAATCGTGTATGAGTTATATGATACAATTAACAATAGAATGAGGCAGTTGTTACCATAGGGCTATATGTTGCAGGTCTAATAAGAGAGGGATCATTTAGTGAGGAAAGGGTCAAGGAACATTTCCAAGAAGAGCGCATGAGGAGGAGTTGGAAAGTCATGTAGGAGAAGGACAATAAGCCATCTTATGCACTTATGACCATGACCAGGAGAACTGTCACCACCGACTACATCTGGAGAGGAAGTTCCAGCCTTCTCTTACTCTAACAAGAGTTTCTAGACAGCGTGTACCTTGCCAATGATCTGGAGAGAACATGGCTGGCAGGTGCACATGCTGGATGGCACTCATTAGCCGTGTACCCTGGGCCAGTCGTGTAGTTGATCTGAGACTCAGATTTTTTGCCCCCAAGGGCTAGTCCAACAGGTACCTGCCTTTTGCATTTTAGCAGGTTATGAGGAGATAATGTGTGTAAAGATAAGACTGCATTAGAGGAAAAATTTCCACCACCATCTCCTCCTCCTCCTCCTCTTCTTCCTCCTCCTCCTTTTTTGAGATGGGAATTAAACCCAGGGCCCCACACATTCTAAGGATGTGTTATAGTATTGAGCTACTTCCCAATCCTTTCTGAAGACATTATAAGACTGGATGTTGCTAAGTTGTTTTGAACTTGTGGCCCACCTGCTTCAAACTACAGAGAAGCTGGGATGACAGACATATGCCAGAGTGCGTGGCTCATTTTTTAATGAGAATTTAGACTAGATTTTTAGAATTGGAGGCTAGAATAAAAGTACATACATGTCCCCCTTACTCTACTGTAAGGGGGACATGTATGTACATCCCCAAATCATGGAAATTTCTAGAAACCTTTTCACATGGATATTGAGACTTTACTACTCAATAAAATTTTGAGCTAGTCTAAAATCTTTCATTGTAAGATGATACTTAAGGAAGCTATCAAATAGTAATAGTCCTAAAAATAAAATATTTTGTTATTGTAGGTTAATCTTTGGAATGTTCTGGAATTTCAAAAAGTCACATGATATTTTTCCAGATAGACAACTAACATGTTTTCAAGTGATAGAGTTTATGAATACAATGTAGTCATCTTGTAATTGATTCATGCATTGAAAAGATGCATGCAGCCATGCCCAATGATATAGGCTTGACACAGTGTTTTTGTAATAAATCACAAATACAAAATGGCTCACTCAGAATGTACAAAGGTCACCTGGAGAGTAATTTGTTTTCTGAAAGGTTTTGCTTCTTCATCATAAAAAAGTTTAAAATTAGACTACATGTGTATATGATAGAACAGCCTGTTAAAATTACAGTTATTATATTAAATTCTGACAAAATCAGCATTTTGGTACAATAAATATAATGTTTGAAAAATTATTATAGATGAGAATTTAAAACTGTACTGTGAGAAAAATGGAATCAAGGGAACATTTATTGAGCATAGTTTTTTTTCCCTAAAGCACTGACGAGTCAGGAAATATGAAAAATGACCATGTGAAAATGCTTAGACTCCATTTTAGGAAAAGAAAGCTGGTTTTCAGAGAATTTAAGCATATACTCAAATACAGTGTATAAGTGGCTCATGAATACTGGAACATGTGTTTGACTCAATCATCCATTTTTTTAATTGAAGACCTATTAAGTTGCAAATTATATGGCAGGTAAGTATTGAGACCTGATAATTCACAGACACAGAGAACAGAAATTGCTTTTGCCTTGGGGCTGAGGTTGTGGCTCAGCGGTAGAGCACTCCCTAGCATGTGCAAGGCGCTGGGTTCCATCCTTAGCACCACATAAAAATAAAAACAAATAAAAATAAAGGTATTGTGTCAACTACAACTAAAGAAATATTTTAAAAAAGAAATTACATTTGCCTTTATTAACCAGTACTTAAAGATCTGAATGGAAAGGTATTAGAAGTAATGCAATCTCGGTAGAAAACTTTTCTTCAATAATGCATTTGTATTGTGTTCTGGAAATTGGTGTTGACAGTGGTATTGAAAAGCCAAATGTCTATTCCAGAGAATTTGTGAAGTAGAATTTATAGTTTTGAAATTCAAGGATGATATAAAAGGAAAGAAACCAAGGGAAAAAGAAAAACTGGAGGGGATTTATTTTCTGTATGCTATTGTTAAGGATGAATTACAGTAGAGTGGTTAGATAAGGTCAGTACCCAATATCAGGAGAAATAGGTAGGAATATTTTTTCCACAGAAGGACAAATATCTTATAATGAAGGTTATCAAAATAAGAGATTGACAGCTTTGTGAAAATATCCATTAAGTGCATCTAATAAAGTAGGAAACCAGCCACCATTCACTCCTTTATCATCTAAATCCAAATATTAGACAGAATAAATGATGTTCCTAAGTTTATATTATCTATTAACTATGATTTCATGTCTATTATGATAAAAAATAATTGAAAACTCTTGAGACTGCTTGGTTCTGAAAATGATGTATAAATCTAACCTATACCAGTAAGATAAGTGAAAACAAATAAAAAACATTTTTTCCTGTTTTGCTGTTTTTTTCTACTGCATGGTTTTGATAAAAAGGTAGGATGTGGACTATAGAGTAAAAAGGAAAGGCATGCTTGAATTAGACCCCTACAGACATAACTACAAATGAGGATTTCCAGACCTCAGCAATTCTGACATTTTGGACCAGATGTTTCTTTGTTCTTCGAAGCTGATTTTTACCTCTCAGGATTATAAGCATCCTTGATTTCTACCAGCAGATGCCCAGTAGCTTTCCTTCCACCCCAAGTCATGTTATTTGAAAATTTCTGCAGAAATTAGCAAGTGTCACCAAGAGGGTAAAATTATCTCTGATTGAGAATCAATGATACAAATGTGACAATAGCTCTGTTGTCCTTATTATTCCTGTCTTATGGGGAAAAGTGAGGTAAAAAAATGAGCAGGATATAGATAAGGTGACCCTGAGAGGAGCATCCGTCTCCTTCTTTTGGGGTTGAAGACTTTATTTGTATGCTTGATCCTGGACAAGAATCATCTGTCTTTGCAAACTTCAGCACCCAAGACAGCATCTTCCCTATGACATAAGTTCAGTTAGCATGTGTGGAATTTAGCTAAGTTGTTTAGGGATGCCCACCAAGCAAAGCAATCCACAAAAATATGTAAGTACATATTATAGTTTTAAAGGTATATGTGGAGAGGAGGAAAATCTCGATGTACAAAATATATAGATTCTTATAGTTGAGTGAGAAATCCTTAAAGAAATTTTTGTTAGAAAAATTATAGATTCTTGTAGGAAAATTGTAGATTCTTAAGTTGAATGATAATTGCATATATTTTAGTCAGAAGAGGGGATGCAGGTAAATGCAATATAGTCCTGTTCTTTGGATTACACATATTGTTAGAAATCTAGGAATAGAACAGGCCTGGTTCCCTGACAATGTTTCTATATCTCTCTACCTCTTGCAGGGAAGAATGTGGTCCTCCTTTATTAAGTTTCAAAACACAATCATGTTTAGAGTTTATAGGTATTCCCTTAAAGGGTAGTTCAATATGTTTGAGTATAAATTCTTCTAGTACAACAACATAAATGTAAGTGTAAAAGTCAGCAGAGGGGCAGGAATTTGTCCCCTTGCTGGATTGCAGCAGAGCTTTGTTGCTCAAAGATGTTATTGTCAGCTGTGCATTCTGGAGAAGAATCAAGGAAAGGGGACAAAGCCTGGTGCTCAGTCCTGTGTAGCTCTCATTTCTAATAAGTTCTATAGCTTTTCTAAAATACCCAGTAGGTGTCTGCAGAAAGACTTACCACTGAATGTAACCCACCTAGACCCATGCAAAGATCATCAGCCATAACAGAAGTCAGAGGAAACTTGATACATGACATTGAACTCTGGTTAGTGATAGTGATGCCAAGTTGAATTTTGAAAAAAAAATACTTTTTACTATGAAGTCTTTACTTATTTAGGTCACATTCAACCAAATGTCTTATTACCAAAATGATATTTTATATTCTATAAGTGAATTGCATTGATTTAGTTGCATTGATAATAGAAATTTACAATTGAGGTAATAGATGGTAACATATTTGTTATATATATAACATATATATGTACACACACATATGTATATGTGTATATATATATAACATATATATGTATATATGTTATATATATATACACATATACATATGTATATGTGTATATATATATATATATAGAGAGAGAGAGAGAGAGAGAGAGAAACAGACCCAAGCACTAATGATAGGTATCTTCTTTCAGAATGCATATTTTTCAGTTGGAGCTATGAAAGCAAAATTTTATAACAGAGAATACATAGAAAAGGGATCAAACTAAGTCACACTTGCCATCAGCGTACTAAAATCATTCATTCTCCTTTTAGCTTCTCAGTTAAATGTACAATGAACAGTAGAGAAAGATACAGGAATCCCAAGAATGCACTTACATTTCATCAGGCAAAACTCTGATGGGATCTACATTGGAGAAAAGTACTGATTTTCAGGTCTAGAGGGCAAATTTTTTTTTTATATTTTCCCCAAGACTTGCTGTAAAAAATATATTACCAGGTGATAGAAAGTTTTAAAAATGGACATCAGTTTAACATTTGTTGACTGTGATTTGTTTGAGACATTTCATTAGCAGAACAGACTAAAACAATGTTCTTTAAATAAAAACCAGAGTCTCCAAAATAATGAGCACATTTTAAGCAAACCATTATTGATTGTCAACAGTGGCTGGCACATGATAGTTGTTTAAATATTTGTTGGCTGTGTCAGGGAATGAATGGCATACTCTGGCAACTGTGGACAGTATATAAAGGTCCCAGGGAAGCAGAAGACATCCACACTTCCAAACCATCCTTATTCAACCCACCTGTACTCTTTCCTCTGACAACATGTGTTGCAACTACTACGGCAACTCCTGCGGCTGTGGCTGTGGGTACGGTGGCTACGGCTCTGGCTGTGGCTGTGGCTATGGTGGCTATGGTGGCTATGGTTGTGGCTGTGGATACGGCTGTGGCTGTGGATACCGTGGCTATGGTGGATATGGCTCCAGCTGTGGCTGTGGATACCGTGGCTATGGTGGATATGGCTCTAGCTGTGGCTGTGGATATGGCTCTGGCTGTGGCTGTGGATATGGTGGCTTTGGTGGCTATGGTGGATATGGTTGTGGCTGTGGATACGGCTGTGGATACGGTGGCTATGGTGGCTACGGCTCTGGCTATGGCTCTGGCTGTTGTGGCTCCCGGGTGTTTTGCTACAGAAGATGTTATTCTCCTTGCTGCTAAAACATCACTATCAGAGGACCATTTGTTTCTGAAATGACACTTCTAAAAGACGACACTTCTTCAAGATCCACTCCCCAAGATCTCTACCTTCAGAAAATCGCATGCTTGAAAGTCATTGATCTTCGGCTGCACATCTCTTAGGATGGCATCTGGGAGGCCCTAGGACCTGTGCTATCTTCTCACCACTTTCCACATAGTAGCCTTTGCTCCCTGAATCTCTGATTCTCTGTCATGACCATGTTGATGACCATGGTATCGACAGTGGTCAAAGTCACTTATTTTCAATAAAAATGGTTGTTTGTTTCTAATGAATCTTTGTGTACTTGCTTGTGAATTATTCCTTTCTTGTGGTGTTTTGAACTATCTTGAAAATCAGGCTAACATTAATTAGCCTAATTGTTGGGTGAACTTAAGGTACTACCTTTATAAAATACACACATTTACTCTTATTTTATATCATTAATGTCTCTTCTGCTTGCTTTTCATGTACCACATGCTCAGGCCCTTCACAACCCAAGCACAAATCACAGAGAATTTTAGAATTGTGCTTTGGAAATGGCACTGGATCTTGAATGGAGGTGGAGAGGAAAAGAGAGAAGGAATGGTATCTATCTTTAAGGTTATGAGAAAAGCAGCCATAAAGAAGAATGAAATTA
The DNA here is from genome assembly GCF_045843805.1 of Urocitellus parryii. Classification (NCBI taxonomy): domain Eukaryota; kingdom Metazoa; phylum Chordata; class Mammalia; order Rodentia; family Sciuridae; genus Urocitellus; species Urocitellus parryii. Next base: position 213,895,604 of record NC_135532.1, on the reverse strand, counting down.
TGGCATTTTCCAGTAAATGGATGGAACTAGAGACTATCATGCTGAGTGAAGTAAGCTAGTCCCCCCAAAACAAAGAAGGCCGAATGTTCTCTCTGGTATGTAGATGCTAACACACAATAAGCAGGGAAGAAGAAAAGAAGTTCATTGGATTAGACAAAGGGGAATATAGTAAAGGGTCAGGGGATGGGGACAGGAAAGATAATAGAATGAATCAGACATAATTTTTCCTATGTTCATAAATGAATACACAACCAGTGTTAATTCTACATCATGGACTACCACAAAAATGAAATCCGAGTTAGAATAATTTATACTCCACATATGTATAGTGTGTCAAAATATACTCTACTGTCAGGTATGTAGATAAAGAACACATTTTAAAAAGAAAAAAAAAAGATTATGAGAAAAGTCCCAGGGAGAGTCATGTAGCACAAGAACTCAAAAGAGCAACAGAATGGAAGAGAGTGTTGTCAAGAGTTACTGAAGTATTCATCAGACTTGGGTGTTGGTCATGAGGAATAAAGCCTAAGGAAATAATAAATTTGAAGAAAAATCATATTGTTACATAAAATATGCATTAATGGAAGTGCAAGTGTATTTGTGTACATATATTGAGGTGGAGTCAAGTGATTTGATTCACTCAATCAACAAATATATTTGTATATTTTTGGCCAGGCACCATCCTAGACTTTGAAGACACAATAGAAAAATTATAGACATGTTTTCTGATTTCAGTGTTTGTACTCTATTAGAAAAAATAATATAACAAATAAAACCCATAATAGATTTATACAGATAATTGTAACAGGGGAATTAAGAAGTTCAATAAGACGGTATAAGGGCTGATGTGTTAGTTCAGGAGCTATATATTGAAGTTGTGACATTCAAGCTGGTAATAAAAAGATGCCAATAGCAAAAAGAGGTTGGGAAGTTCATTAACAAGTACAAAGAGAAAAGAGAAGTTCATTAAAATTTAGGTCTCATCAGGAAGTGCCACCTTTTGTCAGTTGTAAAAGAACAAGGTCCAGTGTCTTAAGTTGGGTTCCCTTGGGAATGGAGCTGATATGATATTGGGATTAAAATGCCTAGTTAACTCCTTGGTTAACTTTTTGAAGGAGAGGGTACACTATTTTTTTGGGGGGGGATTGTGACTTTATTGCTCTTTCCCCATGTGGCCATCCAGAACTCTACTAAGTCCTATAACAGAAAAAACCCTTTAGATTTGATATCAATTATGTTTCAACCAGCAGTAACAAATGTCCCATTTCCTTGAGGGGGTCACAACACAAAGTCTGACTTGGTGAGTTCCCTGGAGCTGAGAGATTCCACAAGGGCTGACTTGAAGAAATGCAGTTCTGCAATCAAAATCAGTCCTGGACTGGGGCTGTGGACACAACCAGATTTGTCCATCTGATGGTGACTCAGAGCTTCTTCAAGGGGCAGGGTGCTCTTTTACATTGGGTACATTTATAAATCAGATCTGAGGGTTGACTCTGCCCTGCATAATTCTGAAGCTAGTGTTACAAACAGAGGGAGGGAATTCTACTAATTACAGCTCTTTGAAAATCTAACTTATTGTTTCATTATGTTCCTTGGCATCAAAGGCATTCCAAAACAAGGAAGGATGTCATTTAGTAGGCACGTTTAAGATAGTTTATATATCCAGGAAAGGATCTTCACAAACCAGCATTTACCATGTCTTCCAAACCTGAAATGTTGTGATTCTCTTAGTCAACAAGAATTTAGAGACTTTCAGCTTGTGTGAAGTGAGAAAAGAGTGATAATGGTAAAGAGACAGGGATCCTAAAATTAGAGAAAATTTTTCTACATACTGCATGTGTGTGTGCACACACATGTAAAATGAATCTGGTGTAGGTTAGGAAAATGAATATTTGTCTTCTCATATCTAATCATGTTATGGAGGAAAGGAAACATTAAATTAGGGCACACTTTTTGGATTCAGGAATGGTTTAAGCATCAAAGCTCCTTTATAAAAAACAGTGCTTTTATTAATGAGTTATATTGTAGAGGTTCTCAAAGTAAAATCAGTCATGCTTCTCTCATTCCTTGAACAAGTCTTAAAATTCATGTTCTAGCTATGTACTGTGATTGGTGCAGAGATAAAGCTAAGACACCCAGGCCCACTTCTAAGGATTCCAAATCTTCAGTTAGACACAAAACATTGATTTATACGTTCACATTATACAGCAGGTATGCCTGCAGGTGTGATGGGGTTAGCCAGAGGGCTAAAGGGGCCAACTTCACATTCAGACTGAATGTGAAGAGAAAGTTTAGACAAGGGTCACAAATGGCTTCAAATGGAGAATGATGTATAAGCAAAGCCATAAAGGATAAGGTGGGAGTATTTGGTTACATGGGTAGGAAAATAGGATTCAAGGCAGAGGAATTCAGATAAAGAAGATAAGCTGGAAGTCCATTGTTAGAGTAACAAGATTCACTGGGAAGACTGATCAATGGCCACACCATTGGAGGGATTCTCAGGTCTCTTGAGTGAGCTGAAAATCAGATATGTTAGCCACTGGCTAGGTGTGGCTACTGAATGCAAATACTACTAGTCCATTATGAATTAAGTATAAAACACACAGTAGATATCAAATAATATATAAAATGGTTTTGAACTATTGATTATATATTCCTTGATAATATTGGGAGGCCATAAATTAAATAAAACATAGTATAAAATAATTTTACATGTTTATAAAAGCCTTTTAAAAATGTGGCCAGTGAAGCATTTGAATTTTTCTACATACTTCATAATGTATTTCTCTTGTATAGTGTTGTTCTAGAGGGCCAGCCACAACAAACCAGCCAGGAAAAGACATTGGATAAGAAGATAAGCCATGTTTGGGGCCCAGAAAAAGATCAGAGAATCTGAATGTTTTATAAAGATACGAGAAGTAAATAAGTCTGAGGGAGTGAGGCTACAGGTGCCTGAACTGTAGACTTTGGGAAGCACTCAATAAAGATGCACATTTTACCTGGAAGATTTATTCAATAAATGGGTGTCCCTCTGTTTTGTAATGTTTGAATATCTGAGACTACGTAATTTACAATAAGCAGACCTACAGCCTGGGACATTCAATGTCAAGGTTCTGGCAACTGGTTTGGGCCTTCTGGCTGCATCATAACATAGTAGGAGAGAGAGAGAGAGAGAGAGAGAGAGAGAGAGAGAGAGAGAGAGAGAGAGAGGTGGGAGAAAGAGAGGAGGAGAGGAGGAGGAGGAGGAGAAAGAGAAGGAGAAGGAGGAGGAGGAGGAGGAGGAGGAGGAGGAGGAGGAGGAGGAGGAGGAGGAGGGAGGAAAACCCATCCCCAGAACCTGTTTCTATAATAATAGCTTTAATTTGTTCATAAGAATGCATTATTTGTGACCTAAATACCTCTTAAAAGTCCTACTTCCCAATACCATCCCGTGGCAATTAAGCTTTAGCATGCGTTTTGGAGGGGATAAAGTTTTAAACCATAGCAATGAGATTGATCCATTTTCCATCTGTTTAGACACAAAGAGGCATCTAATTCACACCATATCCACAAGAAATTCTATATCAATTAAAGTTGTGCACATAAAAGTTAAATTGTTAATGGAGGACAATATGGTATAGATTTTTCAGGAATTTTGAAAGTCAGTTGAAAGCAGTCATGCTAGGAAAATTTATACTATGGAAATTGGCAAATCAGATATCCCACTTCCTTTTCCCAAAGAGATAATTAAACAATTAATAGCATACCACTACACTTATCCCTCTAGTCACTGAGAAGAAATGTATTTTTCCCCACAAATTTAATAACAGGGATATACTACTTATGATAGTGAAAAAAAGAAGAGAAAGAAATCTATAGAAATCATTGCCCTCAGAAATCTTGAGCATCTACAGTAAGTATATATCCAAGTTCTGTAATGCAACATTATTTTTAACTGCACTCCACCTCTACAAAGTATCATTTCCTGGAGGTAAAACAAATGATGACACTTTTAGAAACAAAACTGTAAAGATTGGGATTAAAAGCCTAGGTTCTGGAGTCAAATTACTGGTATCTAAGGTAGGCTTCATCTGTTATTAACTGTGTGACCAGGGCCACCTTAAGCACCTCCTTTGATACTCAAGGTAAAAATGATAAAATTGTGCTAGTTCAGATTGCTGAGTATATAAAAATAAAAAAAAAATACAAAGCTCTACCACTGTAAGAATCCAGTTCATTTTTGTTATTATTCTCATTAATAGGTTGCTGTTATGGAATTGCTAATATTCAATCATTTTAACATACAAAGATGACAATTTCATATGGTTTAACCTTATATTTCTTATATTTTATGCTTGTTGATATTAATAACATTTTGATAATCCTAGAGTTTTGATCATAACTTCAGTTTTCTCTTATCCTAGATGCACTCCCCAGTTAGATGTTTTGTACAGCTATCAGACATGTATTTCATAGTTATGAGTTTTAATATGTGTTGTGATACCAAGTAAGTTGATGTCTGCTACTATATTTTAATAACAAACTAGTATGTTTTAATAAGTAGCTTGTTTTCTCATGATTTGTTTCCACATTTTACTATATAATCATTAACAACTTGTAAAGTTTTCATTAGATTTTGTGGAAAGTATGGGGTCTTTAATGAAAAATAAAAATTTTATGGGGGAAAGAATATGATAACAGTAAATACTGGCTGCACTAAATTGAAGAGTTAGTGTTTGAGAAAAGGAAAAGATGAAAAGAACCCTAATGTTCCTGTAGCATGTGGTAAAAGGATACAGACTGGACATTTATTCTCCCTGATGAATTTCTAAGCACATATTTTTAAACAAAACATTCTATACTTTGGAATAGTGCTTGAATGATATAAATTGTCAAAACATCTCATGGTATTAAGTGATTCTTGCATGGTTGTCTAGGAAAGAAGCAATGAAAGCATGCCAGTAAACCTTGCCGTGCTAAGACTGCACTGAGAAGAAGGCAGGTGACAGGTTAATGTGGAAAGGGCCAAGGAGTTGGATGAATGAGCCAATACTGTATATATTGTAGCAGAAACAATAAGAGTGGGGCAATTAAAATTAGAAGGCAAACATAGAATATGAGGTTTGTGTTTTAACTTGGAAATTGCCGATCCAGGGTACCTTTTCCCTACATTGATTAAAATTTGAGAATGTCTAGAAAGTTATCATCATTTTCACACAATGCTACAATTTGTTAACTTTCAGGATGTTAAGAAGATTGTACTCTAGAGACTGCTGTGGCCAGAGTAAAGCTGTCTGGTGTCACTGTGGCACATGGGAGATCTATGGAGGAGGTGTGTGAGGTGTGTTAACACAGTGTTTTGGCTAGGCTGTTGAAGACCACAAAGAAAAATCCCAATGATTGAAATGCAAGGCAGGAGTAGTGGATGCTGGCAATTTTAGTGAGACAAAGCAATTTTTTTACATTTGAAAAACTGAAAGAAAACACCACATATCCTAGCTTTTATGATATCCTAGAAGTTAAACCAGTTGGACTCCACAACTCAACAGTTGAGAATTCTTGCTCAAGTGAAATATTTATCCTTGGTCTCTGTTTTCCCATCTGTGATGCGTATAAAAATGAAGAAAACTACTGGTTCATGAAAAGGTGCTCCATATCACTAGTTATCATGGAAAGGCAAATTCAAACCTCAATGAGTTATCACCTCATACCTGTTAATAGCGACTATTATCAAGAAGACGAGAGATAACATACAATGAAATATTGTTTAACTAAAACAGAAGGAAATTCTGCCATTAAAGAAGACATGGATGGATTTGCAGGACATTGTGCTAAGTGAAGTAAATATGAAACCATAAGACCTATACCTTACAATCTCAGGTGGAGTCTAAAATAGTCAAACTCACAGAAGCAGAGAATACAGAGAGGTGGTTACCAGGAGTAAGAGGACAGAAAATGGGGAGATGTTGGTCATAGGCTAAAAAGTTTTAGTTATGTGAAATGAATAAATTCTGGAGAATCAAAGTTTAGCATGGTTACTGTAGTTCATAATATGGTATTGTATACCTGAAATTTGATAAATCATTCTTACCACAAAAGAAAAAGAAAACAAAAACTGATTAACCAGGTGAGGTTATCAGTGGGTTAACTAACTTGATTGCTATAACAATTTCACAATATATCCATGTATCAAATCATCATGTAGTGTTTACCTTCAACAATTTTGTCAATTATCTCTCCTGCAACTGGAAAGCAAGGAAAAATATACAGCTTTCTACTTTAATTTTTTTTATATGAATTAAACAAAGTAATAAATGTGAATGTGCCCAAAATCTATACAGGAAAATACAAACACTATTAATTACTATATTATTGTTATCATATAATATTCTCTAAATTAAAATAAAAATACTTTTTACAGATAAAAATTATTATAGGTTCTCATTCAACTGTGAGAGCCTACTTTGTTAGACTTATGGGAAAATGAAGACAATATTATTATTACTCATACCAAGGATTGAACCCAGGGGCACTTAACCATGGAGCCACGTCCCCAGCCCTCTTTTTTATTTTTTTATCTAGAGATAAAGTCTCACTAAGTTTCTCAGGACCTTGCTAAGTTCCTGAGGCTGGCTTTGAACTTGCAATCCTCCTGCCTCAGCTTCCAAGCTGCTGGAATTATAGGCGTATGCCAGTGCACCTGGCTTAAGACAATGTTATTGACCTTAACTCACAATTGTCTGGGGAATCAAATAATCAAAACAGATGGTATCAGTATCACAATATTCAGTGCCACCATCAAGTCGTGCACAGGGAGCTCTGGAAGAGCAGACGATGAGGCCTAATGCCTACTGCGATGCAGGAATCCTTCTTATGGACAGGTAGTTTCAGCTACGCTGGGAAGGATCCGTAGAAGTCTGGCAGGTAAAAATCTGGTGAAGTAAAGAGCAAGATGTTTCAGAGAAAATAACTCAGTGAAAAGTTCCCCCCAACCTGTAATATTTCTTTAACCCATAAAAATACTTTTATATTAATTTAGAGCATTTAATATAAGAAAAACAATAACATAATAATTAATAATATTTGCATTTATCCTTATGGGTTTTGTATCAGGTAACATCGGATTTTGTGTCAGGTAAAGTTGTGGCTGGTTTTATTTTGGAATGTGGCCTCAGGGCCCTATTTGGCATCAGTTCTAACCTTCTTTCCTTACCTGCCTCTTGCTCCAGCCACCATGGCAGTGGCTGTTCTATGTGAGCTCTATCCACTCTCTTGCAGGTATAGCCCCAGAATGCCTCTCCAAAAGCCCTGTCTGCTTTTCATCTGTAGATCCAAGGTTTCCTTTCAGTGTTTACATAGGAGAATCTGGGAAATCTCCCATGTCTACATATGTATACCTGGAAGTAAAGAACAGTTAATGATCTGGAGTAAAAAAAAATCTAAATTAGGCGAGATTACATTCTCCAGGACATACCTGCTTTATGTGTAGGTTACAGGTGTTTTCTTACAATTCACGTGACTATAGACAGGAGCCAAATTCTAGACATAACTATATGAAAAGTTTTTGTTGTTAGAATGATGAGCTTTTTAAAAATGAAAATTGCTTTGGTAATGAGGCCACAGAGTCAATGTCAGATGTTCCACCCATTTCTGGTTGAATATATAAAGATCTCAGGACAGGGGATGGCATTCAGACTTCAGAACCTTCTACCTGTTTCTCCACTGAACTACTGACCTCCCACCACTAGACATCATGTGCTACAACTCATGTGGTAGCTCTGGCTATGGCTGTGGCTGTGGCTATGGCTCTGGCTATGGCTGTGGATATGGCTGTGGATATGGCTCTGGCTGTGGCTGTGGATATGGCTCTGGCTGTGGCTATGGATATGGCTCTGGCCGTGGCTGTGGATATGGCTGTGGATACGGCTCTGGCTATGGCTGTGGATATGGCTGTGGATATGGCTCTGGCTGTGGCTGTGGATATGGCTCTGGCTGTGGCTATGGATATGGCTCTGGCCGTGGCTGTGGATATGGCTGTGGATACGGCTCTGGCTATGGCTGTGGACATGGCTCTGGCTATGGCTGTGGATATGGCTGTGGATATGGCTGTGGATATGGCTCTGGCTGTGGCTGTGGATATGGCTCTGGCTATGGCTGTGGATATGGCTCCAGCTATGGTTGTGGATATGGTTCTGGTTGTGGATATGGCTCCAACTATGGCTGTGGATATGGTTCAGGCTGCTGTTGCTATAGGCCATGTTTCTATAGAAGATGCTACTCTTCTTGCTGCTAGAACATGACTGCATCTCACCTTTTTTTTTCTAAAATGACCAATTTGAGGCCATTTATGTTTCGATGTCTCACAAGCCAATCAAATTCCACTGAATAGAGAGAAGACAGAGCCATCATGAATGATCTTTTTGAAGGTTCTTCTTGCTGTTTTGAGGACCTGAGTTATAGACCTAAGTTACTCTATGATGTTTCTGGAAGACAGTAGACCTCATTTTGGTCATAGTACAAGTATAAACTCATCACCTTTGTATTTTATGCTTTATGACTATTTTCTAATAAACAATGTTTCAATGCTTCTTATATGTTTCTGTATTTTTTTTTGTTTCAGATACTGTTATGACTTGAATAAATGTCCTAAAAGTATCCCCCTTTAAAACTTTGTTCCCCAAGATGATGCCATTGGCGGGTGGTGGAACCATTAGGAAGTGGGGCAGAGTGGGAGGTTTTGTTAAGAAGATTTCATCCCCTGTGACCAAAATACCTGATCAGAAGTACTGAGAACAGGAAAGTTTATTTTGAGCTAATGGTTTCATAGGTTGTTCATAGTTGGCCAAACCCATTGCTCTAGGCCCCGAGGTGAGGCAGATTATCAAGGCAGGAGAGCATGGTGGAAGTAAACTGCTTTCCTCCTTGTTGTCAGAAAGTACAGAGGGAGAGAGAAAGAGAGAGAGAAGCCAGGGGACAAGATGTAATCCACACACCCATGCTCCCGTGACCTAATTCCTCTAGCTATGTTGACCTGCCTAGGTTAGCAATCAGTGGAACAGTACTTCCAAACTATTAATTCATCAAATGGATTAATCCAGTGATTAGGCTACAGCTCTTATATACCATGCATGAGTTTCATGCACATTTTATATCCAAAGCATAACAGAAGTCCTTGGGTCATTGGGAGTGTGAACTTGAAGTAGACATTGGGTCCTCAAACCCTTTTGCTTTCTCTATTCTCCCTGGTTCATGAAACAAATGGCATTACTTTACCAAATAATCCTGCCATGATGTGTTATCTTGTCAGAGGTCCAAAACAATATGTAGTGATCAGGGACTAGAACCTCCAAAAACTGTGAGCCAAAATAAACCTTTTCTCTTGACAAATTAATATCTTAAGTGTTTTGTTAAAATTACATAAAGCTGACTAATACAGACTTGCTAATTGTTTATATTTTGTCTTATATTTCTATATTTCTGTGACTTTCTCAGGGATTGGGACGGTTACTAATCATCTACTTATATCAGCTATGCCTAACGTCTGGCACTCATTTTGATCTAGTAGTGTTCATAATACCCTGAATGTCTCATATCTTGAATATTGACCCTAAGAAGCAATCCATCATTGGCAAAGTCATGTATTCTGAATTCATTTCACTCATGAGTTTGTTATTAAGCATTTGTGCTTCATGATTTGGGTTTATCAATTTCTTTCTTTCTACATTAATTGGAGTTCTTCAATTCATGCCCACATATACACACATGAACACACATGAACACACATGCACACATACACGTATACACACACAGGATGTTACAGAAAAGTTTGTTTCAGGAAACTGCTAACCATGCAAAAGGTGGGTTGGCAGAGGAGTGACAGAGGCTCAAAAGTTAGGTATGTAAAAACTTGCAGACTGGTTAAATTTGTGTTAGGGTCTGTAAACAAGTCAAGATGGCGCCTGGCATTTTGCCAGGGGGAGTGGTTTGTGAGGTGGCGCCAGTGAGCCATTAAGTGTGGAGATTCCTTATTGGTTGACTGCTGTACCTAGTTTATGTTAATTAAGATAAGCTGTGTGGAATGTATAAATACCCCTCCTGTCCTACAATAAAGGGCTCCCACTCCTGCTGTATCAATGTACACAAGTTGCTCGTCACACACACCCCCCTTCCCCCCCGCCCCCCCTGGTTATTTTGCTGCAGCCCGACTGCAGCAAATTTGGGCTTGCATTTGGGTGTTGAAACAGATAAGAAAAAGGAACAGAGGAACATCAGGAACTTTGGGAAGGCAGGACCCAGAAGACCTTGGATAACAGTGTTGGAGAAGTTAGAAAATCCAAAGAAGGTCATATCTTCAGCAACATGTATTTCCTTTTAGCACTTAGAATTGTAGGAAATTTGGGGTGATATGTATAGTTTTAAATCTGAAAGAGATATTGGATTATCATTATGGATATACTCTATCTTTCTAGACAATAATTAGTTTGAAGCAAATGGAAGATATGACACATAAACTCCTCACAACAAGAGCTCTTTCTCACATATGACACCATCTGAAAGAAGACTGACTTCCTCATCAGGTGCTTTACCACTAGCTGTGTTTAAAGTCAGGTGGACTCACTCATTCTGAGGGTTATTTGAGGGTGAAATTGCAAACTGAGAAAGAGGGATGGAATGAGTCCATCTCACATGCCTATTTCTGTTTCTCCTTCTATTCTAGGATATTATAGGATATTATAGGCTATGAGTCCATGTGAACTTTGAATTCTGTGAAAATGGTAACATTAATGCCAGGAAAATACAAAATATTTATACATCAGGTAGTAGAAACCCAATGTTCATTTGAGATACAGAAGGACTGTTAGAAATATAGTCGAGATTCAACTACTCATACATTCCTAGAGCCCTTGAATAATGAAAGGAATTACAGACTTGAGCAGTGGAACAACAAAATGGTTGGGTGGCTAAATTGTCATTTTTAGAGGCATAGAACCACTTCTTATGGATTAGGTAAGTTGACTCATTCATCAAATATTCACTAAGCCACTAATAAAACGTTTCATTATGTGCTATTAATAGAAAACTACACTATTTCATCTCAGCTTTCAAAACGTGAGAAAAACATGAAAAACTGCAAGCTTCAAAAGTGCTGCTATAATATAGCTATATGCACGAGAGTTTGGGAAGTACACACACACACACACACACACACATACACACAAACACAAACAAAAGCAAACAAACAAACAAAAACAAATGCCACAAACCAAAAGCAAAATAAATGAACTAAACAAAAGAGGTGCTTAAACTAAGAATATATAGGGTGAATGGTTGTATTTCTAAAAAGAGGCAGATTTCCACCTCAAGTATCATGTTGAGTAATTACTGTGGGCCTGAGGCTATGCCTGTCACTGTCATTCCATGTATGGCTGTTGGATATGAGCCTGACTTCTTTAAAGAAGTGATGACTAAGGTGGGATTTGAAAAATCTCAAAATAAATCAAAACACATAAGTGTCAGAAATGGGGGGAAATGAGGGAGGCAGAGGGAAGAATGTTTGCAAAGGCCCTGAGGTGACAGAAGTTACCGTGGTTATGGCTCTAAAGGGAACCATGTGGCTGGAGTTTCTGTATTTACATTATTTTTTTGTTAGTGTATTAATGACATGAACAGGAGAGCAAAAGGAGCAAGGCTGAAGAGGGGGGCGGGGGCCACATCCCACAGTGCCTTGTACGGTTAGGTGTTCAGGTTTGCTTGGATTTTATTTTAAGGTATTTATTTGCAATGTAGCCTTCACACATGGAAATTATTAATTAACTTTCTGAATGTTTATTATATTTCATATAAACACTAAAACACAAGTTTGTGCCACTTCTTTACCATATCCAAGTGTATCACCCTTTATATGAACACAAAGACGAAAATTCATGCCATTTCTAGGCCATTCTCATAGTGTCTGCATGGGAATTGGACTGTGGGAGAAAGAAACATTTCTTATTAACAGGACATAAGAAAAGCGGAGAGAACATGTGCTGTGGCAGAGACTTGGAAAATTTCAAAGGCAGTTCAGAGAGTGAGAGGAAGGGGCAGGGAGGCTATGAGAGAGAAGACTGGGATAGAGCATGGGCTTCAGAGCACCTTGTGATGAGAAGCAGCAGAGGGCTGTTCTCCCCCACCCCAAGTGTAGAGAATTATTATGTGGAAGAACTTTTAAGATTGTTTGTCTAGTTCCAGAGTCCAGAATCAGATGGGCTTATAGGAATTGCAAGGAGGAGGACTTCTCAAGATATGGCCATTTTCTAAACACTAAGTGCCAAAGGAAATCGGAGCCCAGACGGGTTCTCCAGCTTTGGGTGTGTCTGGGTAGGAGCTCGATTATAATTTATTCTGCATTTTATGGGGAAATTCAAACATATAGGCTCAGGTATATTTATCATCATCTCAACTCTTTTTGTGACTCTAAGATTTAAGAAGTGTTGATTCTATGATTTAAACAAATGCCCATGAGGCATACAGTCAAAGTTGGATGTTCTTAGGAGCAATAGGAAAGGTGAAAAGAAACAACTTTTTATAGTGTGGAAGGTAGCCAGAGAGAGGAGGATATTTTTAATATCTCTTCTTCTAGGAGACAGACAAGAACGGATGATTGATGAGAGCTAGTAATAATTATATTAACAAAGTAAAAAAGGTCTTCAATACTTTGCTGAAATATCCACAGAAGCTTAAACTAAAAGAGAAGGAAGAAGATAACAATATTCAATTTTCACTAAATATACAATTAGAGTTTTATGGGGAACATAATATTGAGGAATTAAGGGAAGAAACTGTATATTGAGTGATCTAAGTTTACATTTGTTATGCTCATAAGGATATATGAGATATTTAGATTATACTGGAACTTTTAACAACTAGACATTTTCACAATAAAATATTGAGTTGGAATATAACCCCTTTGAGACTTAGCGTAACCCTTTGTTAAAGTGGTGTACCTGAAAGATTTAATGCAATTCCTATTAAAATCCCAATGACATTCTTTGTACAATTAGAAAAAGCAATCACAAGATTCATTTAGAAAAATAAGAGACCCAGAATAGTCAAGGCAATCCTTAGCAAGAAGAGTGAAGCAGGAGGCATCATAATACTGGACCTTAAATTATACCACAGAGTAATAGTAATAAAAACAGCATGGTATTGGCATCAAAATAGACATGTAGAAAAATGGTGCATAATATAAGACACAAAGATAAACCCACATAAATACGGTAAGATGCAAAAATATACATTGGAGAAAAGATAGCCTATTCATCCAATGGTACTAGGAAAATGGAAATCCATATTAGCAAATTGAAATTAAACCGGTATTTCTCACCCTCCACAAAAATCATCTCAAAGTAGATTAAAGACTTAGGCACTAGCATAGAAACCCTGCACTTAATAGAAGACAAAGTAGGACCAAATCTCCACCATGTTGTCTTAGGAACTGACTTTCTTAACCAGACTTTTAAAGTGCAAGAAGTAAAATTGAGATCAATAAATGGGATGTAATTAAACTAAAACTCTTCTTCTCAGCAAAGGAAACACTCAATAACATGAGGAGAGAGACTACAGAATTGGAGAAAATCTTTACCACACACACCTCAGATAGAGCATTAATCTGCAGGGGAAAATATAAAGAACTCAAAAACCTTACATCAAAAAACAAATAACTCAATCAATAAATGAGCTAATGAACTGAGCAGACGCTTCACAGAAAAACAAATACAAATGAACAACAAGCATACAGAAAGAGTTTATCATGTCTAGTGATTAGAGAAATGCAAACCAAAGTTACTCTAAGATTTCATCTCACTCCAGTCAAAATGGTAATTATCAAGAATACAAGCAACAATAAGTGTTGGTGAGAATGTGAAGAAAAAAGGTACACTCATTCATTGCTGGTGGGACTGCAAATTGATGCAAACACAATGGAAAACAGTATAGAGATCCCTCAGAAAACTTGGAATGGAACCACCACCTGACCCAGTTATGTCACTCCTCATTATATACCCAAAGGAGTTAAAATAAACACACTATAATGATGTAGCCACATCCATGTTTATAGCAGCTCAACTCACCATAGCTAAACTATGGAACCAACCTAAATACCCTTCAAAAGGTGAATAGATGAGGAAAATGTGTTGCATATACACAACGTAATATTACTCAGCCTTAAGTAAGAGTGAAATTATGGCATTTACAAATAAATGGGTGGACTTGGAGAATATCATGTTAAGCTAAATACCCAAACCCAAAAAACCAAAGGTGAATGTTTGCTCTGATAAGTGGATGCTAATCCATAATGGGGTGGGGTGGGGAAGAATGAAGAAACTTTGGATTGTGCAGAGGGTAATGAGGGGAGGGGGAAGGATGTGAGGATATAAGGACGGTGGATAGAGACAGATATTTTTACCCTACATGCTTGTATGATTACACTACTCATGGGACTTTGCACCATTTTCAGCCAGAGGAAGGAGAAATTGTGCTCCATTTGTGTACAGTGTGTCAAAATACATTCTACTGTCATGTATAACTAATTAGAACAATAATTAAAAAAAAAACTAAAATCAGGGCTGGGTTTGTGACTCAGTGGTAGAGCATTTGCCTAGCACGACATGCAAGGCTCTGGGTTTGATCCTTGGCACCACATAAAAATAAATAAATAAAGGCATTGTGTCCAGCTACAATTAAAAAATAAATATTTAAAAAAAATAAACCATTCATCTACTGAAGGGCATCTAGGTTGGTTCCACAGTTTAGCTATTGGGAATTGTGCTGCTATAAACACTGATGTGGCTGTGTCCCTGTAGTATGCTGTTTTTAAGTCCTTTGGGTATAGACTGAGAAGAGGGATATAGCTGGGTCAAATGGTGGTTCCATTCCCAATTTTCCAAGAGATCTCCATACTGCTTTCCGTATTGGCTGCACCAATTTGCAGTCCTACCAGCAGCGTGTAAGCATACATTTTCCCCTATATCCTTGAAAAACACTTATTGTTTGTATTCTTAATAGCTGCCATTCTGACTGGAGTGAGATGAAATCTTAGATTGGTTTTGATTTGCATTTCTCTAATTGTTAGCAATGATGAACATTTTTTTATATATTTGTTGACTGATTGTATATCATCTTCTGAGAAGAGTCTGTTCAGGTCTTTGGCCCATTTACTGATTAGTTTATTTGTTTTTTTGGTGTTTAGCTTTTTGAGTTCTTTATATACCATAGAGATTAGTGCTCTATCTGATGTGTGAGGGGTAAAAATTTGCTCCCAAGATGTAGGCTCTCTATTCACCTCACTGATTGTTTCTTTTGCTAAGAAGAAACTTTTTAGTTTGAATCCATTCCATTTATTGATTCTTGCTTTTAATTCTTACGCTATAGTTGGTTCCTAATCTGACATGATGAAAATTAGGGCCCACTTTTTTTTTTCTATTAGACACAGGGTCTCTGGTTTAATTCCTAATTCCTTGATCCATTTTGAGTTAAGTTTTGTGCATGGTGAGAGATAGGGGTTTAATTTCATTTTTTTTCCATATGAATTTCCAGTTTCCTATCACCATTTGTTGAAGAGGCTATCTTTCCTCCAATGCATGTTTTTGGCAACTTTGTCTAATATAAGATAATTGTAATTTTGTGGGTTAGTCTCTGTGTCCTCTATTCTATACCATTGGTCTAACAGTCTGTTTTGATGCTAATACCTTGTGGCATAGCTACACAATGGAGTACTACCAGCAATAAAAGAGAATAAAGTCATGGCATTTGCAGGTAAATAGATGGAGTTAGAGAAGATAATGCTAAGTGAAGTTAGCCAATCTCAAAAAAACAAATGCCGAATGTTTTCTCTGATATAAAGAGGCTGATTCATAGTGGGATAGGGAGGGGGAGCATGGGAGGAATAGACAAACTCTAGATAAGGCAGAGGAGTATGAGGAGAAGGGAGGGGTAATGGGGTTAGAAATGATGGTGGAATGTGATGGACATCAGTATCCAAAGTACATGTATGAAGACACGAATTGGTGTAAATATACTTTGTATACAACCAGAGATATGAAAAATTTGTGCTCCATATGTGTAATATGAATTGTAATGCATTCTGCTGTCATATAGAAATAAAAAATAATAAAAAGTTTAAAAAATCAATGTAATTATAATAATATTATTAACTTTTATGTATCAATTCTGTTTCCTAAATGTGTAAATCTTGAAGGTATAAGGTTTGAGAGAACATTTTACTAAGCTGATGCTCTCCAAACTGAAGTTTTATATACTGGTCTCTTACAAACTTATCTAATAATAACAAATTAATTGGGAATTTAAAAAACTAAAATAAAAATAAGTAATTAAGAATATTTAAAAGGTATAAATGATTTATAATCTTCTAGTTTCCAAGAATGATTTGAAATCTCAAAAATAGTTTTAAAAATACTTGCACAAGAAAAGGAATTCTATAGGTGTAGATGAAACCATCCAGTTGGCTGAGGATTCGGACAAACCCCAGGTTGATTCAAATTGAATTAGCTCTGAAATAGAAACAGGCTAAAGAGAGGGTTTATATATGTACTTATAGCAAGATTCTATCAGATGTTTCAGAGTTTGATCTCATGAACCTGAAGAGGGTCCTTCCTAATGACACCGAACTCATCTCTGTTGAACTCATCAAATATAAAATAGTCTTACAGAGGCTGATTTTACGCAGCAATGCAGTGACTATTTGAATCTAGAGAAATCAGTTTTGTCTTCATTGTTCCCAAGTTAGGTTTTATTACATTTTCAGTGGAGCTTCTTGATTATGGGGTTTTAAAATATTCTATGAAGTAAGCCTTGTGGCATATTGCTTGATTTTATATTTAAAAAAAATCTTTATTGTATAAAATTTTTAAGTAGAGTGCAGTGAGGTCAATCCCATTGTAATCTGTGTTTTGAAGGTTTGTCCATTTTAGAAATAATTATGGCAAATACTGATATGTAGATCTTACAAAAATATATAGCATATACAAAATATATTTGCATTATTTTGTATATGTATATATACATATATATATCATGCATAAAACATAACAACATTTAAGCAAGCATTGCTATTTTAAAATGCATATATCAGTACAATATTTGCAATTATTGGTGAATCCATATATTATAATAAAAAAGTAAATAAAGAGGAAAATATATTGCCTTTGTTATGAATGAGCTTCTATTCCTTGGCTCTTTATATTTACTATATATTTTTCATGAGTCTCAAAATTTATATACTTATACTTAAATTTCTTACCATTCAGCAGTTACAGAAATTGAGGTCCCTCCAGGTTGAAGTTATTTTCCAATTCTCCACCAGGAAATTACTCACTCTCTTTTCCAGGGAATGCTATTCTTACTACTGAACCATGGAACATGGAAAAGACTGAACCATGTGTCAATTTACTGCCTTCAACCTCAAACTCAAACTTCAATGTGTTCTATGATGGTAGATGAGATTTCTTTGAGCATTTAACTTTAAATTAGTGCACATCTTTAGCTTGCTCAGCAGAGGATGCATATGGACATCCATGGAGACACTGGTTTTTCTGGGTTTTTGGCTGAGGCACAAGAAAGAGGGACAGGTTGTAGGCAGAGTGGGTTTAAGGACATATGGTGAAGCCTACCTTAGCCTGGGGTCAAAAAGTGCTAGATGCTAAAAGACATAATTCTGCCAGTAATCTTTATTTAGACTCTAAACACAGAAATTGGCACCTTGAATACTTCTCAGGTACAGGTGTCTGTACATTAGTCTGCTTCCTAACAGACACCTATAAAGTCTGTCCTTCCTTCCCTCCCCAGTATCTTGCTGTGGTCCAGCCCTTTATAACTCCACATGTCCACACCTCTGGCTAATCATCACTTGTTCACTAAATACCCTCCAGAAGGCTGGTCTTCTTTATCCAGTGACTAGAGTGTAGGTTCTAAGTGCTTGTTTGTTAGCTTATTCATTTTCTCAATGGCCTGATCAACTTTTGATTGATATAAAGGACCTGAAACATGCCATGTCTGTGGTTTCATGAATGTGGACAAATGCGTACACCCATGAGTTCATCATCACAATCAAGGTAACAAATATATTTATCACCTCCAAAACTTTCCTCATGTTCAGTTTTCTTTTTCTAGTGATAGTAATATTTGACCTCATAGAACCATCTTTACCAGTTTTTAAGTGCACACTACAGTATTTCTGAATACAGCACAGTAATTTCTCTATCTACTCTATCATTGGGTACAATATTCCTTCTAAATTTTTCTTTTTTTTCCAGCATTCCCTCATAGACAGAGAGTTCCATAAGGAGTTTCCTCATAAATTATCATTGCTGTTTATCGTAGTCTAGTTGTTTCTGAGATTAAACTTTTCCCAGTTGAACTGCTGTGTGGTTCACATATCCTGGTTAAACACATACTGATACAGAGATGTTTAGGTTTAGGAAGATTTGTGTGTATATAGTGGAGGTCACTTGCATCTTTTAAATCTTATTAGTGTATAAGATGAGAAGTTAAAATTTAGGGTAAAATATCTATAGGAGGCCCCAAATTTGGGAAAAATCATTAAAAATTTGTGAATAGAAGAATGGCTATGGACTAGCATCCATTTACCATAGGGACTATGGAAGAAGGTGATGTGAAGTTCAAAGAAATTGCTTTGAAGGTCAGTTTTACTGTAGGCATAATTGAAACAGTCAAAGAAAGTAGTACAAGTATATGTACTTGTTAAAATTATACTCTGGAGAAGACAAATGAGACTAAAATGAAGAAAATATGTGGAATTATTTAATCAAGTCAATTGGAATGATCTTCACACAAACATCCTGTGTTTCTGCTGAAAACCTATCAATCCATTCTTTAACAATGTTCAAAGACATGAATTATTTGAATTTCCATTCTGTGAACACTAAACATTGTCCCTCCAGTCTAATTTGAATGTGGTGGCTTTGACTACAGTATCTCCTGTTCTCATCTATTCCACCTGTCGAAGTATTCACTGGTGGTTAACTCTGTTGAGTGGGCAGCATTGATGGAGAGCACCAACATGATTGTAGTCTGAGTAAACGCACACAGTCTTGTTTTTAAGAGGTGGAACAATTGGACTGCAGCAAGAAAGAACGTACTTCAAAATGGAAACTCTTCCTAGTTCTTTTCAGTTATAAATCATATGGGCTTATCACGATTTTAAGAAAAATTCTAGCATCAGGAAAGAAAGAGAAATTCATTCCTTTCCAGGAAAAAAACATGGGAGGAAACATTCCCTTCAGAGAGAAGATAATGTTTTAGGAGGGAATATATTATGGTTAGCATATTGAAATATTCATTACATTGTCCAAAATCCATGAAAAGTAACTATTTTGATTTATGTTTGAAACATAAGTTATTAGAAAAAGCAGAAAAGATAGGCACTGATTCTATTCCTGATGATGATGATTTAATGACAAGATCTTGTTCTTTAATAGAGAGTTTTCATAACCTTCAAAGAACAGAATAACAAAAAGACACATATTTATAAGTCAAACATACTTCGTGGGTATGTTCTGTCATAATGTGGTCATGAAAGGAAATTGTATATATTTAAATCATAGTGGCATGAAATTGTGTGTTTAGAAAATAGACCCGTTTATTGAAGGGTTGGGAAAATTCCTAGGGAAAATTCCTAGGGAAGCTTTAAGGAAATCCTGAATATCTAATAACATGATTGTACACAGATGGAGCTCAGTTCATGCACATGTTTGTAAAATGAGAGAACAGAGCCATGTGAGCTATGACACATCCAACCTGCAAGTATATAAAGATCCTGGAGGACTGGGTGACATTCACACTTTAGAAACATCCTTCAACCCCTCCACTGAAACCTCACCTCCTGACACCATGTGCAGAAACTACTATGGGAACTCCTATGGAGGCTGCGGCTGCGGCTCTGGCTGTGGTTACGGCTCTGGCTATGGATATGGCTCTGGCTGTGGATATGGCTCAGGCTGTGGATATGGCCTGAGCTGTGGATATAGCTCAGGCTGTGGATATGGCTCTGGCTGTGGATATAGCTCAGGCTGTGGATATGGCTCTGGCTGTGGCTATGGCTCAGGCTGTGGACATGGCTCTGGCTGTGGCTGTGGCTCTATCAATGTATATAGATCTCACTGTGGCTGTGGCTCTGGATGTGGTTATGGCTCCCTCCGTGGCTGTGGATATGGCTCTGGCTGTCGATATGGCTTAGGCTGTGGATATGGCTCTGGCTGTGGATATGGCTTAGGCTGTGGATATGGCTCTGGCTGTGGCTATGGCTCTGGCTGTGGCTATGGCTCAGGCTATGGCTGTGGATATGGCTCTGGCTGTGGATATGGTTCCAACTATGGCTGTGGATACCGCTCCGGCTGCTGCAGCTACAGAAGATGCTCTTCTTGCTGCTAATCATTTCAACAAGCCATCCTTTGTCCTTGAAATGACCACTCCACCAGCAAGTTCAATTGAAATCCTCCCATCCATTAACTTCAAACTGAAGAAAAGATGAAGTTCTGCTGGGCACCTGCTTGACATCACAACCCATGTTAGCAGTTGAAGTAGTCTAAGAAGTTTCATCACGTCTCTGAAAACAGCTATTATTTTGTTGAATACTTCAATGTAAACTCTCAAACTTTCTTCTTGTATTTGTGCTATAGCTACCAGCAGAAGCACTGTATAACTGGTGTATAGTAAAGTGGAACAAAATGGCTGTTTCTTAATAAAAAAATTTATTTACTAAGAAGCATTGTCTTTATTCTATGAGTGTCACTATTAATGGTTGGGATTTTGGTGTCCTGTAAAGTTTGTGGAATTCAAGTTGGGACTAATATAATGATATTTATTGGTTTGATCCAAATATCATCTTATTTCTATATTCTTAATTTATACAATGTTGATTTATTACCTTTATATCGTCAACACAGAAACAAATATTACACTCTAAATTTCATGTCTCCCAAGAATAAGGACCAGAATGAGGAGCTCAATGAGAAAGGAAATTTAGTCTGAAGTAATGGCTTAGTGTAGAACTGGTTGATTTAACTCTGATTTAATATCCTGGTAATAAGGTTGTAAGAGCATTAATGTATTAAATTTTAGTATGTTAGTTTAATTAAGCTAAATTATTTGTATTATTTTCCTCCAAAGTTTCCCATGTTTAAAGCTGTGATCCAAGTTGGCACTATTGGCGAGGCAGACTAGGAAGTGGGGTGTAGTGGAGGTTGTGTTCAATGTTTTTGTTTCTACTACCAAATTACCTGTCCAGGACACCTTAGAGAGAAAAACGTTTGTTTTGTGTTCACAGTTTCAGACATTCACACCATGGTCCTCTGGCCCAATTTTTCTTGCCCAACAGGAGGCGGAGCATCATGGCAGAAGGACATGACAGAGGAGAGCTACTCACCTAATGGTAGCCAGGAATGAGAGAGAGAGAGAGAGAGAGGAGAGAGAGAGAGAGAGAGAGAGAGAGAGAGAGAGAGAGAGAGAGAAAGAGAAGAGAGAAGAGAGAAGAGAGAAGAGAGAAGAGAGAAGAGAGAAGAGAGAAGAGAGAAGAGAGAGAGGAAGAGAGAGAGAGAGAGGGGGAGAGAGGAAGAGAGAGAGAGAGAGAGAGGGAGGAAGGAACCAGGAAACAAGCTGTGACCCCCAGGACATGCCCCAGTCACATACTTCCTCAGGTCATGTCCCATCTGCCTATGGACACCCCTCAGTAGAGAAGTCCTTTCAAATTATTAATGCATCAAGTGGATTAATCCACTGATTAGGCAACAGCTCTGATAATTTAATCATGAGCTTTTGGGGTTTATGTTATATCCAAACCAACAGGGGTCCTTGGTTCGTAATGGGGTACCCTTGAAATGAACAATGGCTTCCCAGGCACGTCCTCGTCCTCTTCCTCTGTGCTCTGTTCATGACAAAAGTGGTGTGACTGCGCCCTGTGCTCCACATGATGGCTGTCTCCTCAGAGGCCCCAAACAGAGTGCAGCAATCATGGATTGGACTTCCAAAACCTGGGAGCCAAATAAACCTCTTCTCTTGACAAATTATCTCATCCATTTCAATATAGTAACACACATCCGACTAACACAGACTTGCTATTCACTTGGTGTTCTATTTCTATACTTCTCTGACATTTTCAAGGACTGGGAGGGTTAATATGCAGCTGCTTTACCAACTGTGTGTGCCTGGCATCCATTTTGGTCCATCAGTGTCCATGACACTCCTAATGTCTCAGATCTTGAATACTGACCCTGAAGAAGCAGTCCCTCACGGGCCGAGTCTTGTGTTCTCTAATTCGTTTCACTCATAGGTTTGTTCTTAAGCATTTGAGTCTCATGACTTGGGTTTATCCATTTCTTTCTTTCTCTCTCAATCAGTGCTCTTCATTCATCAATATGTGCACACATGTGTACACACACAGGATGTTACCCTAAAGTCTGCTTCAGGAAACTGCTAACCATGCAAAAGTGGGTTGGCAGGGGAGTGACAGAGGCTCAAAGTTACATCTGTAAAAATTTGCAGACTGGATCAATTTGGGCTTGCTTTTTGGTGTTGAAATAGATAAAGAAAAGGAACAGAGGAACATCGGGAACTTTTGAAGGGAGGACCCAGAAGACCTTAAACAACAGGGTTGGAGAAGTTAGAAAACCCAAAGAAGATCATGTCTTTAGCAACATGCATTTCCTTTTAGCACTCAGAATTGTAGGAAGTTGAGGGTGGTATGTTCCGTTTCAAATCTGAAAGAGATTTTGGAATACTAGTAAGATTAGTATTGATGGATATACTGTGTGTCAATGTGGACAATAATTATGTTGAAGCAAATAGATGACCATGACACATGTCACATATGACACCATCTGAAAGAAGACTGACTTCCTCGTCAGGTGCTTTACCACTAGCTGTGTTTAAAGTCAGGTGGACTCACTCATTCTGAGGTTTATTTGAGGGTGAAATTGCAAACTGAGAAAGAGGGATGGATTGAGTTGATCTCATATATCCATTTCTGTTTCTCTTTCTATTCTAGGATGTTATAGGTTGAGTCCATTTGAGCTTTGATTCTGTGCAAATGGTGATATGAATTCCAGGAAAGTTCAAATTATTTCTTCCTCATACTGTAGAAATTCAATGTTCATTTGGGATACATAGACTTTCAGAAGTATAGTCAAGATTCAACTACTTGTACATTTCTAGAGCCCTTGACTCTTGTAAGGAATGTCTGTCTTGAACCGTGGAACAGTCAAAATGGTTGGGTGGCTATATTGTTATACTTTGAGGCAGAGAACCACTTTTTACAGATTTTATAGGTAGTCTCATTCATCAAATATTTACTAATTACTACTAATAAAACACCTTTCAGTATATGCTATTACTAGTAAACTAAAATACTTAATCTTTGCTTTCCAAACATGGAGAAAACATGAAAAACTGCAAGTTTCAAAATGTTGCTATAATATAGTTATATACATGAGTGTTTGGGAAGTACACACACATACACACACACACAAATGAAACAAACAAATAAAAAAAAACCCTCCAACCAAAAACAAAAGAAATAAATAAAACAGAAGTTTGGCCCAAGCAAAGAACAGGTAGAGTGAAGAGTTGTGGGCATTTCTAAAAATAGGCAAATTTCTAGCTCTAACATAAAGTATGAATAGGAGCTTGTCAATCAGACATGAAGAGATAAATCCTTTTAGATAGGGAAGAATGGGAGAGAAGACAAAGTACATTTTGGAAATATCCATAAACTGTAATCTTATTGATAACACTTCTGGTAGAAATTCAACTATGAACTGGGTAAAGGGCATAAATTCATAGTTATTTGTAGGCCGAATGTAAAGATAAGCCCCAGTGACCTACAATCTTATATGATCCCCTGCCCTATGTGTGGGAAGTATGTGTGACTTGCCTCTAACCCTGTCAAAGATGATGTCACTTTTGTGATACTGTTATGTTTTAGGTGAGTGGATAAAACACAAGAGGGCTGAATTTGAATTTCAGATAAAATCACGACTGTTACTATGTTTCATACACTTTTGGGGGACATGCTTACTAGATATGGAAATTCTAATTAAGATATATGATAAAGAAATGAGGTAGTTGTCCTAATTGACATCTTGATTGCAACATTTTAAGATCTTTGACAGAAATCCCAGCTAGATTTAACTTAGTCTTCTGATCCACAAAGACTGAAACAACAAATAGGCATAGTTTTATGCTGCTCTTTTTATAATTTGCTATATGCTCATATAAAACAAGTACAACAGTTTTCCCCTTTTGTTTTCTACATTTTCTGGTAATTGGCTGCCATGGGTGACCAGGACAACTTCTTTGCATCTCAGCAGAAATTAGGGAGCCAGTTGTACCAATGGGTTTCAAGGATAGATCATTCAGGAGTGAAGGTGAATAGGTTAAAAATGGCATCAGCCATACTTGATGAAAGAGCTTGGGAAGAAAACTTTGAAATAAATTTTATCTAGGATTCTGAATAACTCTGGGAATAAGGAGACCCTAATGTGAATGGGGATTTTTTTAAAGAGAGAGAGAGTGAGAGAGAGAGAGAGAGAGAGAGAGAGAATTTTAATATTTATTTATTTTTTAGTTTTCAGCAGACACAACATCTTTGTTTGTATGTGGTGCTGAGGATCGAACCTGGGCCACACGCATGCCAGGCGAGCACGCTACCGCTTGAGCCACATCCCCAGCCCCAAAGTGACTGGGGATTTTATAAGAGAATAATCATAGAGTCAAATGGGTCACCACATGAATTAGTAAAATTTACTTCAGTGTAATTAATTGTCCAAGTATTTGTTGATTATAAAGGAAGGCTTTTATGTAGGATAACAGGGGAGAACACAAAATTGAACTTGGTAATATATTATTCTTGTGATATCAGTAAAGTTTTCTAACTCTTTTGTACTGCTATTTCTGACTTATAGGCCACCTAACTATTTCACAATTGCATTGGAATCAAACAGACAAAATGTCCAATGGAATTTGTAATTTATATGATATGCATTAGCTTTTTCTTTGGTGAAAAATATTCATCATTTTTTTTTACAAATGAGTATCTATAGTTGATATTTTATCAAGTGTTGGCTCTGGGATTTAAAAAAAAATCATCAGAATGTCATATTCATGTGTATTTTTCTTCATCAGAATACAAAATATTAAATTTCCAAATATGACAGACTTAGTTAGAAATAATTGCACCTATTAATCAATTGACAATTAGTGCACTTCTCCAAGTAATTAAAAAAGCTCATTCTAAGAGTTTCATTTCCAAACATATTCTTCCCAGCTCTTCCTGGATACATTGCTATATCTTTGGAATCATGTGTTCAGAGGAATAACTAGGGATGGAAACTTTTAAGAAACAGATATAAAACTTACAAAATACTAACCAGATTTCAAGTAGAAAAAGCTAATGAGGACATCAGGTTCTACAAATGGATGTCCACTCTTCCAGAAATAAACAGAGACAATTAATACAAAGACTGTGGACACCACATATAGATCACATCCATACACCTTTAGAGTATACAGTGTTCTTAAGAAGAGAAAAACAATCATAGTAGGCATATACCATATACCCTATATGTATCATCATTGCCAGATCTACAAAGAGGACTCCGTTCTCATGAGACCTACAGGGAAAGTGGAATCCCCAATCTTTGACACAATACACACTATATCAAAGTAGACTAATAACTATCAAGGAACTAGCAGGGAAACTATATTATAAAACTCATTTGGAAATTCATTGGAAAATTCATAAAAAACCTATTATCCAGAATAGTTTTGAATGAAAAGTCTATGCCCTTAGAAGATATATAAGAGAGGAAGAGAAGACCACCCTAACAAATACATATAAACCAATGCAGGACTATAAGGAGCATAAAAAACAAGATCACATTATGTCTCCTAAAGTTCATAAGACTCCAAAAATATTGAAGTAGAAGAAATATCAGATAAATAATTTAAAAATTGATTATATGATCAATGATTTCCAAGGCAACAAAAGAGAAGTGAATGAACTCAGGAAGTAGTATACAACACAAATGAGAAACTTAATAATATGATAGAGATATTGAAAAAGTACCAAACAGAAATCTTGAAAATGAAAGCCTCAAGAAATCCAACAAAATACTCAGTTGAAAGTCACTCTAATAGAATCAAACATAGTGTCAGTGCTGGAGGACAAAGTGAGTTGGCTTAAATATTCAGACAGTATTAAAGAACATAAAGTAAGTAAGTATGACCAAAATGTGCTAGAATTCTGGGACAAAATTAAGATTCCAAATTGTAGAATCATTAGAATTGAAGATGGTTGTGAGATGTGGGCAAACCTATTCAGGGAAATGAAAGGAGAATTTACTACCTCTGTAGAATGACATGGATATCCAGATAAGGAGTCATTCAGAACTTCAAATAGACAAGAACAAAAAAGAAATCTCTCTCCATAACACATTGTTTTAAATGCATAACATATAGAGCAAGGCTAGATTTTATAAATCCTTAAGAGAAATGTGTTAGGTCACATTTAGATGCAAACCAATCAGAATTATTTATGATTTCTCAGCACAATCTTTAAAATCCAGGAGGGCTTGGAATGATGAGTTCCAATTTCCGAAAGAAACTTGGTTTAGAAATTGGAACTTTCTAAGATTGCAATATCCAACAAGGATATCTTTCTGAATCAAAAAGGAAATAAAAACCTTCCAGGATAAGCAAGGACTACTAAGCTGGTGCTACAGAAAACATTTAAAGAACAGTGTACACAGAAAAAATCAAAAACAATCTCCAGAACTTACAAATAGACCAATCCCCTTTGAGGGGTATCTAAACAAATAAAAAATAGGACCACATTAAAAATAAATGTCTCAGTAGTTTAGAAAATATTTCTGTAATAACATTGCATGTACATGAATGCCCACCTTACAGGAAAAGATAGCCATAGGCAGAGAGTGAAAGGATGGAAGAAAGTAATACACCATGCAAATGGAGCCCCCAAATAAACACTTTCATATCTGAAGAAGCTCCTTCAAGTAAAAATTATCAGAAGAGAAAAAGACAGTCACTTCTAAAAGGTAAAGGGAACAATCCAACAGAAGGTATTACAATAGTAATACCCCAATCTTTGGTGCATATAATTATACAAAATCAACACTAAATATAATTAAATAGACCCCAGTAACAAAATACTAGGTGATTACTACATACTTCTCTCACCAATAGATAGGTCATCCAGACCCATTCAGCAAATACTCTTCATACCCAAAAAACACAAATCAAACACACTTAATAGATAAGTATATAATATTTCATCTAACAACAGCTGATTTTCTTTCTTCTAAGCTGCTCATGAAATGTTCTCTAAAATAGACCATATTTTAGGACATAATGAAACTCTTAAAAAATACAAACAATTGGTATAATTCCTTTCATCTTATGTGAACTGGATTGAATAAAAATGGAAGTTACCACTAAAAACTACAGAAAGTATATAAACACATGGAGATTGAACAGTGCACTTTTGAATGATGAATGGGTGGTATAACAAAACAGAGGAGACATTTTGAAAATTCTTAGAATGAAATGAAAATAGCAATATAGCATACCCCAAACAATGTGATACTGTGAAGTGCATTCTAAGAGGAAAGCTTATGACTATGTGTGCATTCAGAAGAAAATCAGAGCGCTTCCATATAAACAACATGATGATGCATCCCAAGTTCCTTGAAAAAAACAAGAACATAGTAATTCCAATACAAATAGAAGGGAGGAAATAATGAAGATCAGAGCCAAAATCAATGAAATGGAGAATAAAAAAGCAATACCAAGGATCAATGAAACAAAGAGTTAGTTCTTTGAAAATATTAACTATTTTCATAAGTCCTAAGCCAAACTAACCAAAAGAAAAAGAGAGAAGAATCAAATTATTAAAATTTGCAATGAAAAAGGAGAAATCACCACAGATATTACAGAAATACAGGATCATTATGGACTATTGTGAAAACATAGACTCCCATAAAAAATTGAAACTAGACTTGTATAACCTGCCAAAATTGAATAAAAAAGACATAGAAAATCTAAAGATAATGATATCTAGAAGTAGGATAGAAGCCATAATAAAAATTCTTCCAACAACAACAATAACAACAACAACAAAAAATGGGTTTTCAGCTTAATTCTTCCAAACCTTTAAAGAGGAAATGATGCCAACTTACCACAAATTATTTCATAAAACAGAAAGAGATGGAATGCTTACAACTCTTTTCTGTGAAGCCGTTATACCAAAACCAGATAAAGACACACCAAGGACAGAAACCTACAAAGCAATATTCTTGAGCAACTTAATTACAAAAATTCTGAAAAAAATATTAGCAAATTATACTTAACATCATATTAAAAATGTTGCATATAATGATCAAGGTAGTTTTACTCCAGGGTTTCGAGTAAGGTTGAACATATGCAAGTCAATAGACGCAATTCATCACATGACGTCGTCTCAGTAAATGCAGAAAAAGCTTTTGGACAAATCCAGCACATATTCATGATTTAAAAAGCACTTATAATCTAGGGACAAAAGGTAATTACCTCAATTTCACAAAGGTTGTTCCCGAAAGACCTAAAGCCAGCATTGTAGTTAATGGGGAAAAACTGAAACAACTTCCTTTAAAATCTAGAACAAGGCAAGGATGTACAGTCTCACTAATCCTGTTAAATATACTAATATAAATTTTAGCCAGAGCAATTAGGCATGAGAAGGAAATAAAAGGGATAAAAATAGGAAGGGAAGAATTCAAATGATCAGTTTCCAGATTATATGCTTAACAGTTACAAATTCCAAAAGAACTCCACCCAATGGCTGCTAGAGCAAATGAACATATTCAACGTAGGTTGAAAAATTATAATTTTACACAAACATCAATAGCTTCCTATCCATGAGTAATAATTATTCTGAGAAAGAAATCAGGAAAATAATACCATTCACAGTAGTCTGAAAAAAATTTAAATATATAGGAATAAATCTATGAAAGGCAGTAGAAAACATTTGAAATGAAAACTATAGGACACTTAAGAAATAAATTGAAGAAGACACAGGAATATGAAAAGAATTCCCATATTCAAGGATAGGCAGAATTAATTATATTAAAATGTCCATATTATCAAAAGCAATACATAGATTCAATGCAATTTCCATCAAAATACCAATTACATTCTTCACAGAGCTAGAAAAATAATCCTAAAGTTCACTTGGAAGAATAAAAGATGCAGAATAGCCAAAGCAATTCTAAATTGACAAAGCAATACTGGAGAAGTTGTAATACCTGACTTCAAATCAAACTGTAGAGCTAGAGCAACAAAATTTGCATTATACTGGTCTAAAACCTAATGGACAACACCTATAATTGATAAAAATGTATTGAAGAATGATTCTTGAAGTAAACATATATTTTCAGAGTGTCATATCCTTGAGTATTTTGGTTAATAAGAATAATAAATATTGAGTTTCTGCACAGGACAGACTTAGATGTCAATGAAATCACCTAGAAATTATTTAGCAACTAGTGAATTAGTT
This sequence comes from Urocitellus parryii, assembly GCF_045843805.1. Lineage (NCBI taxonomy): Eukaryota > Metazoa > Chordata > Mammalia > Rodentia > Sciuridae > Urocitellus > Urocitellus parryii. The sequence continues at coordinate 213,866,005 of NC_135532.1, read as the reverse complement.
GAAGTAATTAGTCCAACTCATTTTAATAGTTGCATTTCCATGCATACACTTCCCAGTCCTCCACAGAGCCTTGCTATGTATCTTTGGAACCATGTGTTCGGATGACTCGCTAAAGGACTGGAACTTTCCTTACATATTTGTAACTAGTTTAAGACAATGAGTGGATGACAACAAACAAGCATGGAACTCTATAAAACTGGAGAACAAATAATAATGTGTTTGTTAGAGTAGTTGTCATAGCTTTAAAAAGACCAGGTCTTTTCATTATTAACTGAGTGGAGTGAGTTGCACATATAGCTTGTGATTTGGTTATCTACTGAGTGGATTGACACATGGAAAACTAATTAGTAAAGCACATTTCTGGGTATGTCTGCGAAGGTGTGTCCAGATGATTGGCATGTGGGTCAAGGTACTGAGTGGGCAATACCACTCAAGAATATAGGCAGCCTTGGGCAATTGGATGTGGTCTAGATGGAATGAAAAGCAGGATGGAAAAGCCCATCTATGTGTAGAAGCTTGAATTTTCTTTTAGTGGGTTATGTTTTATTCTGCTTCCATTTTACATGAATATTAGCCTCTAGAGCTACAGTCTTCAAACATGAAATCAAAACAGAGACTCTCCAGGGAGCTTATAGGTCTTCAGCTTCATGCTGGTGGTGCATCAATGGTCCCTCAGGTTCAAAGTCTGCAGCTACTTGAACTGAACAGCTACTGGTTTCTTTGACTCTTCAGCATCCAGACAGCCATTGTGGGACCACCTGGCCCATGATCATGGAGTCCAATCAAATATTTTCCATTTTATAATTACATGTGCATTCTGTTGGTTTTTCTGCTCTTCTAGAGATTATTGATTATATGCTAGACATTACATTAAATTTTTTTCATGAATAAAAATATTGACTGTATGCTTTGGCCTTTCCTGTCAACTTATACACTGACAAAGGTAACAGGCAGCCAGTAACATTAAAAGTTTTGAAAAACAACTGAATCTTAACCTCTGGCATTATGTAGAGTAACTACTGTAGGGAAAACTATGGTACTGTGGCTGTTGCTATGACTGTCCTTCCATTTGTGGCTGTTGGATTGGGTCTGCCTATGGCTGTGGATGCTATGCCTACCATACATTATGCTACAGAAGATGTTATTCCTTTGGCTGTTAGAACATCATTGCAGAATGTAACTCTGAAATATTTCATGACTTATACTACTCCTTATAAAAATTCCCTATTTTCTCATTTGTCTATTTACACAAGAATTGAATATCACCTGTGGTTATTTCACAGAACCTATTTATAGTTGAGATTACATGAATATTCCCATTTCATTTGCTTAATACAGGAGATCAATTCTGATTATATTTAAAATGTAAATTATTGGTTCTCTTATTCCCTGTTTTTTATTTGGTCAAGAAACATAAACATTCCACTGTTGGATGAAATCATAGTTGTTCATAAATGGATTCAATTGATTTTTGCCAAGACTGTGTATTCTTTGTGTCAGAATCAACACTGTTCTTAGTCATTTTTTCCTTTCTGGAATGTCAGGCAAATACTGTGTTAGTGGAAACTCGTGTTAGTGTAAAAAAACATTTACTACAGGTTTGTAGTCATTCTTAAGGCTTGATTTTGTGATGCTTCCAATATTATTTTTCAACATTATTTTGGTTCTTCTTGCTCTTCTTTCTTCTTATTTAAATGTTCTAACTAATTTGTTGATATCTACAAATATATCCTACTGGTATTTTGATTGTAATTGAGTTGAATATACAGGTATTATGAGAGAATAGACATTTGAAAAATTCTAAGTCCAACACATGAAAATGGACTATGTCTGCATAAATTTAGGCCTTCTTTGATTTCTGCATTGGACTTGAAAGCATCATTGGACAAGAATGGTTTTCTTTGACTCACAGAAGGTGTATCCTGGTGGAGGGGATGGAAAGCATTCAAAACATCACCCAAAACTTAATGAAATTAAGTTTAAACAAAATGAAATTAAACAAACAACACTCTCAACAGTTCGCATCTACATTAATAAAAAAATACTGTTTTGTTTTGAAAACTCATATGGCACTCTGACAGGAAGATCAGCTAAGCACATTTGAAGAAGTGACAACTAAGGTGGGATCTGAAAAATCTCAAAATAAGTAAGTGTCAGAATTGGGGAAAATGATGGAGGTAGAGGGAAGAATGTTTGCAAAGGTCCTGAGGTGACAGGAATTACCGCGGTTATGTCTGTAAAGGGAACCATGTGGCTGGAGTTTATGTATTTACATTATTTTTTGTTAGTGCATTTATGACATGAACAGTAGAGCAAAAGGAGCAAAGATGAAGAGGGAGGCGGGGGCCACATCCTACAGTGCCTTGTGATGTTAAGTGTTCAGGTTTGTTTGGATTTCATTTTAAGGTATTTCTTGGTACTGCAGACATTTGTCCTTGCACATGTAAATTATCAATTAATTTTCTGCATCCTTATGACATTTCATATATACATTAAAACACAAGTTTGTGCCACTTCTTTATCACATCCAAGTGTATCACCCTTTATATGAACACAAAGACACAAATTCATGCCATTTCTAGGCCATTCTCATAGTGTCTGCATGGGAATTGGACTGTGGGAGAAAGAAACATTTCTTATTAACAGGACACAAGAAAAGCGGAGAGAACATGTGCTGTGGCAGAGACTTGGAAAATTTCAAAGGCAGTTCAGAGAGTGAGAGGAAGGGGCAGGGAGGCTATGAGAGAGAAGACTCGGATAGAGCATGGGCTTCAGAGCACCTTGTGATGAGAAGCAGCAGAGGGCTGTTCTCCCCCCCACCCCACGTGTAGAGAATTATTACGTGGAAGAACTTTTAAGATTGTTTGTCTAGTTCCAGAGTCCAGAAGCAGATGGGTTTATAGGAATTGCAAGGAGGAGGACTTCTCAAGATATGGCCGTTTTCTAAACACTAAGTGCCAAAGGAAATCGGAGCCCAGACGGGTTCTCCAGCTTTGGGTGTGTCTGGGTAGGAGCTCGATTATAATTTATTCTGCATTTTATGGGGAAATTCAAACATATAGGCTCAGGTATATTTATCATCATCTCAACTCTTTTTGTGACTCTAAGATTTAAGAAGTGTTGATTCTATGATTTAAACAAATGCCCATGAGGCATACAGTCAAAGTTGGATGTTCTTAGGAGCAATAGGAAAGGTGAAAAGAAACAACTTTTTATAGTGTGGAAGGTAGCCAGAGAGAGGAGGATATTTTTAATATCTCTTCCTCTAGGAGACAGACAAGAACGGATGATTGATGAGAGCTAGTAATAATTATATTAACAAAGTAAAAAAGGTCTTCAAGCTTTTCTGAATATCCAAAGAAGCTTAAACTAAAAGAGAAGGCAGAAGATAAATATTCTAATCTAACCAAATACATAATTAGAGTTTCATGGGGAACATAATAGGGAGGAATTGGGGGAAAATGTGCATGGGGTGATGTAAGTTTATATTTGGTATGTTTCATTAGGAAATATAAGATATTTAGATTATATTGGAACTTTTAATAGATATTTTCACAATGAAAATTTGAGTTGGAATATAACCCTTTTGTGCCTTAGCCTAACCCTTTGTTAAAGTGATGTAATCTTCTAGTTTCCAAAAATGAGTTGAAATCTCAAATCTACCTTAAAAAAATATTTGCAGGGTTTGAGGCTGGGACTCAGTGGTAGAGTACTCACCTAGCTTGAGAGACACTGGGTTTGAGCCTCAGCACCACATAAAAACAAATAATTAAGAATAAAGGCATTGTATCCACCTACAACTAAAAATAATTTTAAAATTTTGCAGAATAAAAGGCATTTCATTCGTATAGATAAAACCATCTAGCTAATTGGGATTTTGGAGAAACCTTATGTTGATTCAGACTGAATTATCTCTGAAGTAAAAATAAGGTAAAGGTGTTCATATATATTTACAGGGGGATTCTGATAGAACTTCTGGAGTTTGGTCTCATGAACTTGAAGTGGGTCCTTCGTAATTCCATTTAAGTCATCTCTACTGAAATGTTTAAATATACATTGGTCTTCAGAGGCTGGTTTTACATAGAAATCCAGTGACTATCTGAATCAGCAGAAATTGATTTTCTCCTCATGGTTCCCCAGTGAGGTGTTGGTACAATTTCAGTGGGTTTTCTTGATTATGGAGTTTTGAAATTGTCTACGATGCAAGCCCTGTGGCATATTGCTTGATTTTATATTTAAAAAATCTTTATTGTATAAAATGCTTCAGTAGAGTACAGTGAGGTCCATCACTTTGTAGTCTGTGTTTTGAAGGTTTGTCCACTTTAGAAAATTAATTATGGCAAATATTGAGAAGTAGATCTTATCAATAATGTATAAACATATACAAAATGTATTTACATTATTCTGTGGGTATGTATATATACATAATTCATAAACCATAACAACATCAAAGTAAACATTGCTATTTTAGAACACATATGTCAGTATAAAAATTTGTCATTTTGTTGAATCCTTTTATTAGAATGCAGGAAAGCGAATAAAGATTAAAATACATTGTGTTTGTTATGAGTGAGCATCTATAACTTTGCCCTTTATATTTACTACATATTCTTCATGGGTCTCTTAGCAAAATTTGTATACATATACTTAAATTTCTTCCCATTCAGCAATTACAAAAATTGAGGTTCTTCCAGGTTGAAGACATTTTCCAAGGTCATATGATTAGTGACTATTTCTGCCAGGAAAGTGCTCACTCTCTTTTCCAGGGAATGCTGTTCTTACTACTGAGTCTAAGGAACATGGAAGAGGTACTTTAGTAGAGGATGCATGTGGACCTTGAAGGAGGCACTGGTTCTTCTGGCTTTTGGCTGAGGCACAGGAGAGACGCACAGGATGTGAGCAGAGTGGGTGTGAGGACATATGGTGAAGCCTACCTTTGCCTGGGGGCACAATGTGCTAGATGCTCAAAGACATCATCCTGTCAGTAATCTTTATTGAGACACCAAACACAGGAACTGGCACCTTGAATACTTCTCATGCCTTAGTGTCTGTAGTTTTGTCTGCTTCCTAACAGACATCCCTGAAGTCTGTCCTTCTTTCCCTCTCCAGGATCTCTCTGTGGTGAAGTCTTCTGTCAATCTACATATCCACACCACCGGCTAAAGATCTCTTGTTCATTCCAGAGGGTTGGTCATATTTGTCAAGTGACTAGAGTGGAAAGTCTGTGTGTTTCTGGTTAGCTTATTCATTTTACCCTCAGCTTGATCAAGTTTTGATTGACATAATGTGCTTGACACATGCAATGCCTGTGGTTTCATTAATATGGAAAAAAATGCATATATCTATGAGTTCATCATCACAACCAAGGTAATAAACACATTTATCATCTCCAAAACTTTCCTTATGTTCTGTTTTTTCTTCTTCTAGTGATAGTAATACTTGACCTGATAGAACCATTCACCAGTTTTTAAGTGCACACTACAGTATTTTTGACTGCAGCACAGTAATTTATCTGTCTACTCATTCATTGGGAACAATATCACTTATAAATTTTTCCTTCCTTGAACAATATTCCTTCTAAATTTTTCCTTCCTTGAGCATTATCTCATAGACTGAAGTTCATACAGAGTCTCCTCATATATTATCATTGCTGTTTATCATAGTGTAGTTGTTTCTGATATTAAACTTTTCCCAACTGAACTGCTGTGTGGCTTATATATCCTGGTTAAACACAGAAATGTTTAGGTTTAGGAAGAATTTGTGTGTATTTGGTGGAGGTCAGTTGCATCTTTTAAATCTTATCAATGTGTAAGATAAGAAGTTGAGATTTAGGGTACAATATCTATAGGAAACCCAAGATTTAGGAAAAATCATGAAAGAGTTGTGAACAGAAGAATGGCCATGGACCAGCACCCCATTTATCATAGAAACTAGGGAAGAAGGTGATGTGAAGCACAAAGAAATTGCTTTGAAGGTCAGTTTTACTATAGGCATAATTCAAAGGAGCAAAAAAGTAGTACAAGTATATATATTTATTAAAATTATACCTTGGAGAAGACAGGTGAGACTAAAATGAAGAAAGTATGTGGAATTATTTAATCAAGAAAATTGGTACGATCATCACCTCACTTAAACATCCTGTGTTTCTGCTGCAAGCATGTCAATCCATTCTTTTAAAAGTGTTCAAAAGTGTGCATTGTTTCTTCAAGTCACCATTCTGTGTTATTGCACACTAAAAATTGTCCCTCCAGTCTAATTTGAATGTGGTAGCTTTGACTACAGTATCTCCTGTTCTCATCTATTCCACCTGTCAAAGTATTCACTGGTGGTTAACTCTGTTGAGTGGGCAGCATTGATGGAGAGCACCAACATGACTGTAGTCTGAGTAAATGCACACAGTCTTGTTTTTAAGAGGTAGAACAATTGGACTGCAGGAAGAAAGAATGTACTGGGTCAACACATTTTCATACTTCAAAATGGAAACTCTTCCTATTTCTTTTCAGTTATAATCATTTGGGCTTGTCATGATTTTAAGAAAAATTCTAGCAACAGAAAAGGAAGAGAAGTACATGCATTTCCAGGAGGGGAGGAAACATTTCCTTCAGAAATAAATATTATTTATTTCATAATAACCAAGGTATTATGGTTAGCATGTTGAAATATTCATTACATTGTCCAAAATCCATGAAAAGTAACTATTTTGATTTATGTTTGAAAAACAAGTTATTAGAAAAGGCAGGAAAGATAGACCCTGATAATGTTGCTGTGATGATAATTTCATGACAAGATCCTGGTTTTTAATTGGGAGTTTTCATAATCTTGAATAACAGACTGACAAACAAACACATATTTATAAGTCAGATATGTGTTTGAAGGTAAGTTCTGTCATGATATAGTTATGAAAGGAAATTGTATAAGATTAAATAATAGTGCTATGCAACAGTGTGTTTAGAAAATAGACCTGTTTATTGAAGGGTTGTGAAAATTCCTAGGGAAGCTGTAAGGAAATGCTGAACTTCTAATAACATGACTGTACACAGATGGAGCTCAGTTCAGGCACATGTTTGTAAAATGAGAGAACAGAGCCATGTGAGCTATGACACATCCAACCTGCAAGTATATAAAGGTCCTGAGGGACTGGGTGACATTCACACTTTAGAAACATCCTTCAACCCCTCCACTGAAACCTCACCTCCTGACACCATGTGCAGCAACTACTATGGGAACTCCTGTGGAGGCTGTGGCTACGGCTCTGGCTGTGGATATGGCTCTGGCTGTGGATATGGCTCTGGTTGTGGATATAGCTCTGGCTGTGGATATGGCTCTGGTTGTGGATATGGCTCTGGCTGTGGATATGGCCTGAGCTGTGGATACAAATCTGGCTGTGGCTATGGCTCTAGCTGTGGCTCTGGCTCTGGCTGTGGATATGGCTCTAGCTGTGGATACAGAGCTGGCTGTGGCTGTGGCTCTGGCTGTGGATATGGCTCAGGATGTGGATATAGCTCTGGCTGTGGATATGGCTCTGGCTGTGGATACAGCTCCAACTGTGGATACAGCTCTGGCTGTGGATATGGATCAGGCTATGGATACAGATCCGGCTGTGGCTGCGGCTCTGTCTATGGATACGGCTCTGGCTGTGGTTATGGCTCTGGCTGTGGATATGGCTGTGGATATGGCTCTGGCTGTGGGTATGGCTCCCGTTATGGCTGTGGATACCGCTCTGGCTGCTGCGGCTACAGAAGATGCTCTTCTTCGTGCTGCTGATCACTTCAACAAATCATCCTTTTCTCTTTAAAGTACTATTCTACCAGTAAGTTCAGTTGAAATCCTCCCATCCGTTCACTTCAAATGGAAGAAAAGATGAAGTTCTGCTGGGCACCTGACTTGACATCACAACCCCTGTTAGCAGTTGAATTAGATTAAGAAGATTCATCACGTCTCTGAAAACAAATATTATTTTGTTGAATACTAAAATGTAAACTCTAAAAACTTCTTGTATTTTTTCTGTAGCTATCAGCAGAAGTATAATTGGTTTATACTAAAGTGGAACAAAATAGCTGTTTCTTAATAAAAGAATATATTTACTAAAAAGAGTTGTTTCCCTTCTGTAAGTGTCACTGTTAATGGTTGGAATTTTGGTCTCCTCTAAAGTTTGTGCAACTCAACTTGGGAATAATACAATGAGTTTTATTGGTTGGATACAAATATTATCTTATATCTATATTCTTAATTCATACAATGTTGATTTATTACCTTTATATCTTCAACACAGAAACAAACATCACACTCTAAATTTCATGTCTCTCAAGAATAAGGATCAGAATGAGGAGCTCAATGAGAAAGGAAACTTAGTCTGAAATAATGGCTTAGTGTAGAACTGGTTGATTTAATTCTGATTTAAGAAAATGGTAATAAAGTTGTAAGAGCATTAATTTATTTAATTTTAGTATGTTTTTTTTAAATTAAGCTAAATTATTTGTATTATTTTCTTCTAAAATTTCCCCTGCTTAAGGCTGTGACCCAAGTTGGCACTATTGGCAGGGGGCAGACTAGGAAGTGGGGGGTAGTGGAGGTAGTGTTCATTGTTTTTGTTTCTATTCCCAAATTCCCTGTCTAGGACAATTTATAGGTAAAAACTTTTGTTTTGTGTTCACAGTTTCAGAAATTCACTCCATGGTCCTCTGGCCCAATTTCTCTTGCCCAACAGGAGGCAGAGCATCATGGCAGAAGGACATGACACAGGAGAGCTGCTCACCTAATGGTACCCAGGAATGAGAGAGAGAGAGAGAGAGAGAGAGAGAGAGAGAGAGAGAGAGAGAGAGAGAGAGAGAGAGAAGAAGAAGAAGAAGAAGAAGAAGAAGAAGAAGAGGAGGAGGAGGAGGAGGAGGAGGAGGAGGAGGAGGAGGAGGAGGAGGAGGAGGAGAGAGGAAGAGAGAGAGAGGGAGGAAGGAACCAGGAAACAAGCTGTGACCCCCAGGACATGCCCCAGTCACATACTTCCTCAGGCCATGTCCCATCTGCTTATAGACACCCCTCAGTAGAGAAGTCTTTTCAAACTATTAATGCATCAAGTGGATTAATCCACTGATTAGGCAACAGCTCTGATAATTTAATCATGAGCTTTTGGGGTTTATGTTATATCCAAACCATACAGGGGTCCTTGGGTCATAGTGGGGTACCCTTGAAATGAACAATGGCTTCTCAGGCACTTCCTCGTCCTCTTCCTCTGTGCTCTGTTCATGACAAAAGTGGTGTGACTGCACCCTGTGCTCCACATGATGGCTGTCTCCTCAGAGGCCCCAAACAGAGTGCAGCAATCATGGATTAGGCTTCCAAAACCTGGGAGCCAAATAAACCTCTTCTCTTGACAAATCATCTCATCCATTTCAATATAGTAACACACATCCGACTAACACAGACTTGCTATTCACTTTACTTGTGTTCTATTTCTATATTTCTCTGACCTTTTCAGGGACTGGGAGGGTTAACATGCAGCTGCTTTGCCAACTGTGTGTGCCTGGCATCCATTTTGGTCCATCAGTGTCCATGACACTCCTAATGTCTCAGATCTTGAATACTGACCCTGAAGAAGCAGTCCCTCATAGGCTGAGTCTTGTGTTCTCCAAATTGTTTCACTCATGGGTTTGTTCTTAAGCGTTTGAGTCTCATGACTTGGGTTTATCCATTTCTTTCTTTCTCTATCAATCAGTGCTCTTCATTTATCAATATGTGCACACACGTGTACACACACAGGATGTTACTTGAAAGTCTGCTTCAGGAAACTGCTAACCATGCAAAAGTGGGTTGGCAGGGGAGTGACAGAGGCTCAAAAAATATATCTGTAAAAACTTGCAGACTGGTTAAATTTGGGCTTGCTTTTGGGTGTTGAAATAGAAAAAGGAACAGAGGAACATCGGGAACTTTGAAGACCTTGAAGGCAGGACCCAGAAGACCTTGGAAAACATTGTTGGAGAAGTTAGAAAACCCAAAGACGATCGTATCTTCAGCAATATGTGTTTCCTTTTAGCACTTAGAATTGTAGGAAGTTGAGGGTGGTATGTTCAGTTTCAAATCTGAAAGAGATATTGGAATACTAGTAAGACTAGTATTATGAATGTACTCTGTGTCTTTCTACACTATAATTAGGTTGAAGCAAATAGATGACCATGACACATAAATTCCTCACAACAAGAGCTCTTTCTCACATATGACACCATCTGAAAGAAGACTGACTTCCTCATCAGGTGCTTTACCACTAGCTGTGTTTAAAGTCAGGTGGACTCACTCATTCTGAGGGTTATTTGAGGGTGAAATTGCAAACTGAGAAAGAGGGATTGAAGGAGTTGATCCCACATATCCATTTCTTTCCTTCCTTCTATTCTAGGAAAGTAGAAAATATTTCCATATTAGACTGTAGAAACCGTGTTCATTTGGGATACAGAAAGATTGTCAGACATGGTAGTCTGTTGAATAGAAAACAATTACAGTTGGCTTCCTCTTCTGTTCTCTAAACTACCTGGTAATGTTTGGCTGCTGTGGATGACCAGAACAACATTTTTCTCATGTCAACGGATATTAGGGAATCCGTCATACCAGCAGGTTTCAGCCATAGAGCATTTTGGAGTGACAGTCATAATTTTGAAATTGCATCTGCCATACTTGTTGGAATAGCTTGGGAACAAAACTGTGAAATAAATTGTATGTAGGATTCTCTGTGGCTTTTAGAATAATGAGAACCTAATATTAGTGGGGATTTTATAATGATCATACTGTGAAAAATGTTACCGCATAAAATGTAAAATTCCATTCACAGCAAGTGTTTGAGTATTCATTGATCAGAAATGAGTTTTTTTTTTTTTTTTTAAATGCAGCCTAACAAGGAAGATCACATTCTTGAACTTGGTAGTATGTTAGCCCTGTGGATTCAGTTAAGTTTCCTAACCATTTTGTATTAGCATTTCTGTTTTATAAGCTACTTACTTATTTCACAATTTCATTGTGATCAAATAGACAAAAGGGCTGAAGGAATTTATAAAACACTTGACAGCTTTGTTTGGCAAAGGATATTCATATTTATTCCACTTTGTCCAAATGCGTTGATAAAAATTATTGAGGAATGACTCGAAACATGAAAGAACATTAGCAGAATGTCATATTCACAAGTATATTCATAAAAATATTAAATACTGAGTTTATGGATAGGGCACAGTAATGTCCAAATAAAATCACCTTCAGTGATTATCCAGTAATTAGTGAACTATTTGAAGCAATCAGTCAAGTTCATTCTAAATGTTGCATTTCCAAACATACACTTCTTGGTCCTCCACGGAGCTTTGCTAATATGTCTTTGGAACCACATATTCACAAGACTGACTAATGGACAATAAATTTCTTTATAGATTTGTAATTGGATTTTGACGATGACTGGACACATGCACACAGCTAGGGCATTGCTATTGCTTGTTTCCCCCTCTTGTGTGAAGTGCTAGGAATCTACTGGGATACTGCAAGTTCAGGGGTAGAGACTCTACTGCTGAAAGCCAGCCAAGAGACAGCACCTGGCTCCAAATACAAAATTACTGTGTTCAAGTTTCAATGATACTTTAATACAAAGAAGAGAAGAGACAAGAACCCCAAACTAGCTACCAGACATCAAGTAGGTACAGATGGCTGGGGCCCTCGGGTAGCGTGTTGAAATATTCACTTCTTTGTCTAAAAATTCATAAAAAAGCAACATAATAACTTATTTTCAAACAGGAAAGTATTAGGAAAGAAAGAACGTAAGGTGCTGTTGCTGCTGCTGCCGCTCCTACTGGTGATGATTATATTAATTGCTATATCTTATTATTTATTTGAGAATTTCCATGATCTTGAAAGCAAACACATTTAGGTAAAAACATATTCTGAGGATATATCCTATTATGTTATGATTATGAAATAAAATGTAGGAAGATAAAAATTATACTGTTATTACTTTGTGTTTTAGAACATGTACCTTCATTTCTTTAAGGGTTATGAAAATTCTTAGGGCAGCAGAAAGTAAATCACAAATTCCTAGCAAAATGAGTGTGCTTGGAATGGTCTCGTTTTTAGGCACATGTTTGTAAAATGAGAGAACGGAGCCCATGTGAGCTATGGCACATCCTACCCTGTAAGTATATAAAGGTCCTGGAGGACTAGGTGACATTCATCTTTAGAAATATCTTCCAACCCTTCAACTGAAACCTCACCTCCTGACACCATGTGCAGCAACTACTACGGGAACTCCTGTGGAGGCTGCGGCTGCGGCTCTGGCTGTGGATACAGCTCTGGCTATGGATATGGCTCTGGCTGTGGATATGGCTGTGGCTGTGGCTCTGGCTGTGGCTCTGGCTCTGGCTCTGGCTATGGATTCGGCTCTAGCTGGGGATACAGATCTGGTTGTGGAAGCGGCTCTGGCTGTGGATATGGCTGTGGATACAGATCTGGCTTTGGCTGTGGCTCTAGGTATGTATGTGGCTCTGGCTGTGGATATGGCTGTGGCTGTGGCTGTGGCTCTGGCTCTGGCTATGGCTCTGGATGTGTCTGTGGCTGTGGCTATGGCTCTGAATGGGGATATGGCTCCTGCCACGGCTATGGATATGGCTCTGGCTGCTGCAGCTACAGAAGATGTTATTCCTCTTGCTGCTAATCATTGCAACAAGCCATCCTTTGCCCTTGAAATGACCACTCCACAGCAAGTTCAATTGAAACCTCTGCATCCATTAACTTCAAACTGAAGATTGATTAATTTCTGTTAGGCACCTGAATTAACATCAAAACCTCTGTTAGCTCTTGAAGTAGACTGAGTAGTTGCATCACATCACTGAAGACATTGTGAATTTTGTTAAATATTTGAATGTAAATTCTTACAACTTTATCTCTTTCTTTATCCTATCAGCAGAAAGACTGTATGATCAGTATATACTAAATGTAATTCTAATAGCATTTTCTTAATAAAAGTATTTATTTACTAAAAAGTATGGTCTCCTTCCATCAGTGTCACTAATGATGTTTTTGATTTCCTGGAATGTTTGTTGAATTCTATTTGGGATAAATACAATATTTTTAAGGGATACAACGATACAACTCAGTTGGTAGAATGCTTGCCTTGCATGTGCAAGGCCCTGGGTTAGATCTCCAGCATCATACAAATAATAATAATAATAATAATAATAATAATAATGTTTTAGATAGTTTATATTAAAATGTTATCTAATTTACATGTTTCCAAGTTAATATAATATCCACTCATTACCCATATATCTCAACACAAACACACAAATATCACACTACAAATTTCTTGTCTTACATGAATGAAGGTTCAGAATAAGGAAATCTAGGATGAATTCACAGATTATTATAGAAGCGATTTATTTATTTCTGGTTTTAGATCATGGTAATAAAGTTGGGATTATATTAATGCATTTAATTTTAGTGTTAATTAATTAAAGATAGGGTCTTATCATGTTGCCCAGGATGGTCTCAAACTCCTGGGCTCCAGTGATCCTCCTGCCTCCCCTTCCCCCATAACTGGGAGTACAGGACTACTACTGGACTGCCTCCCTGTCTAGTTGCAAGTAGGTGGATTTGAAGCTAAAAAAAAAAATGTAAAAATGTGTGAAGCAAGAATTCTAGAGTGTTTAGATGAGATTGCAAAAACTGCTCAGTGAAAAGAAAAAAGAGTAGAATCCATTGTTCTTCCTGGTCCCCAATCTTCCTGTGATTTTTTTATACTCTTGGTGGTCAAAGTGGTTGCTGAGTCTAACCAACATCATGCTCATGTTCCTGGCATTAAACAAACAAACAAACAAACAAAAACATATGGGCAAACGTCAAAGCCGATAAAACATTATTAAGAACTGTCTTTAGATTTGGAATGGAATCCTTTTCATTTATCTTACTCCTCTTGACCTTTACTGTGGTATGTGGCTTCTCCTAGATGAAGGTGCTACAGAGAAAAGATTTTGGACAGGGATCGTACTCCCCAGTCACAGAGTGTGCTAACGTCCCATAGGTCTGGCTACTGGGGGAAAGAATAAAAAAACCCATTGAAGCAAAAGCTTATGTACGTGGACGTTTGTCTTTCAGTAGTTTCTAGCTTGTGGGGGGCACAATTAATGTCTTCACATACGTTTTTCCTCAAGTGTAGGGGATGATCTCAATATACTCCCCTGGTTCTATTTTTTTTCTATCGTTTTTATGCAGGGTATTTTCTGATTTTAAATTTTGTTTAACATGTTCTTTTATATATTTTTATTTCTCTTTTATCTATTCTCATTCTTATCTGTCACTCATAGCCTTCTTATATTTTATTTCTTTCTTCTTTGCAACCATCCCATTTCAATCCACAAGGGTCCCAGAGCATGGTCATTTTATACATTGAATACTCCTAATCAGAAAAGCTAAAATCAGGAATCTTCCATTAGAATCTTGTTTGAACACTAAATAGTGGAAAATCCTATCTCTTAAAGTTTATTTCATGCAGAAAAGCATGTATAAAATACATATGATTTCACATTCAGATTTGGGTTCTATTCCCAAGATATCTCAATGTACAAATATTGCAAAAAAAATCAGTGATCCATAACACTTCAGTTTTAAGAATTGTAGATGAAGTTATTCAGTAATAAACTATGCCATTTTTAAAATCGGATTTTACTTACTGTGAATTGTATTGATAAGTCTGTCTTCACTATTACACGTTCATTTAGATTTCTTTTTTTTATTGGTTGTTCAAAACATTACAAAGCTCTTGACATATCATGTTTCATACATTAGATTCAAGTTGGTTATGAACTCCCATTTTTACCCCAAATACAGATTGCAGAATCACATCTGTTACAGTCCACATTTTTACATAATGCCCTATTAGTAACTGTTGTATTCTGCTATCTTTCCTATCCTCAACTATCCCCCCTCCCCTCCCCTCCCATCTTCTCTCTCTACCCCATCTACTGTAATTCATTTCTCTCCTTGTTTATTTTCCCGTTCCCCTCACAACCTCTTATGTGTGATTTTGTATAACAATGAGGGTCTCCCTCCATTACCATGCAATTTCCCTTTTCTCTCCCTTTCCCTCCCACCTAGTGTATCTGTTTAATTCTAATGACCATATGATAGCTGTGAATGAGGAAGAAGGACAAAGGATACAAACAACAACGAGGTCCTAGTATTACTATGTCTAATTGTTGCATGGTACTCCATGTGCCACTTATCCAAGATTGTGTCCTTTCACTTTCTCAGTGATGCACACCTGTCTTTCTGCAGCTCTTCACCACAACACCATTCCAATGAATAATGTTCCCTATGGACTTCTGTGAGCGTCAGTTCAAGGTCTGAATTGCTGGAATGATTGCAGGATTCGTGTATATTCAATTTTCCAAGTTCTGGCAGGTTACTATCCAGAATGTCTGCACCAGTCTGCACCCTAAAACTGCAGTTCTTATAACTTCACTTCAGTGCCAAATCTTTTATCTTTCACTTTTGGATTTTAATCCACCTGGAAGCTACCTTTTTATGTGGTGCTTTCATTTCATTTTCACTAAATTGAGCAAATTTCTCCAACACTAAGATGTGCATCTTTTGTAACGGACTGCTGGTGACTTCTTTATATGGTGCCTCCAAGTTATGATTACGTGTGTTTGAATTTGTCCCCCAAACTTTCCACTGAGATCTCTTTACGTTTATGCCTCTACATATTTTATGAACTTTGTTTTTGCATGTGAAAGAAATTTATTAAAAACTCTGCATTTCCACTATTAAGAACTAGACCAATGGGCAGAATTTTAAGAGAAATAGACTTGACAAAAATGAGAATTTTTTAAAAAAATTGGTTAGATGACTCTGAAAATGGAATAGACTCCCTTTCAGGTTTCCCTGATATCAATTTTTCAAGAGTCTGCATCTCCCCTTATTAGAAAAGACAGTAAAATTGCACATTCAGAACATAGGCTTAATTAACTGGTTCACGTCATTTGCTTCCGTATTAGAATTTAGTGATTAAAAAAGAATAAGTGAAGAGAGAAACCAAGTTGATTTTAATACTATGACTGCTGCTTCTGCTGATAATAGTATGACTGATTTTTAATAACATTATTTAAAAGATGATTTCCAAGAACTTGAAAGAACAGAAGGACAAGGAAACACATATTTATAACATATTTGGAAAGTGTTGTATCTTGTCATGGATGTGAAATTATGGAAGATAAATTATGGCTTCATAAGCTTGAGTGGTTAGACAATATGGCTTTTTTTTCCTTGAAGGTTTGCAAAAATTTCTAAGGCAGCAGGAACTAAATCATGAATAACTAACAAAATGAGAGTACACAGATAAGCTCAGTTTAGAAACAGAATTGCAAAATGAGAAAGCAGAGCCCGTGAGAGCTATGACACACCCAACCCTGTAAGTATATAAAGGTCCTAGAAGACTGGATGGCATTCACACTTTAGAAATATTCTTCAATCCCTTAACTGAAAGTTCACCTGCTGACACCATGTGTAGGAACTACTATGGGGACTCCTGTGGGGGCTGTAGCTGTGGCTCTGGCTGTGGATAAAAATCTCGCTGTGGATGTGGCTCCAGATGAGGCTCTGGCTCTGCCTGTGGATACAGTTCCAGCTGCTGTAGCTGCTGACCATTTTGCTATAGAAGATGTTACTCCTCTTGCAGCTAACTACCAGAAGTCATCCTTTCTCCAAGAAACCATCACTCCAAAGTCCAGATCAACTGAAATCCCCTCTTTCCAGTAACTTCAAAGAGAAGGGAAGATTGACTGTTGTCTGCTGGGCGCCTGATTTAACATCACAGACTCTATCTGCATTTGATGTAGTCTGAGTAGTTCCATCACATCAATGAAGACAGATGTTATTTTGTGAATTGCTCTAATGTAACCTCTCTTTGTACTTTAGCTATCTTCAGAAGCACAGAAGGACTGTATAATGGCCTATACACTGATGGGACACAAATCAGAGTCTTAATAAAATAATTGATTCTTTTAGAAGTCTCTTCCCCTTTGCATCAGGGTCACTAGTAATATTTGGATTTTTGGTCTCCTGGAATGTTTGTTGACCACAGCTTCTGATAAATTATATTTAATTTTTATTGGGTGGATTCAAATATTTCATTTACATTTTTTCCAAATCACTATAACATCAATTCTATTTCAACACAGAACAAATATCATATACTGAATTTCATGTCTTGCATACAAAAAAAGACTGGAATATGGAGATTAAGGGAAGGGGATCTAGTCATAAAAATTAATGAATATGTACGGTCGTGATTGATTTAATTGTGATTTTCAATTGTGGTAATGAGGTGGAAACTATATTAATTTAATTTTCATATATTTATTGCATTCTATTTATGGATTGAATTTTGTGATTAGTTGTTGCTCTGTATTCCTAGTTGGTCTCAAACTTCCGTGCTCAAGTGATCCTCATGCCTCAGCATCCCTAGTAGGTGGAACTACAGGTATGTACCTCAATGCCTGGTTGCAAACTATATTAATTTGAAGCTAAATTTTTTGAAGTATATAAAGCAAGAAATCTTAAATTGAATAGACAAGACTATAAAATCTTCTCGTTGAAAAGAATAGGACCCAACGTTCTTCCTGTTCTCCAACTTTGCTCTCTGACATTTACACTCATGTTTCCAAAATAGCTGTTGAACATAACCAACATCACGCTCTTATTCCAGGCATGAAAGAAGAGCAAAGGCAAGTGATGAAGACAAAGGGATCCTTCTAAGAATCGTGCCTCTATATTTAGGAAAAGAATCCCTGACCTTTTGCCTCATCCCATTTGGCGTTTACTCTGTCACATAGCTTCTCCTAACTAAAGGTGTTAAAGAGAAATGGCTTGGATAGAGGTTGGTGCTCACCAGTTGTAGCATGTGCCAAACTCCAACAGGTCTTAACTCCCAAGAGAAAGGATTAAAGCCAAAAAAAAAAAAAAAAAAAGCAAAAGCATAAGGACAGATGCCTTATAGTAATCACAGCATGGACACTAGCACAATTGAGGTCTTCACATGCATTTTTTTTCTCACATGGAGAGGGTTCAGCTTAATACACTACCCTAATGTTTTCTTTGACATTATCATTTGTTCATATTGACCCCTTTTCTGTTTTTACTATTTTGTTTAACACTTTATCGATGCATTCACTACATTTGTCTTTTATATGCATTCCCTTTCCCATATGTTACTCAAACCCATTTATATGATTCTTCTTATTCATAAGAAATCATCCTATCTCACCCCACTAGAGACTCAAAAAGAGTGGTTGCTATATATGTTGAGTAGTCCTGATCCAAAAATGTAAAATATGAGATTGTCAATTTGAATCTTGTTTGAACAAGGACACTTGAAAAATTCCACATCATGAGACTTTTTTTCATACTAAAACATTAAAAATAATATTTAAACTTATGTTTAGTTTATGTTGATTATATGGGTATGAAACAAATTAATTTGTATTTAGACATGGGCTATCTTAATTATGTGTATGCAAACACTGAAAAATCTTTAAAAATTAGTAATTGGTAATTCTTTTGTCTCAGGATTTGAGCATTTGGGGCAGTGAGTTGTATTAAATATTCTGTTGCTTTGTAAATAATAAGAATACATATCTTCTAAAACCGTTTTCTTTCAGCATGATCTGCATAGGAAGATCCACCTGCACTACTACATGTACATTTATATCATTATTTCTAATGACCACGTTAAAGGCATGAACAAGGAGGGAATAATTATCAATTAATCTACCTCTTACTTCTGTTATTACTATTTCTCATTTCTGAAAAGTTCTCCACGTGCCACTTCTGCGGGATTTTCTGTTAGTTATGCCCATGTGTCTTCCCTCAGCAGAATATGGAAAATGTTATTCTAAATAATGGAAGACAAAATAAAATATGCATACCTACATCATAAAAAAATGGACATCAATTCAGAAATAACAAAATGAAATGAGGAATATCATTATATAATGATGTTGTAATTAACTCATCAAGAATGCAATAATTATAATACACATGCCCTCAACACATCTCATTTCCTACAATATATCAAGCAAATACTGATAGACATGAAGAGAGGGATAGCTGTTGGTAACACAATGACTGTAGAGCATCCCCAAGAATGAAAAGATTACATGGACAGAAATCAAAATACCTTTTGAGATGAACTGCACTTTAGAGGAAATGAACAGAGCATGCAGAAATAGAACATTTGAAGAAACTCTTGCAAAACCCACATTATTCTGAAAAGCATACAGATCATTCTCCAGGGAGATCATACATTAGACCTGAAAACTTGTCTCAATATATTTAAAAAGGTTGAGATCATATCAAGGATCCTCTGACCTAAATGACTTGACAAAAAGAATTAATACTGATAGCTTTTGAAAAATACATAAACATTTGGCAACTAGGTAACATTATATAGTAAAGAATAAATAGGCTGAGGAAGAAATGGAAAGGAAATTTAAAAATACAGAGGCAATCAAAGTACCATGTAACTACAATTATGGCAGGCTCCAAAGGCAGCTCTATGAGGGAAATTTATGGAAGCAATTACCTACATTGCAAAGAAAGAGAGACATCCCAAATATTCAATGTAACTTTATAGCTAATTAGTGTAGAAAACCAAGAAAGACTAAACCCAAACTTAGTAGAGGAAAGAAAATTCTAAAGACTGGAACAGAAATTTATGAAATGAGGATTTGAAAAGAATAGAAATTAATCAATGGAGCTAATTGTTTATTTTGGGAAAAGATCAATGAAATTTAAAATCTTCATATAGACTAAGAAAAAAGGGAGAACTTAAATAATGATGTCATAGCTGAGGAGGAGACATTTCAAATGATATTGCAGTAATGCAAAAGAATAGGAAGTGAAATTTTATGCCAACAAATTGGATACTCTGTACAAATGGATAAATTCTGAGACAGATACAACCTAACAAAACTAATTCATAAAAATTAAAATATAAACATCATAATAAATAGTAAGGAGATTCTTCAGTAATAAAGTCTCCCCTCAAATCAAAGCAGGAACTGATGGATTGATTCCTGGCTGAATTCTACAAAACACTTAAAAAGAACTAAAATAAGTCCCCCTCAAACGCTTTCACCAAAATTTAAGAAGAGGGAATACTTTCACATTTGTTTTATGAGGCCAGTATTACTGTGAAAGCAAAGTAAGGCAGGACACTACAGGAAAAGAAGCATCCCTCATGATCCTACGTGCAGAAATCCTCAACAACACACCAGCAAGCTAAAATCCACATGACATCACAGGGTTCTTTTCCCATGATTAAGTGAGCTTAATCTCTGGGAGGCAAGGATGATACGTCAAACCACCTCATTAAGCGTATAAGGGACAAAAAAATACAAGCATCTCAAAAGATGCAGAAGAGATATTTGTCAAAATTCATCATCAACTCTATGAAAATCTCAACAGTTTAGATGTAGAAGAAATGTACCTCAATATTATAAAGACCATAAAGATCATAGAGACCAAACTTAATACTCAATGAAGAATAGCTGAAAATTTTTCCAAAGGAATGCCTATGCTTGCTACACTCTTTTTTTATTAGTTAATTTTAGTTACACAAAATGTTAAGATTCATTTTGATGTAATTATACAAACATAATTTGCTTCAGCTTAGTCTCCAGTACTTTCTGTTCTCATCTTCTCTCCCCTGTTCCCTTTCTTCACTAATCTTTCTTCTGTTTATTTATAGTTTTTTAACATTAGAGCATTATGAATATTCATAAAGGTAAAATTCTCTGTGATATATTCACATCTGTATGGGAAAGTTATGTCAGATTCATTCCACTGTTTTTCCCTTTTCCCAACCCTCCTCCTTCCCATTCAATTCTCTATTCCTCTTATTTCCTTTACTTTCATGGGAGGTACCCTGACCTTTCTTTTTCTTTTTCTTTATTTTTTCTCTGTGCTTCAATGTATCAGAGAAAACATTTGACCCTTAAATTTCTGGGTCTGTATTTTTTCGTTTAGCACGATAATCTCTAGTTATATCCATTTATGGGCACATGCCATAATTTTACTCTTATTTATGGCTGAATAAAAAAAACTCTGTTATTATGTGAAATACATACACATGTATTCTTCTAATTCGTTCATGTATTGACAAACGTCTAGGCTGATTCCATAATTTGGCTATTGTAAATTGTGCTGCTATAAATATTGAAGTGTCTATAACACTATAATATACTGATTTTAGTTCTTTTGGATAAGCACCAAGGAGTAGGAAACTGGGTCATAAATTGGTTCCATTCCTAGTTTTTTGAGTTTTTTTCTGCTTTCCAGAGTGGTTGTACTGATTTGCACTCCTGCCAATGTCTGAGTGTACCTTTTCACCCACATCCTCACCAGCATTTATTATTATTTATATTCTTTGTAATTGCCATTATGAATGGAATGAAGTACAATCTTAGTATGGTCTTGATTTGAATTTCCCTGATTGATAGAAAAGTTGGACTTTTTTTTCTCATATATTTGTTGGCCATTTGTCTTTCCTATTTTGAGGCTGTTTTGTTCTTTTGTCATTTATTGATTGGGTTATTTGTTTCTTTGGGGGGGATTAAGTATTTTGAGTTCTTTAAAAATTCTGGATAATAATCCAGAGTTGCTGCTTCTGGCCAAGATTTTCTCCCATTCTGTAGTCGCGTTCTTCACAGTCATTGATATGCCCTCTGCTGCGCAGAAGCTGTTTAAGTGGATTCTTCATTTTATTTCTTCAACTTCAGGTCTCATGCACGGGGAGGGAGCAAGTAACCCTCGAAGATGTGGACTGGCTGGAAATAAAAGGCTGAAAAACTGGTATCAAGAAATAAAACAAAGTACAAGAAACACATTGAAAACAGTAACTTGACGGGTGGAAAAGACCTGATGGCTTTGGTCCTAGCAAAGGGAAAAAGCCTGTCTATGAAAACTTTATTTATAGTGAAGCACAACAAAGGAATTTATGGTGAGGAAGGGTTCTTCAAGGTAAATAAGAAGCAAGAGGCTATAGGGAAGTTGGTCTGATTGGGGACTTATCATGGGCACACTGATATCTCTTTCTACCTCCAGAGAGTTGTGTTTGAACCCAGGGCTGTCTGAGCCAATAAATTCCTCAGTATTACAGAATTCTCTTTGAGCAGGGTGTTTGCCAAGGCAACGAAGTGATCTCAGATCAGTGATATTACACCAAAAGTTCTCTGAGGGGCTCCTCTGTTAGAGATGGCTCAGACATGCCCACAGCTCATTCAGGGCTTTCAATATTTAGGGGTCTTGTTAAGACAGTTGCTGTCTGTAACAATACAATGGAGTATGGACCCCGTGCACAGTTTTTGGTCTAATTCCTAAGCCTTTGATCCATTTTGATTTGACCTACTACATGGTTTATATGTCTTGATAGGACACAGATTGAGACAAAATCCTTTAGTTTTAGGAGTCATTTGTATATATGTGATAGTTAAGTCAAAGGCTGTGTATAAGATATCCTAGAAGATAAAGAGAGAAGTAAAGATGAAGGATTAGATAGCTAAAAAAAAAAGGACCCAATTTGAGGAAATTTAATAAAGAGTTTGAATGAGAGAGGTCATGCACTATAAATCCATTTGTCACAGAAAAAAACTGGGAAAAAGTGATATGCAATTAAAGAGAGGGCAAGTAAGTAACCTCAATGAAAGGTCAACTACTAATAATGTCACTATTGGAAGAATCCAAGAAAAGTAGTATAAGTAAATCTCCTATTCAAATATTGTTTTGAAGCAGATAGGTGACACTAAAATGAAGAAACCTATGTGAAACAACTAAAACAACCTAAATGACACGTATATGAACTCTCATAAGCATATTTTTTTGTGTTAAAAACACTAACATCCACTCTTTTTAGTAATGAATTAATGTTTATTATAATAGCCTTTCTGTGTTTCAGGTTGCTAATATTTTTCCTTGAAATTGAAATTTTGTAGACTTGGATTAAAATATCCCACTGAACCTAGTAATCTGGAAGTATTAAGTATTTTTTTTACAAATTTATTTTGTTTATTTATTTATTTTTTTAATGTGGTGATGAGGATCGAACCCAGTGCTTCATATGTTTGAGGCAAGTGCTGTACCTCTAAGCCACAATCTCAGCCCTGTAAATATTAATTATTGATTGATTATATTTTAGTGGAATCACTGATATCACACACAAAGACTGTAGTAATTTGAGTAATCTTAAAAATGACTGTGCTTAAGAATTGATCTTAATTGGATTCAATAAGAAAAGTTTATACAATGAAAAAATTTTCCACACTTGATAATTCTTTGAAAACTTGGTGCCTTAAATTTTAAATAATAAATTCCCTTACGCAACTGACCCATGAGGTATTTAACAAAAATCCAGCACAAAAAGGAGGAAAAGGTCATAAACTCTGTGGAGTTGGATGCATTGGACAAAGTTTCCTTCAGAGAGAAGCTGAATATTTCAGGGTGAGGATGTACCTCATTAAATTTATTAATTCTTTGGCTATAATCCACAAAAGGTAACTTGGAGTCCTTTTGATGGGAAAACCAAGGATGAAGAAAGGAAAGAGAGAGACCAAGATGATTCTTATGTTCTTGCTGGTTTTGCTGCTGCTTCTGTTGATCATAATACTATTGGCTATAGATAGTATTTTTTAATGGATGATTTCCAAGAACTTAGCATAGGCATGCAAACACACATATATAGGTCAGACATAATTTGGGATTGTGTTCTGTTTTGTCATGGCCATGAAATTAAATTATGGAAGATAAAATTATAGATGTATAAGCATGGGTGTTTAAAAATGAAACACTATTATCTTTGCAGCTTGTGAAAACTTAAGGCAAGCTACAAATAAACCATGAATTCCTAACAAATTGTGCATAGAGTGAGTTCATTTTAGGTGCCTGGTTGTAAAATGGAAGATGGGAACCCACTTAACACATGATACATCTACCCTTGTGAGTATGTAAAGGTCATGGAAGACTAGATGGCATTTACACTTCACAAGTTTCCTTAAGCCCCTCAACTGAAACCTCACTTCCTGACACCATGTGCAGCAACTACTGGGGGAACTCCTGTGGAGCCTGTGGCTGTGGCTCAGGTTGTGGATACAGCTCTGCCTGTGGATGCAGATCTGTCTGTGGTTCGGGCTGTGGGTACAGCTCTGGCTGTAGATACCGCTCTAGCTGTGGCTCCGGCTGTAGATAATGGCTTCGGCTGTGTCTCTGGCTGTGGTTCAGGCTGTGGATACAGCTCATGCTGTGGATATGGCTCAGGATATGGATATGGTTGTGGATATGGCTCCCGCTTTGGTGGAGGTTACCACTCGGGTTGCTGTCGATCGTTTTCCTACAGAAAATTCTAATCCACTTGCTGTTAATTATTACAATAATTCATCCTTCTTGCTTGCAAAGACCAGGCAAAGAACAAGTTCCTTGAAATCTTCTCATCGATTAACTTCAAACTAAAGATGGGTTATTGTCTGCTGGGCATCTGAATTCACATGAAAACCTCTGTGTTTACTTGAAGTAGACAGACTAGTTTCATCACAGCACTGAAGGCATATGTTATTCTGTTGACTATTCAAATGTAAATCTTGTAAGTTTTTCTATCTCTGTACCATAGCTATTTTCTGAAGCATAAAATGACTTTGAAATTGGCATATATTAAAATGAAACTAATATAGCCCTTTCTTAATAAAATAATATATTCCACTAAGAAATCTGTTCTCCTTTTCATCAGTGTTGCCTATAGCTTTTGGATATTTTGTCTCCTGGTAAGTTTGTTGAACACAGCATATGATAAGTAAATGTTTTTGTATTACTTGAATCCAAATATTATCCCTTCTACATATTTCCTAATTATTTTAATGTTCATCCATTGCACTGATAGCTCAATACAAAAATAAATATCAGACTCCAAATTTGAACTTACGTGAAAAGGGTTAGAATAGGAAGATCAGTGAGAAATGAAATCTAGTTATGAAGCTAATGCATTAGTACAAAAGTGATTGGCTTTATACTATTTTAGATTCATGGTAATGATATTAATGTAAAGCTAATGATATTTATTTAAGGATGAAATTTAAAAAAATATGAGACAAGAAATCGTAGGGTGAATTTTTATTTTTATTATTTATTTTTATATTATTTTTTATTTGCATAAAAAAAAATCTCAAAGAACAAGGATCTTTGTTCCCCAGTCCTGCTATGGGATTTGCCAAAGTTCCATAGGTCATGGGTCCCACAGGAAAGGATAAAAGTTCAAGGAAGAAAACACTTAAGTACACAATGTTTGTCTATAAGTAATTATAGTTTGAGCTGGTGCAAAATTGATGTCTTTTTACATAAAAAATTTCCTCAAGGGTGGGAGAGTCACCTCAATATATTCCATTATTTTTATTATATTATTATAGGTTCACAGAGGGATCTTTTCCATTTTTATTTTTATATTTAACATGTTATTTGTTATACTCTTGTAATTCTCTTTTGTTCACATTGTCATTATCATCTGTCACTCACAGCCATATTATTAGTTATGCTATTTTATATGCATTCAAACCATTTTATTCCACTAGAATTCTAAGAGGAGTGGTCATTATATAGGTTGAGTACACCCAATCACAAAATCTTCAGGCAAGGCAAAGACTTCCTGAATAGGATACCTCTAACCAAGGAAATAAGAACAAGACTTAATGAATTGACTAAGAAGTT
Source organism: Urocitellus parryii (assembly GCF_045843805.1). Lineage (NCBI taxonomy): Eukaryota > Metazoa > Chordata > Mammalia > Rodentia > Sciuridae > Urocitellus > Urocitellus parryii. The sequence continues at coordinate 213,840,247 of NC_135532.1, read as the reverse complement.
TCTTCACAGCACAGGAAACAGGTAACAGACAATGTTGAATTATATGAAAAGGGTTAGACTAGGAAGATCAGTGTGAAATGAAATCTAGTTATGAAGCTAATGCATTAGTACAAAAGTGATTGGCTTTAATGGTAAGAGTGAAGAGACAATTGATAGAATGAAGGAAAATCTTTGCTAGTTATTCTTCTGTCAGATGATTAATATCCAGAATATGAAAGGAACCCAAATATTCAACATTGAAAAAACAAAAGACAAAGTCAATGAGTTGGAGAGTAAGCTGAACAGATATTTCTCTAAAGAGGAAGTACAAATGGTCAACAAATAGAACAAAAAATGTTCATCATCTGTAGCCATCAGGGAAATACAAACCAAAACTACAATGAGATTCCATCTCAAAATCCAGTTAGAATGGCAATTATCAACAATTCAATTAACAGGGCAGGGGTTATGGCTCAGTGGTAGAGCACTTGCCTGGCATGTGTGAGATACTGGGTTGGATCCTCAGTACCACATTTAAAAAAAAGAATAAAATAGGGATATTGTGTCCATCTACAACTTAAAAAATAATTAACAAAGGATATTTATGAGGATTGCGGGGAGGAACTTTATACACTGTTGGTAGGAATGTAAATTAGTACAGCCACTGTGGAAATCAGTGTGGAGTACCATTAGGAGTTAGAAATAGAACTACCATATGATTAAATCACACCACTCTTCAGTGTTTATCTGAAAGAGTTAAAGGCAGTATACAATGGAGATACACACATGCTCATATTTATAACAGCACAGTTTACAGCAGTCAAATTATGGAGTCAGTCTAGGTGTCTGCCAACAGATGAATGGATGAAGAAAATGTTTATAAAACAATGATGTTTAACTCAATTACAAAGAAGGATGGAATTATGTCTTTGCAGGAAAATAGATGGATCTGGAGACCAAAAAATTAAGTGAAGTAAGAAAGAAAGGTATATATTTTCTCTCATATGTAAAAACTTGAGGAACGGGAAAAATACAACAGGGACACCAGGAAAATTAAAGTGAGACTATTAGGGTATAGAAAGGGGATAAGGAGAGGGAGTAGGAAAACATGGGGGAGATATTCATTAGCGAAATTTATAAATTAGATGTATAGGTGGAAATACCACAGTGAAATCCAGGCTTCTGTAATGTCAATATGGAGCAATAAAAAGGAGAAAAATAAAAGAAGAAAGATCTGCCATTTGAACTTCTCCAAATTCAAAACTTATTTATTTTTGTCAATTGGAAAATCAGGCAGAAATGCATAAGACATAATGCAAAAAATTAGCTTCCAGTTATGTGCATTAGGTGTGTTTGGAACATACATGAATTTTGTACTCAGGCATGGGTAACATCTCCAAAATATCTCATTAGGTATACACCAATGTTGCAAAATCAGCAGTCAACCTTTAGTTTCCAAGCATTTAAGATTAGTACTTGACCTGCATTGCATATTTAAACTAACAAAATATTACTATATATCTTTTAGAAAATCTTTCTCTGGAATTTTAAAATATATAATTTCTAAGCCATTTAATGAGTGAAGAACAATCAAACACATAACTATAGGTCACATATTTTGGTGATTTGTTCCATTATGCCATGGTCATGAAAGAAATCATGGACGACACAATTATATTTACATAAGTTTGTACAGAAAATATACCTTTATTTCCTTATAGGTTGTGAAAATACCTAGACCAGCAGGAACTAGATTATGATTCCTATCAAAATGAGTGTGCACATATAAACTCAGTTTAGGCACATGGTTGGAAAATGAGACAATAGAGCCCATGTGAGCTATGACACATCCAATCCTGTTAGTATATAAAGGTCCTGAGGTACTGGGTGACATTCACACTTTAGAAACATCCTTCAACCCCTCCACTGAAACCTCACCTCCTGACACCATGTGTAGCAACTACTACGGGAACTCCTGTGGAGGCTGCGGCTGCGGCTCTGGCTGTGGCTCTAGATATGGCTGTGGCTGTGGCTCTGGCTATGGATACAATGCTGGCTGTGGCTGTGGCTTAGGCTGTAGATATGGATCTGGCTGTGGATATGGCTCTGGATGGGGATGTGGCTCTCGCTATGGCTGTGGATATGGCTGTGGCTGTGGTTCTGGCTACGGACACAGATCTGGCTGTGGCTGTGGCTGTGGCTCTGGCTCTAGATATGGGTGTGGCTGTGGCTATGGCTCTGGCTATGGATACAAGTCTGGCTGTGGCTGTGGCTCTGGCTGTGGATATGGATCTGGCTGTGGATATCGCTCTGGCTGCTGCAGCTACAGAAGATGCTATTCCTCTTGCTGCTAATCATTGCAACAAGTCATCCTCTGCCCTTGAGATGACTACTCCACAAGCAAGTTCAATTGAAATCCTCTCCATCCATTAACTTCAAACTGAAGAAAAGATTGATCATTGTCTGCTGGACTCCTGAATGAACATCGCAATATCTGTTTGAACTCGAAGTAGATTGAGTAGTTTCCTTATATCACTGAAGACAGATGGTATTTTGTTGAATGTTCAAACATAAATTCTTATATCCTTCTCTGTATACTATACTGTAGCTGTCTTCAGAAGCACAGGAGGATTGTATAATTGGCATATACAAAAAATGGAACAAAAATAGTAGTTTCCTAATAAATTAATTTATTTACTAAGATGTCTGGCCTCCTTTGTATCAGTGTCACCAATTATTTTTGCATATTTGTTTTCAACTTCTGTTGGCTACAGATATGCATAAATATAAATGTATGTATATTTTCATATACATGGTTAGATCTAAATAGTATCTCTTTCTTATGTGTTCTAATTCAGTAGTGTTACATTACTGCTATAATTCACACGAAAATAAATATCACACTCAAAAATTCATGTCTGCATGAATTGAAGAGTAGAAGGGGAAGACCCTCTGGACAGTGTGCCTGCCAGCCCCAATCTGTGCCAAAGTCTCATACGTCTTGGCTCCCAAGGGAAAGGATAAAAGCCTGAGGGATAAAAGCTTAAGTGCATGGGTGTATGTGTTTCAGTAATTCTAGGGTGGATGGTGCACAATTTATGTCGTCACATCTACTTTGCTTCCAGAGTAGGTACTTATTTCAATATATTCCACTATTTCTCTGACATTATCCTGGGTTCACACAGGGAACTATTTTTTACTTATTGTTTAACACGTCATTTGAGTTACTCCATTTTTACTTATTGTTTAACATGTCATTTGATTTATTCTCTTGCAATTCTTTTTTATTCCCATTTTCATTACTTCTGTCACTCACAGCCGTATTGTCATTTGTACTATTTTGTATGTCGGCAAATCATTTCATCCCACTGAAGTCCCAAGAGGGGTCATTACATAGTTGTGTACTCCCAGTTACAAAATATAATACTTGAAATCTTCTAAGTGTGAAACTTTTTGATATTGGTCAATTGGAAAATTCTATATAATAAAAATGTATTTCTCACAGAAGAGCTTAAGAAATGATATGTAAAACGTGCTTTGGATTATGTGTATTGGGTGAGTGTTTTACTAGCTTTTCTGCTGTAAACAAGACCTCACAGGACCAGCTAGAGAAGGAAAAGTTTATTTAAGGGCTCATGGTTTCAGAGGTCTTAGACCATAGATGGCTGACTGCACTGCTTGGGACCCAAGGGGAAGCAGAACATCATGGTGGAAGAGTGTGGTAGAGGAAAGCAGGTCAGAACACGTCTGCTAAGAAGCAGACAGAAAGAGAGCTCCCCTCATGGACAAATTACAAACCCCAAGGACACATCCACATGATCTATCTCCTCCAGCCACACCCTACCTGTTTATAGCTAACACCAAATTAATCCCTATCAGGAGATTAACACACTGATTAAGGCCCTCATAACTCTAACATTTTGATTTATCTCACATTGAGCTTTTAGGGCACACCTCATATTTAAACTATAAGGGTATGTTTGGAACATACATGAATTTATGTTCAGACATGGGTACCCTTCCAAGATATCTCATCAAGTATATGTAAATATTGCAAGATCAGTAATCTACAACACTTGGGTCCCAAGCATTTAGGATAAGAGATACTCCACTTATAATATACATTCAAAGAAACAAAATTATTATTATATGTCTTTTAAAAAAAAACCTTTTCCTCTCAGAATGATTTGTGTTGGAGGATCCCTCTGTCCTACTACATGTATATTTATGTCATTATTTCTAAGGATTACGTTATAGCCATGAAAAAGGAGGAACAAAAAATGATGAAAACAATTGAGTTTTATTATCTTTACATTAATTCAAGTTGCTTTACGGATTCCTGAAAGCACGTACACAAGGTTTTCCCCTTTAATTATCACAGTGAGGCATGTGTGTTCCCCCAGCTCCTCTTCACTGTAACACTGATGCAACAAACACATGCTCCCTATATACTTTTGTGAGTTTCAACCCAAGATCTGAACTGCTGTGATGAAGGGTGTATGTACACTCAGCTACAGTGAGTACAGCCAGATCTTGCTGGAGGGTCCCCACCAGTGAAGACTATACCATTGCAGTTATTGTCACATCAATATTGTTAACACATGGCATTATCTAACCTTCTAATATGGCTTGTTTGAAAATTGAAAAGTGGCATAATCTTGTTAATATTTATATTGCTTTGATAGGTTGAAACTTTTTTTATTGCTTCCAATACATGTTTCTATCTGAGTTTTCTCTTTGATGTCCTTGGCCCCTTTTGAAATGTTTCTGTTTGTGTTGATGATTAGTAGGAGTTTATATTATACTCTTGATAAACTCCCTTGTCATATTTAGACATTGTTAATGTTATCTCCTAAGCTGTCATTTATCTTGATCCATGGTGTACATAAAAGAAGACAAGTATTGATAATTTTATTTGTGTTTTTTAAAATGTATTTTCAGAAAAGGAGACTTACTCTAGCTTTATGTCAACATTCTACATTTTACTTATTAAGGTTTAATTTTACATTTCATTTTGGAATGTTAATCCGTCTAGAAGCCACTATTTGATGTGGTTCTCTTGCTTCATTGTTTGAGCAAATCTCTCCTGCACCACCTACTCAAACAGCCCCTACTCTGCCTCTCTTTGTGATGCTGCCTGTATGTGGCGTCTTCATGTTACTATCAAAATACCTTTGCTTGTCTCTGTCTTTTCTTCTGAGTTCTTCACTTTGTACTAATGCCCCTTTGTGTATCATAAACATGTTCTTGTTATATACAACAGGGAATTAAGTTTGTTCAGCTCTCTTTCAGAGAGAGAGAGAGAGAAAAAACACACAAACAATGGGTAAAAATTTAAAGAGAAAAAAGACTTTTCAAAGCAAGAATTAAAAAGAATGGTTAGAGGAGGGTGAAAATGGAATAGGCTCCCTTTGTTTCCACTGTCTAAGACCATCCAAAAGTTGAGATCTCTACTTAACGAAGAATACAGAGCCAAGTTACGCATTCAGAAAAAATGCTGAATTAACTGATTTTTATCAGTCACCTCTACTTTGGAATTTAATGATTCTGTAAGTATAGAATAAATGAAGATACAGTCTAGGGAACCTAACTCGACTGTGGCCTGGAAATCCAGGAAAACAATGCCCAATCCTTTGTAACATCAGACAGAAGAGTATCGAATTCATGGTGAGCTTTGATCTAATCTACCTGCTGTCAGAGCTGGTATTTCTGTGAATGCATGTAGAAAAATGAAGCCCTGAGCAAGGGAAAGAGAGAGGCCAGATTAGTAAATTCTTGGTAGAAGAATTCATGGGTGTGGTCAAGGATAATGCAATAATAAACAGGGTCTATTTCAGTTCTCAAAGAAATATAAGGAAGTACTCTGGGATTCACATACCATCATAGAAAATCATCTCATCACAAAGACAGACAGAAAAGGAACAAATATGATGCAGAAAACAATGTAAGAAATGCCACCAGGAAGTCCATACCTAATCCTTAAATGTAAATGGATTATACTTTCTTATCAAAACAAACCAAAAAACTCCTGCATGGCAAAGGAAAAAATAAAATATGAAGATAATAACAAATGACAGGGAGGGTTGTTTGCAAACTATACATCTGATTTGGGGTTGGTATCCAAGATACACATGAAGTTTAATCAGTGAATATTAAAAATATAACCTAATTAAAATGGACAATGGATCATAATAATTTGTTTTTAAGTGGTAAATAGACATATAACTTGTTTTCAGGGAAAGGCAAATTAAAACAACACTGATATATCACTTTACACCTGCTAGAATGACTATTATGAAAAAGAAAAAATATATATAAAATATTTTAAAATGGGAACCCTCTACACAGTTCATGGTGATATAAATTAGAAGAGCCATGATGGATAACAGAGCAGGTATTCTATGATAAAATAAAAATAGAACTAAAATATGATCGAGGAGGTGTGCTTCTGGGTACAGATCCTAAGAGCATGTTTATCTGCACTTCCTTCTTCATTGCAGCATGTTCAGAAGAGCTAAGGTATGGAGTAACACTCAGTGCCCATCAGTACATGAGCGACTAAATGAAATGTGCAGAGTGGAATATTTATCAAGTTTTGTAAACAATAAAGATATTCTGTTATTTATGGTAATATGGATGAACTTGAAAAAATATTCAGTGAAATAAACCAGGCAAAAAAAGACAAACATTACAAGATCTCACTTAGATGTGCAACCTAACAAAGTCAAACTCATAGAGACAGAGAATAGAATGGTGATAATTAGAGCTGTTGGTAGGAGAAAGAGAAGGTTTTGATCAAAGATTATGAACCAACAGCCATAAGATGAATAAGTTGTGCTGATCTATTGATTAGTGTGGTGAATAGAACTAACAACTTGAATTATATACTGGATGTTTGCTAATAAAGCAGATTGTAAGTGTCCTCACCACTAAAACATGATAAATATTTGAGATGATGCATGTGTTCACTAGATTAATCTAGAGTTTCTACAATGTATGCATAGAGCATAAGATCATGTGGCACATCATAAATATATAGGATTTTAAATGGTGAATTAAAGTATAAAATCTTACAAACAGAAAGGGAGTAAACAGGGGAAACCTATATTTGCCATCAGTGTGATTCTTGGAGTACTTTTAGTGAATGATCTCGTGATTCTGGAAGGCTGCTTTGCAATAACTTATTACTTATCTCTACTGAACTCCTCCATAGTATACATACTTGAAAAGAAGGCCTGACTTAGCTTTTACATAGCATTTCTGTGACTGTCTGGAAACAACAAAAAAAGTATTTTCTCTCTATTTAATAGGAGGTATGTTCTCAAATTAGCTACAGGTAATTTCAATAGTAATTTCAGTTCGTAATAGGGATTTACATGAGGTTACTAAGTTTTAAAATATGCTAGAGCCAACCCCTAGACAAATTGCTTGATTATTTATATTTATAAAACACTGGATAATATAAAATGGTTTAGCAATGTTTAATGAACTCAATCACATTGTAGTTCATTGTTTGGGGGAATCTGGTCACCTTTGAAAGTTTGTTATGAAAAGTATTGAGATATATATATCTGAATAAATGAAAGGGGGGAAAAGAAATAGAATATGTTTTGTCAGTGATAAACGAGAATCTGTGTTTCATCCTTTATATTTAGAATGTAATCTCTCTGGGCCTCTTGACAAAAATTCTAAATTCTAGCTGTATCAACTGCTATAGCTCAGTTAGTAGAGTGCTTGCCTCATATGCACAACGCCATGGGCTCAATCCCCAGCACCACAAACCAAACCAAACAAAATGAAACAAAAACCTGAGAGTCATAAGGTTGAGAACATTGTCCACGGTCACACAATTAGTACAAATCTCAATCATATCATGAAAACTGTTTTCAGGGGAAAGCTTTTTGTACTACTGAGCCTCTGGAACTTAGAAGATAGACTGTATCAGTTACCAAATTACTGCCTTTCTGGTCCAAACTCACCCTTCAACATGTGCCTTGTGATAATAGATAAGATTTCTTTCAGCATTCCTCCTTAGATGTAAGCACACTATTCAGCTTTCTCCTTAGAGAATGTGCCTGAACATTGAAGAAGGCACAGGTATAGGACTTTAAATGGTGAAATTTAAAGGATTTTCTAATATTTTCATAGGCAGTGCTGGGAGGAGGTAGAAGAGGCAGGACGTGGAGGAGGGAGATGACCTCTTAATTACCACCTGTCTTCCAAACATTGCTCCTGCTTTCTCTGTGACCACAGAACATGATTTCTTTCTTTCTTTCTTTCTTTCTTTCTTTCTTTCTTTCTTTCTTTCTTTCTTTCTTTCTTTCTCTCAAAAAAAACTTTTTAATGAGATGTCACTGATATGCAGAACAGTACCCATGTTTAACATATACAATTTTCTGTGTTCAAACGTATACCTATGAAACCATCTATCTCTACAATCACGGTTATAAAAATATCTATCACTTTTCAAAGTTTCCTAATATTCTATTTGCTTTTCCCCCAGAGGTAGAAATAATTAACCTGATAGCTACATTCTTCACAAATTTTTAAGTGCACAATATAGTGTTTGTGTTAGTCAGCTTTTCATAGCTCTGACAAATAACTGAGAAAAGCAACTTAGAGGAGGAAAGATTAACGTTGGATCAGTTTCAGAGGTTCCAGAAACTTCAGTTCATGGTTATCTGGCTCCAGGCCAGGAACATCATGGTAAAAGGGCATAATGAGCAACTCCTCACTTCATGGTGTCCAGGAAAGAGGGAGATAATGAGAGAGTGAGAGAAAAAGGGTCTGGGGACAAGATGCAGTCCCCAAGGGCACACCCCAAGGAACCATTCCTTTTGATCAAGTTGTATCTTCTACAGCCTCCAGACCTCCCTGTAGTCAATTCAGCTATCAATGGATTAATGCACTGAGAAGGTCAGAATCCTTATGATACAATCACTTCCCCAAAGCCTCCTCATCCCCTGAATATTGCTTCATTGGAGACCAAGCCTTAACACATGAGCCTTTAAGGTATAATCCAGATCTAAACCATAACACTATTGTTTACGATAGCACAACAGTTTTCCAACATAATCATCAAGTGAGTATGATACTCAAGATTGTTCTTTCTTGAGGATTCTCCCACAGTTCTAGAATACCTCACAGAGTTTAATGATAATAGTAGTTCTTGATTGGATACAGACTGTTTCAGAGATTTTTAGTTTAAGTTCTTTTTGTGTACCTTGAGAAGTTCAGATTGAAGGTAATATATTCACATCAAAATAAAAACTTATAGAAAATTTTTGATGTAAATAGTAAAGCTAACTTTTATTAAATGTTATAATTGTAAGTAATCCAATAAAAAGTATGACAAGTAGATGTTATTTTAATATGCTTTTAAGAGAAAATAGGTTACATTCAAATAAAGAAAATATTGTGGAGAATGAATACCTTAATTACTGACTGATTACATGTTAGTGGGAAACATGGTTATACAGCACAAATATGAGAGTGACCTATGGAGTACTCTGAGTTAAACTAGAAATGCCCTTGCTCTCAAGTATTGAACTTTAACAAAAAAGCTTTTGGCCTGTGGCATCTACACAGAAATCTTGGAAAATCCATTTTTGTTGTTGTTGTTGTTTTGTTTTAATAATAAGTCTTCCAGAAGTGATCCATCCGGAGTGAACAAAATCACTTTTCCAAAAGAAGGCAGGCATGGTCACAACCTGCCTGAAAAAGGATGTGATGGACAGACCTTCTTCATAGAGAAGGATGATGTTTTAGGAGGTGAATGGAGCAGGTTAAATTACTCAGTTCTTTGCCTAAAGACTGTGAATAGTGTTTTAGAATGATTGAGATGGAAATACCAAAGTTTTAGGAAAGGAGATAAAGAAACCAAGAAGAAGAATGAAAAAAGTAAGAATAAGGAAAAAAAGAAGGGTATTAGGAGAAAAATATTAATAGTAACTACATCTTACATAATAGACCATTTCCAAGATTTTGAAAGAGCAGAATGATAAACACATAGTTAGAGGCCAAACATATTTTGGTGATGCACTATGTCATGTTCATAAAATGCAATTATAAAAGTAACATATGGTCACTTAAGCTTGGGTGTTTAGTTAATGTATCTTATTTTCTTTTAAGCCTTGTGAAAATTCCTAAGGAAGCAATAAGTAAATTATGAATTCCTAGCAAAATGATTGTACACAGAATGGGTTCATTTTAGGCACATGTTTGTAAAATGAGAGAACAGAGTCCATGTGAGCTATGACACACCCAACCCTGTAAGTATATAAAGGTCCTGAGGGACTGGGTGACATTCAACTTCAGAAATATCCTCCAACCCCTCCACTGAAACCTCACCTCCTGACACCATGTGCAGCAACTACTACGGGAACTCCTGTGGAGGCTGTGGCTGCGGCTCTGGCTGTGGATACAGCTCTGGCTATGGATATGGCTCTGGCTGTGGATATGGCTGTGGCTATGGCTCTAGATATGGATATGGCTCTGACTGTGGATATGGCTGTGGCTATGGCTCTAGATATGGATATGGCTCTGGCTGTGGATATGGCTGTGGCTGTGGCTCTGGCTGTGGCTGTGGCTCTGGCTATGGATATGGCTGTGGCTATGGCTCTAGATATGGATATGGCTCTGGCTGTGGATATGGCTGTGGTTCCCGCTATGGCTGTGGATACACCTCTGGATGCTGTGGCTGCCTGCCATTTTGTTACAGAAGATGCTATTCCTCTTGCTGCTAATCCTTTGCCATTGATGTGATCCCTCCCAGATTAAGTAAAATTGAAATAACTTCCCTCATCCCTATCTTCAAACTAAAATAAAAGTCATTTATTGTTTACTGGACAACTGATTTATTATTAAAGAATACTTGGCACTTGATGAAGACTACCTAGTCAGTCATACCACTGAAGACATAAGATCTTGTCTGGTTCATTGTTCAGATATACATTCTTTTCTCTTTTTCCCTCTCTGTGCAGTAGCTATCTACAGGAGCATAACAAGACTATATAATTGGATCATACAAAAATGGAACAAAATATCAGTTTCTTAATAAAATAATTTATTCTTTAAGGATTTGGCCTCTTTTATATCTGCTGCCATTGATTTCAGGGTCAAGGCCTCCTGAAAAGCTGGTTGACTACAAATTAGGATACAAATATATTTTTCATTGAGTGAATCCAAACATTGAATCTTTATACATTTCTTAATTCTTAATATGTAAATTTATTGAATTTCTACCTAAACATAACCATATGTATCATACCCAGAATTTCATATCTTTGGTGGATAAAGGATTACAATAGGAAGAACTGTGTGACAGGGAATTTAGTCATAAGGTTAATGCTCTAGTACAGATGTGACGGATTTGATTCTGAACTTGTGTTTTAATAAATATGAAATAAAACCAAATCTAACAGTTTTTGACATAAGTGAAATGAAAATCTTTTAGTGTCTTGGTCCATTTTCCTTTATTGTAGCAAAATACCACAGACTAAGAAATTTATTTGATTGATGGTTTGGAGGCTGAGAAGTAGGGAAGGTGTGTGCTATAAAATGGTGGAAGGACAAGTGAGCACTTGGGAAACAGAAAAATCTCACTGAATATGCCTTGCTATCAAGAACCCATTCCCACGATAACTAACACATTGTTATAATACTGGCACTAATCCCTCCCTGAGGACAGAGTGTCTATGACCTAATCATCTTATAAAGGTCCCACCTCTTAATACTGCTATAATGTCAATTGAATTTCATTATGGCTTTTAGAGGGAGCATTCAAACCATAGTATGGTGTAAGTAGATAAAGCTTACTCTGCTTTTTTGACTTTCAGGATCATGGTTTCAACGTGATTTGCTGAGAATGGCCGATACCATGCTTAGGTTCCAGGCCCCCCCTCACCAAACAACAACAACAACAACAAGGACAAAAAGAGGTAAGTGAGGGTCTCCTTCCATTTCCATGCAATTTTCCTTCTCTCTCTCTTTCTCTCCTACCTCTCGTGCCTCAGGCTCCTGAGTCACTGGGATTACAGGCATGCACCACTGCACCCAGCTATTTATTTATTTTTATGTGGTGCTGAGGATTGAACCCAGTTCCTCACACATGTTGGGTAAGTGCTCTACCACTGAACTGCAACCCCAACAGTGATTTTGTAATTTTTAAAGAAAGATCTATCCTAGCTTTATGACAAAGAAATTCTATATTTTCATTTTCTAATTTTAAAGCTTTATATTTCATGTTTAGGCCATTGAGCCACCTAGAGTATAGGTTAATATGTTGTGCTCCAGTTTCATTTTTCACCATATTGGTCAGGTTTCGCCAACACCACCTACTAAATGACCTAGCCTTTGTCATGGACTGGTGGTGCCACTTTCAACGCCGTCATGCTATTTTCATATCACATGAGTTTCTTTCTGAACTATCACCAAGCTTTCTTTCCATTCATGATCTTTCACATTTTTCAGAAAATTTTTTTCTGGTGATAGACAATTAGGTTTATTTTACTTTGTTTTTTCGCTGAGGAGAATTTTACCCAAAGGGAACAATTTAAAGATAAACAGTTCATAAGGTAAGATTTTTTTTTCTACTGGTTAGAGGAGTATGAAAATGGAAGAGGCATTTCTCTGATGGCTAGAGATGTTGAACATTTTTTCATGTAATTGTTGGCCATTTGTACTTATTATTTTAAGAATTGTCGATTTAGCTCATTAAATAATTTATTGAATGATTCTTTTTAAAAATTTGGTGTTGAGTTTTTGAGTCAATTCTTTGTCAAACGAATAGTTGGCAAATTTTTCTCCCATTCCAGAGATTCTCTTTTCATGCTGTTTTCTTTGCCATGCAAGAGGCATTTAGTTTGATGCTGTCACATTTACTAATTCTTGGTATTATTACTGGAGCTATAGAACTGGAGCTGAAGAAGTAATCGCCTGTCGTTACATGTTGGAGTGTTTCCTCTATGTTCTCTTCTAGCAATTGCAATGTTTTGATCTTATTCCTGGATTTTTAAATCTATTTTGTGTTTTGATTTGTGCAGGGCTAGAGAGAAATGCAAATCAAAATTACACTGAGATTATATCTAACTCTAGTTAGGATGGAAATCATCAAGAATACAAATAATAGTAAATGCTGATGAGGAAATGGGGAGAAAGGAATTTTCCTGTGTTGTTGTTGGGGGATAAAAATTGGTATAGCCAAGGGCTGGGGGTGTGGCTCAAGTGGTAGCGTGCTTGCCTGGCATGTGTGCGGCCCGGGTTCGATCCTCAGCACCACATACAAACAAAGATGTTGTGTCCGCCGATAACTGAAAAATAAATATTAAAAAATTCTCTCTCTCTCTCTCTCTAAAAAAAATCCCTTTTCTTAAAAAAAATGGTATAGCCAATATGAAAATCTGTATGGGGTTTCTTCAAAAGATGAGGAATGGAACCACCATGTGATCCATTTATACCACCCCGATGCATTTACCTTAAAGAGTTAAACTCAGAATACTATAGAGATACATACAGCCCTATATTTATAGCAGCAGAATTCATAATAGCCAAACTATGGAAACAGGCTTCATGACTGAAGTTTGATTCACACAAAAAGAAGAACAAAATTATGTCATTTGCAGGAAAATATATGAAACTGGAGACATCAGGTTAAGTCAAATAAACCAGGAGATCAGAAAGGTATAGTAAGATGATCAGTCGAGGGAGAATTATAAAAGCAGAGTTACTGGAGAAATGAAACTGATCAAAGATGTTATGTACATGTTCAAATATGCCACAATAAAACCTACTATACTGTATAACTATTATGCTCAAAAAAGAAAAAAAAACAAGAACTAAGGACACTGATTAAAAAAAAAAAGGAAAGAAAAAGAAAAAAAATGAAATTGGGCATTTTGTTGGTATCCCTATCATGAATTTATTCAAGTGTTTGGATGCCACTTAGAAAAATCTAAATCAATCTATGTGTCTAGAACATGGACTTAACTAATTGAACAATATCATTCACTTTTATTTTGATGTTTAGTGATTTTTATCAGTAAAGAATAACTGAAGATGAAGTCTATGTAACTTGGATAAAACCAATATGGCTTGGAAAGCCAAAAAACAGATCCCCAATTTCACTGTAGAATGAGGAAGAATAATATAATAGTTACAGTGAGCTTTGATGCATCTTACCTATAGATAGAGTCAATATTTCTGGATTTCTATTAATCTGTGCAGAAGATGAGCCTTAAAGCAGAGAGAGCCCAGATCAGTACAGAAGTCATGATGTGGTTAGGGACTGATGCAATAATGAATAGAGTCAATGTCAGTTCCCGGAGAGACACTGAGGGTTACATACTGTGAGATGCTGAAAGATGATGAGATGTGATATGGCAATAACAGCTCAGTTGCTTTTGGGAATAGCCATCTTGTTCGAGTAAATGTTCAAAGACCAGTGAGAAGGTCATTTGCCAGGTGCATATGGAGAATGATATAGTACCTTGCTACTTATTAGTATTTTTTAAATTTTAGCTGAATAATACAATGTCTCTTAAAATTCAGGTTCCTTACGTATAAAAATGTGCATGAAATATCTTTCCAATATTGTTGGGAGGTTCATTTTAGTAATATTTACAAAAGAAATTTGCCTAATCTGAACCATTGTAAGAACCTGTCATAATAATGAATTTTTTTACACTGAGGGAGTCTGCAAAAGGAAAGCAGTAATCAGAACTTTAAGAGATTAATTAACATATTTATTCACATGACTCTCTAAGATGTAGTCCTTTATTAGTGATAGATATTTCATAATTAATATTTATATTCAGTTAATTCTCCAGAGGCAAGACTTTGAAATTTGAATATATTCAAAAGAGGCACACTTTCAAGATCATCTCTTTCCTATGATGCAAATCTTTTTGGTGGCATCAAATTTGAAATGAGTATCACAATTGCTTTCTACATTTAAATCATAGAATATTTTCAATACAACCATTTTATAGGTAGAAGATGTATGCATCCAAAATTACTGAATTAAATATATGTTACAGTGCCAAATACCATGAATTGATATAATATTCTAAGTAGTAATTTATTGTACAAAATTCCTTAGCATAGTTTAATATCAGGATAATTAATTTTCCCAGATCTGGTTTTATTAACTTTCTTCACTTACATTCAATTAGTAGAAATTGAGCAAATGTGTGGCATGCACAGTATCATCAAATGCATTTTCTGTTGATACTCAATTAACTTAATATTTATTAAAGTCTTAGAGTGTACAAATTGTGAAGCCAGACTCTGACCCAGTTTTCTCCAATTTAAAAGGTTTCACATATTATAAAGATTCAAGAATTAATCTGTGAGTGAGCAATTTAATCCAGTTTTTAAAGAGGAATCAATAACTTGATTAGAGTTTAGCTGTAGAAAGTAGCATGGGATCCAAATGAAAGAATATTTCTGTAGCTTTTTTCTGTAGGTTAAGTAACTACATTTAAGGTGACTCTAAAGAACCTTGAAAGATTTTTACATTAACAAAAATGCTATGCAAAGTCATGATGGATTTAGTTTAAATTTTGAATTTAGAATTTCCAGAAATAAATTGAATCCTGAAAATAGAACAACCAATTTAGGAAAACTTAATTTTGCAATATTGAAATGGGGCAGGAGAAGCAAGTTCTCATTGGGAAATAATTATAACTGAAAAGAAACAAGAGAACCAAAATAGAAAAAAAAGTGTATCCCTAAAATATCTGCTTTTTTCTAAATTTAAAATTGTGGCAAATACTGGCAAATGAAGCATTAAAATAAGTAAAAAAAAAAAAAGATCTAGTTTGGATCTTTTGAAGACAGGAGAATCAATACCAGTAATCAGAAAGTTATTTTACTCTAAGGTTAAAAGACATGAACTAGTATTTATATCAGTGTCATTATATACTAAAACATTGTTAACAAATTTTATCATGAAAACCTGTCATGTGGATATTATTGAGATAGGCATATTCCTGCTGTAAAAATGCAAACATTTTGTATGGTATTATATTATATGCTAAATAAAGATTATACATGAAAACAAAACTCAGACATCCTTGATCAAAGTGAGAATCTTTACAAGAACACAAACACTTTTTAGGAAGTTCATGTGTCCAAACCTTTCTCAAAATGCTGATGATATAGAAGCTTTCAGAAACTGGCTCTAATTGTATTCCATGGTAAGAAAAGTCTATGATGAAATTAAATAATTCTTACTTGAAAATATCTGAAATAAAACATAAGAAAACTATTTGAATATAATAAATACATTTGATCAAAAACAAAAGTAAAACATTTTATATACTTCAGCTAACAGTAACACAATTTCAGTTAAAGTTAGGAAGCAAACAGATGTGGCAATTGTTATTATAAAGTGTACAGAAAGAAGAAAATAAAATAGGCACAAACAGGAGTAATGGTAAGTAATTGTTTTGGTGTTTATGTTCTTGTATGATCTGAAAAAGTCAAGATACTTATATAAAAATATTAGTCATAAAACACATATAAGATACACTCCAATGTAAAAGAAATACAAATATGTAAACATATAACAAGTACATAAATTCACTAAGGTTAGGAAAATTCAAAATAAAAATTTTAAAAAATTGTTGTATTAGATAGGCAACAGTTTTTATGTCTGTGATTGCACTGGAGATATGGAAGGGATCCACTCATGCGGAGCTTCTGGGGGTAGTAGAATTCCTAGCTCCTGAGAGGTCTGTCAGCAAGGGGTCTTCTTTTGCTGCCCCTATATCTGGCTTCTCTAGCTGTAAATGGTCTAGTAACCAAAAGTGCCATTTATTCTTCTCCTGGATTGTGACATCTGGCACATTCCATTTATTTGACATCATCTTCTAATATTTCTTCTTTGCGCTTGTATACAAATACTTTTCTATTCGATACACTTCCAAACGTTCTCACTTCCAAACATTTTAGTGTTATGTATTTATACATGAACAAAGAGATTTCACAGTTTAAATTCTACATTTCATTTTTGGAAATTTTCATACATTCAGAGCAAACATTTGTATTTGCTGATTCTATTGTGTTATTGTGATCATAAGAACAGGAGATTAGAATGAGATTTCTAATCTTTCTAATTTCTTTTGTAATGGAAAGTTTATTTTATTATGCATTAGAATATTTATTGATTATAATATTCAGATTTTCTTTTGTATATTAAGCAACTATAGTATTGCTTATTTGGTTTTAGGTCAAAGGAAACATCAATTCTCAAACATTTCAGTTACATTTAATTCTTGGCTCTTAGAGGTAGGCATGCATACATCTGTACTCACAACAGCTTCATGAAACACAGGAACAGTGTTTCTTCCTATCTGTTATTCTTCACTATTGGCAGTTTTTTGTAATCAGAAATAATAGCTGAGAGAGAGCTTGGACTGGCGATGAAGCAAGATTGAAGTGGCCGCAATATGATTTGAAATATTTGCTCTCTCAAATTGCCTCAACCAAATATTCATAAATCTGTGGGCCTTGAAAAATTCTTAGGTTTATCCATTAGTTTAAAAATTATTCTTAATGTAGTTGGCATGACCAATGCAAGTTTTTTTACCCAGTACAAGTAGCTTTCCTCTCTCCTCTCTCCTTCCCTCCTTCCCTTCCTTCCTTCCTTCGGTTAATTTCCAAAGGGTAGAAGTAGTGTACATTACAGATAATGACAACATTATTATAAAGCTAGAAATATGATGTGAGATCATATTAAAGAAGGTAAAAATAAAAATAATTTTGTATTTAAAGAAGAAAAATCATTAAGTTATAATAAAATTCAATGAATTAGAAGAGTACATATAAACATTTCTGAGATGTTGCAAAAGCTATACTTAGTGGGAAGTTTACTAAATTCATCACTTTTTACCTTTTAAAATAAGTCATTAGGTAAGAATGAAAATAGACAAAAAAGCTATTGAATTTCAAAAAAATTATAAAAGGAGCAAAGCAAACATAAGCAGGAGAAAATACAATTTAGGCACAAATTAAGAAATATAATACTGAAAAATCAGTACAAAATTTAATAAATTCAAGAGCTCATTGTACCTTAGTGACAAATATATAAGTGGTTTGCTAACCAAAAAAAAAAAAAAAAAACAAAAGCTCACAATTTAGTGATGAAAAAAGTCAAAGTCAGAAGACACAGAAGTTAAATGTATTGACCTTACTATGCTTTATATTGATTTATGTTAAAAGTTCTAAAATATGAAAGGAAAATATGTTATTTTGTGGAAATATCTAAATTATTCTATATTGCTAAACTAGATATAAACTATGCATAATTTAGTGTCTCTGACATCCTTAAGGAAATTATTCAACATTTTCCCTTGAAAACTATCCAGATAGCTTCAAAGATATTCAAGAAAAGAAAGAAAGAGGCAATTCTGAAGAGTTTGAATAATCTACAGATGAAAGAAAAAGGCAAGAAAGTTTTAAAACTTGTCAATTCAAGCAAAAAGTAACATTTTTAGTATAACTATAGAAGGAAAAATATAAAATATTTAAAAAATCAGTTATTATTATTATTATTATTATTATTATTATTATTATTATTATTATTTTACCAGGGATTAAATGCAGGGGTGCATTTAACCACTGTGTCACATCTTCAGCCCTTTTTATATTGTTTTTAGTAACAGGGTATCACTGAGTTGTGTATGGCCTTTCTAAGTTGGTGAAGTTGGTTTTGAATTTATGATCCTCCTGCCTCAGGCTCCAGAGCTGCTGGGATTATAAGTATGGGCCACAATGCCCAACTCAGTTGTATTTTAAATATAGCTGTAATTGTATTTTAAATATCCGTTGGCTAAGTGATATTCAGCATAGAATTATGAGGATAATCCCTATTTTGAATTTACAGAATTAGCTTAAATGAAATGAAAATTATTAATCTATGTTACAAAAACATTCGATCAAAATTAACATCTATTTGTAACAAAGATGCTATGGATAAAATTGGTGAATAAAATTTATTTTTCTCAAAACAAATTCTAGCAGTAAATCTATTATTGAAACCCTAAAACATTCCCTTAGATGTCCCTGGATGGTAGACTATCACCATTTTTATACCTAAGGCAATAAAATGAAATAATGTATATCACTAATATAATTTGCAGATGAGTTGCCTCTTAACTCAGAAAACCTAAATGAACCACTTAGAAAATATTGAAAATAAATAATGATTTTTCTCTTGGGAGTTGGTTGTAAATAAATATAACCAGATAAATATCAACATAATCGGGTAGAAAGTAGATAAAAATAGGGTGAAGTAAGGAGAGCCAGGGTCCCTCTGTTTATTCCATAGCAGTGTTGCTTAGATGTCATAGACACCCATGGTACTCATCTGGTGTTGCTGGGGCAAACACATGTTGGTGGGCCCCTTTTCCAAATGTGTGGATGTGCCTTTCCTAAATTCTCAAACCACCCTCATGCTGCCTCTCCCTAACTACGCTTGGTGGTCCTCTCTGTGAAGCTGCAAACATAACACACTATGCTCCACAAGAAGCCTGAGTCTTGCCGAGCCTCCACGCCCTTTCACTTCTGCCACCCCAATGACATGCGTCCCAAGTCCCTCAAGTCCCCTCCTCCCCTGGGTCTTTACAGTTCAGCATCCATTAGTGTCTTTGACTCTTTGGATAGATCCAACTGTTTCTTCCAAAACTTAGAGGTAGCCAGCAAGGTGAAATCTCTGTGGAGGACCCTAAGTCAATATCATCACCACTCCCCAAACTTTAAAACTCAGCAGGATGACGAGGAGGAAGAGAAGAGGAATGAATTTACAATCACTGCTGAGAACTCAGACGGTTCACCATCTGGGCTGGCTGGTTTTATGTGCCAATGTGTGTAGGCCATGGAGCCCAGACGTTTGCTCAAACCAGTTTAGGTCTTATGTGATAGTATTTTGGGGGGTGAAATTAACATTTAAAGCAGCATACTTGACTAAACTATGTTACCTTCCTTAAAGTGGGGAAGCCTCATCTAAGCAGTTGAAGGCCTTAAGGGAGAAGGCTGACCTCCACCAGAGAAAGAGAGAAGTCTGCCTTTAATCTGCCTTCAGAATTAAACTGTAATATCTTCTGTTCCCTGGGTCTCCAGCCTGCTCTACAGATTGGGTCTTGCTAGTCCCAGAGTCATGTGAGCCATTTCCTTCAAATCTTTCACTCTCTGTTTCTGTCTTTGAGATAGACATAAAATTATATATGAAATTTATGTATAAATATACAGAATATATTTTTATATATAAATGTTTTATGTATAAAAATATATATTCTTATTTATATTTATAGGTATAAATATATATTATATATAATTATATATACATATAATATATATAATTGGATTTATATTTATATATAAGGATAAATTTATATACACAAAGTATAAATATACACAAATATATATGTGTGTGTGTGTGTGTGTAACATATCCTACTGGTTCTTTTTCTCTGGAGAACACTGATACACCATCCAATTAAATGGAAGTAGAATTAACTGCTCAGTCTCTGGCGTTCATGCTTCCCCTTGGGTAATTTCTGATTATGGACAGTTTCTAGCTTAACATTGAGTTCCCTGAATTATCCTGAAGATCTTATGAGCACATAATGGCCTCTCTGGGGTCCTCAGGTTCAGAGTCTGCAATTTCTGTTTCTGATATCACCCTTATTCACAGTCCCTAAGCTGCAATTGTCCATAAAAGATGGTGAATTGGAAACTTAAAGCTAATATTTGGGTCCTAAATCTTTTCCACATATCAGAAGTATGTGGCAGCTAGATTGAGGTTTCGAGAATCTCAGAACCACACAAGATGCCAGATTTGGGGGGTATAAGGTACAAGGTAAGAAAAGCAGAATATTAGCCTTCACTGAAAAACATTTTGGGGTCACTTAAAGGAAAGATTTCTCACAAAGGCTGTTTTTCTTTATGGTCTAAGCTTTGTGAATCCGAAAATACATTGGTGATCATCATTTGTCTCTTTTTAAAAAGGTCAGGATATTCTCAGAAAAGAAAGCTTGGTGAATTTACTATTTGTGTTGGCCAGTGCTATTTCAGCAGGAGAAATTGTTTAATTTCTAGATAACAGATCTATAACATTGGTTTTCAAATGATAGAATCAGATTAATGCAGAGAATTTGAAAAACATATTTCTGGACTTCACTCCTGGAGTTTGTGATTTAATAGATCTGAGGTGGAGTCTGAAAAATTCATGTTAAAAAAATTCCAGGATAATGCTGATACTGCTGATCCATAGCCTACCTATTCAGAAATGCTTGAACTTAAAACATGTAATAACAATGAATCATTGGCTAGTATTATTTCTACCAGGGTTCAACACATGATCATTAGGGATTCATTGAGCACTAGATATGTGCTTGATGTATGCTAAATATATGGTATGATTGGTGTCATGATGACATAGGAGATGTAGTTGCTGCCGTCAAAGAACTAGAGAATCAAGTTTAACGTGCCTATTTGTAGCAAAGAGCAAACCTTGGCATAAAATAGCTTATGTGAGTCAGATGAAAAGACTGGCAGAAGTTCATAAGAAAGGAAGATCCTGAGGACTCTGACAACCACAAAAGTCTTCTGTTAAAGAGGAGAACTGGACTGGTCACTGAAGAACTGGCTCAGTAGACCAAACTGGGAATCACAGGGGGACAGAGGCATGATGGGCATCACATCAGCTGTCTAGGCCAAATAGTTGGTGTCTAGTATGTGTATGAACTTGATGAAGAGTTTTATGTCACCATGACTTTGAGTGGTAAACAGGCTTAGATAAGTCGAGGAAGACATATTTTTAAAGATCCGTGAGAAGCCAGGTAGAGATTTTAATATGAACACCATAGGAAACTCAAAATGCTAAGCAGAAGAAATCTATGATAAAAGTGATAGGAAATATCAAGTTGGTGATAATGTTCAGAACAGGTAAAAATGGGGAGGAAATAAAGAGACACTGAGTACCTGGAGCCAAAGGTCCACTGGGGGATCCAGAGGGAGAACGTCATAGGAAAGCAGAGAGCTGAAACTCCAAACCTCAGTCCTGTGTTCTGACAAAAGAAAATTTATAGTCAGACACCATAAGCCACGAGAGAGAACTTGAGTAGAATCGAAAGTTAATTAAAAGCCAAGTGAGGCTTAAGGAGAGAGAGAGAGAGAGAGAGAGAGAGAGAGAGAGAGAGAGAGAGAGAGAGAGAGAGAGAGATGTGTGTCTCTTGTCTCTAAGCAGAGAATGACAAAGGAGAGGATGCTGTCTCCAAATTTATCACTGTTTGATGTTTACAAGGAGAACTGGGAACCACAGTCTGCACTCTTGGTCAATCAGGTGTTCTACTTCTCCTTCTTGTTGTTGGGTAGTGGACTTTTGGACCTTACTTGTTCCTCTCCAGAACTGTCATGGTGGCCATCCTATTTAAGTGGGCTTCATCTACAAGTCAATCTCATGTTAATGTGGGCATCAAGGCGAATAGCTGGTCAGAAGTTACCTTAGTGTGCAGGAAATGTAACTAAAGGTAATTTCCTTCCCAGACAGATGGAAACACTTATAGCCATAATTCCTAGGTTCACACTAACCTCAGAGGACCCTGTCAAGAGTTAGTCCCATTAATCCTTTCTTTTTGATATATTTTCCCATTGGCTCCTTTGCTTCTGTTTATTTTCTACAAATTAACTACTGCCCCTTGCTTTCTCAGCCACTTTGAAAGTAATTCCAAGAAGACCCTAAAGAAATTTAAAGAACACTTGTGACCTTGCCTTGCCTTACTCTGCTCATTGGTAGCTGCTGGGTAACAGGGAGATCTGGTGAGAAAGGCAGAATTAAGCTTGTTGCCAGGAGAGAGTAAAGAACTAGACCCATCACATTCCATATGGAAAATGATTGGTTTCAATGACGTAAATAAATAAGTAAATGGCATTATTGAACTGGGGTAAGCATCATAAAAGGTAGTGCTATTAAAAATATTCTTAGAAATCTGTTTTACTAGAAAGATATATTTGATTTTAAATATAAAATTTGATTTTATAACATATTCAATAAGGGAATAGTCTAGCTGAGATTTGTAATTTCAAGTTAAAGGCAAATGATTTATCTCAATTTCAACGTAAGTGATTTTACCTTGTAACCTAAACCCGCAAACATGAAAAATATTCACTCACATGTGTTTATTCCTTACATTTAAGTTGATACCATTCTATAGATGAAGCACTGTAGAATAAATAACTAGTGGAATTTAGAGAGAATTCAAAGGACAGTGAGGTAAAGTCCAGGAATTGGGTTTGGGAGAGTCTGTTAGTGGGAGCTTGGATAAAGGTAGAGGAACAAAGAAAAAACACAGGAGAGAGAAAGTAAAGAAAATAGAATGAAAAAGAGATGGAGAAAGGTTTGGAAAAGGAGGTGATAAACTGACTCAAGGAAAACCAGGATGAAGAGAGATCACAGTACGTCTAGAAAGAAAACATTAAAAATCCCATAGAGAGGATGGGTGGAGAAGAAAGGGAAGTTGAAGAGATAAATGAAGAAAAGCCAGAGAGGAGTAAAGTGGAAATCCAGGTAGCATGCCATGCTGGTGAGCCAGCAGTCAGAGGGAAGGTAAAAATCCTCATGCTCCGAGACTGAGGGGAAAACATAGGTCAATATGGTTAATTTTCAATATAATCATCTTCTTTCAAAATTAAGTATTTATTTTTGGTATGGGTCTATAAATATTATTTATTGCATATAATGTAATCTATTATTATAAATTTTGTGTGAATTTCATTTTTAAAATTTGTTCTAATTAGTTATATATGACAGGAGAATGAACTTTGATGCATCATTTCTCATAGATCAATGAGAAATATAATTTCTCATTCTTCTGGTTGCTCATGATGTAAACTCCCACAGTCGTATGTATAGTCATAGATGTACATAGGTTAATAGTGTCTGATTCATTTTCCTTTTCTTCCTACTTCCATACCCCACTCCTCTGTTCACTTCGCTTTATCTAAACCAAAGTAACTCTATTCTTCCCTAGTCTCTCCCAACTCACATTGTGAATTAGCATCCACATATCAGAGAGAACATTTGGCCTTTGGTTTTTGGGGGGATTTATTTATTTATTTATTTATTTATTTATTTATTTATTTACTCTTAGAATGATATTCTCCAGCTCCACCCTTTTACGAGAAAATGCCATAATTTCATTTTTTCTTTAAGGCTGAGTAGTATTCCATTGTGTGTGTGTGTGTGTGTGTGTGTGTGTGTGTGTGTGACATTTTCTTTATCCATTCATCTTGTTGAAGGGCATCTAGGTTGATTCTATAGTTTAGCTATTGTGAATTGTGCTGCTACAAACATTGATGTTGCTGTGTCACTGTAATATGCTGATTTTAAGTCCTTTGGGTATAAAGCAAGGAGTGGAATAGCTGGGCCAAATGGTTGTTCTATTCCAAGTCTTTTGAGGAATCTCCATACTGCTTTCCAGAGTGGTTGCATCAATTTGCAGCCCCCCAGCAATACATGAGTGGACCTTCCCCCCACATCATTACCAACATTTATTGTTGCTTGCATTCTTGATAATCACCATTCTGACTGGGGTGAGATGAAATCTTAGAGTAGTTTTGGTTTGCAGTTCTCTAAGTGCTAAAGATGTTGAATGTTTCTTCATATATTTGTTGGTTGATTGTCTTTCTATGTACACCTTAAATTGACATTGACTGTGAACTAAAGAAATTTCCATTGATATGATGGTGGTATTGGGTTTTTAAGTAGCTGTTATCTAGAATGAGACAATTTAAATCCAATAAATGTCAATTATTAATTATCTAATGGGATAATAAATTGCTTATTTTATACTTTGTACGTTTTTACATTATGTAAAAAAAATAAAGGTTAAATTTCACTCTTCCTTTCCCCAGAGTTTGAAAAAACTTTGTAAGGATGGAAACAAAAATTGTGCAGTTTTAGGAGGTGGAGATAAATGAAAATGTTTAAGATTTTGTTTCAGGTGTAGAAAAAAAAAGATTCATGAAGAAGTGATTTAATGGGTCAGTTTTATATTTGTGCAGACGTAGAAAATACCTGGGTAAAGATTATAAAATTTAATTCCACCATCACATATTTTGGAAAATTTATTGGTGGTTTTATGTACACAACTATCTGGTCAAAGATGAAGGGAAGAATTTTTGTAAATAAAGGTTTGGAGGATAAAAGCTCTGTTTCATTTAGAGTGGTATGGAGCCTTCATCAATCATTAGCATGATATCATGGGTATAAAAGTGAAAGTGAGAATGTGGGAAAGATGTACCAATTTGTGGGAAATTTTACATTTTACTGGGTATGGTAGATTTTTACTAATGAAAAACTGAAGATAGTTACATAATGTATTATATCATTGGTAATTGAGAAATCAAACAAACACATTTCCAGAAGACTAAGTTGAATTGTTGTATGATAAAGAAATACTTTGCAGAACAATTTGGTATTTTGGAGATGGGGAAAAATAGACATAATTCTGTATAGTAAATATGAAAATTGAAAATCTGAAAAAGAACAAATACTTAAGTGCACAAAAGTATAGAACAAAATAATTCCACAGAACAAATGCACATTGCAGTCTTCATACCACAACAGAAAGCATGAAAGTTACAAATATATAAAATGCACAGAGTAAAATCAAACAAAAAAATAAAATATTGAAGTTCTCACTTCTGGCAACATGAAATATTTATGAAAGCAAATAAATGCAAAATATAGATATTGTTTTTAGGTAAAGATTGTTCATATAAATTACCAAGTTTTAGAAACTCTCCTTAATATTGTCTAACTAAAATTCAATCCTGATCCAGCATCATACTTATGTTGAATTGAGACCAATAAGGTGGAAAGTTGATATATCACTGTTAAAGACTGATTTTAAAGTATTCAGTTGAATCCAGGCAAAACCCTTAAAAAGCTAATGTATTTGACTATATGGCATGTCTCTGTGTATTGAAACTCCAATGCTCTTTTAATGATTATGAAACTTGTACAGTCATAAGATTTTCATATTCTCATATATTCTATAATACTTTAGCAAGACCTGAAAAAGTAATTTCTCAATTTAAAAAAATTATTGAGTTTGTCAGTTTTCTAGTACTATAACAACAAATAGCTCAGATAATTTGAACTCAGTTTTATAGGTTCCAGTCCACGATTAGGTGGATGCATTACTTTTAGACTCTGGTGGGGTTGCTGGATGGCAATGGTGGGTCAGGGGTGGTAGAGTGAAACTACTCATCCTGTGACTGGAAAGCAGAGAAGGAGAAAAAGGAATGGTTGGGTCCCACCACACCTTAAGGGCACACTCCCAATGACCTGAAGACCTCCCACTTAGGGTGGGGACAATGCTCTTTTAATGCAGTGGTTCTCCTGAGGACAATTAAAATGCTTCCCTTGCATTCAACTTTGTGATCTTATTGCTAAGTCTGGCGTAGAGGCTCAAGTAAAAGCTAAAGAATGATGGTAAGTGGCATATATCCTGAAAGGAATTGTATTTTATAGTGTGCTTCACAGTGTATTTTTTCATCTCAAAAACTTCTTGGAACACATTTTAATTCCGCCATGTCCTGGTGTTCTTGGAAACACACTTGAAGAATAAACAGTTATAAATCCAATGCAGCCAGGGCCTGTCCTCAAGGAAACATCTTTGCTGAAAAGAGTAATTTAGGAAATAATGGTTTTGAAGAAATAGAGCATAACTAAGTGCACTGAAGGAAGGAGCAATGATTGCGGTACCTCAAAACATCAACCTGATTATGTCATTCTTTGCTTAAAACTTTTCCTTATCCTGTACCGGTTTCAGAATGAATTACAAACATTTTTATCTTCCCAGTCTAAACTTTTCATTATCTGGCCTAACATATCACACACCTTTACCCCCTGTATTTTCTTTTTTAAGGGTAAATAAAAGGGAAATAGAAAAATAAAAAGAAAAGTAAAACCAAAAATAAAAACCCTGTGTTCCAATGAGAAGACAATGAACAAATAAATTATTAAAATGTGGGGCTAGAATTGTGGCTCAGCGGTAAAGTGCTCGTCTGGCTTGTGTGAGGCACTGGGTTCTAGCCTCAGCACCACATAAAAATAAAAGTTTTGAGTATTATATATATATATATATATATATGTGTGTGTGTGTGTGTGTGTGTGTGTGTGTATATATATATATATATATATATATATAAAGTCAAAATGAAAGTATGTTAGACAATCAAAAATTCTATTGAGTAAAGGTAAGTAGGGCAGACAGATATGCAGAAAAGGCAGCAGTTATACATAAGGTTGTTCTGAGACTGAGTCCCTTGGGCAGGGGCATTTGAACAAGACTTGGAGGCAATGAGGGAATGAGTTACAAAGCTCTACATAACCAGTGTTGAAGGTGGAAGTACCAGGACACAGGCCCTGGGCATGTCTGTGACTGGATGTGGTGAAATCTGTCCCCTATGATGTCTCTCCCCCTATTTCATTCTCTGGTGTCACTTTCTATCTCCATTCATGCACCCAATCAGGCTGAGATCTGGTTGAGTACATCCTCGTCTTCCCTGCTGAGCTGGAGGTTCACTGCAGGCCTGTTCTGGGTCTTACTCATCCTTTTATGTTCAGTAGGACCTTCCTCATGTTCTGTTTTTTAGGAAATTCTCTACAAATTCTAATTGAATTAAATAAACATAAATTTAGCTTTCCCACACTCACCCCTTCCTGAGAATTCAGTTGTAGATTCAGTGATACTGGTGTCAGTGGTGACAATGTTGGGATCACTTGGTCACCATCTTTCATCACCGAGATGGGAGGGCTACAGAGGAAGGGAGAGAGTCTCAGTGATTTGAATTACAGCAGGAGGAATTAATTCTCACGACGGAGGGATTTTCTTCCTCTCAGGCTCCTACTGGGTGGGTGATTCAGGGCTTTCACTATTTGGAGGCCATGTGGACCCTGAGGTACAATACACAGTTGCTAATCTCATATTAATTCTAATTTGAGGAAATGAGCTGCATAAAGTATTCACTGAGAGAAATTTCAGCTCCAGCATCAAAGAGGAAGGAATGATTATCACCTTTAACTTAAATAGTAAAAAACAAACAAACAACAACAACAACAACAAAAACCTTGGTCTTTGATGGAGTCCAGGATGATCTTCAGAACTCAAATATCTGTTTTATTTCCTTGTTAATGTCCATTGGATTGACATTGTCCTTCAAACTTCATGCCATCCCAGAACCTCAGAATATGACCTAATTTGCGAATGTAGTTTTTGCAGATATTGTCAAGATCTGATAAGAGAGAAATTTGGATAGAGATATTTGGATAGAAGGAAGATGAAGATAAATGGAGTATGTTATTTGAAATGGAGGCAGAGGGTAAAAAGATCTATCTATAAGTCAAGCATTGCTGGCAACCACCAGAAGCTAGGAGATAGATGTGAAGCATATTTTCCCTCTGATCCCCCAAGAAGCAAGTAAACCTTTGACATCTTGATGTAGAACTTTGAGCTTCCTGAGTGGGAAAGAATACATTTCTAAGTCAACCAGTTGTTGTAATTTGTTATGACAATTCTAGGGAAATAACGCAACAGCTTTCTCTAGATGGCCGTTCAGATCCACTGTGGACAGGTTGGGTATGGGCATCCAGAAGGCCTTGCTAGTAAACATCTCATTCAGCTTTATGGACTTGCCCACATCATGGTCTGTGCCACTGGCTACAGGGACAATGCTTGAAAAGCACCATGTTCAATAAGCCATGGCCAGACACCTGTCTCTGGTGTTGTGGATGAGATCAAGTGCCTGGTGCAGTGTTAGGATTGTTACTTCTCATAATTTATCTTTACCTCCCAAGTGGAAGCAGAGGTAGCCTGGGGGATAGAGGCCTTTTGGCCTGAAGATTTTAAAATCAAGCCAATCATTTTCTAAGGGGATTAAGATGAGGAAGTTATGGATGGAGTTTGATATGTTTAGTATTTTGGGATAAATAGTATTCTATTATGTACATATATCATCAAAATTTACACATGCAATGTAGCTGGGCATGGTGGTGTATGCCTGTAATTCCAGCATCTGAAGAGGCTGAGGCAGGAGGATCACGAGTTAAAAGCCAGCCTCAGCAACTTAGTGAGGCCCTAAGTATCTTAGACCCTGTCTCTAAATAAAATATAAAATGAAAAGTAAAATATAAAAAGGGCTGGAGATGTGGCTCAGTGGTTTAGCATCCTTGGGTTCAATCCCTGATGCCAAAAAAGAAAAAAAAAAGGGCAGTTTTTAATGTTGATTATTTCTCAATAAAATTGTTATTAGAAAGATAGGGTGGACTCCACAACATATTCAGCATCAACACCATTCTGATTGATGTTGGTGTTAACTTGCTCCTAGAGAATGGAGATACACTCCCTGTAACTTTGGTTCTTGCAGCAGGTAAAGATTCCTGTGCACTGATGATCATATAGGTTAGGGCATCACCTGCTCCAATACTTGCTGGCACCTGGTGTTGCAGCAGCCATGGAACTTCCTGTGAGATCTATGGATATCGTTCTGACTGAGACTGTGCCTATAGTTATGGATATGGTGATACATCTAGCTGCTGGTTCCTGTCCATCTTTTATAAATTGCTTATTCTTGTCACTGCTAGAAAGCCAGTTCCTTTTTGTACCTCCAAACAGACTGCTAGACTTTTCACTGATGTTAGAGACTGATTTTTGTAGTGGCCCCACTCATATTTTGAAGTCCTAATGCCCAAAGTGATAGGATTTGGAGGAGAGGTCTTTGGGAGGTTATTAGAGTTACATGGTCATGAGGGAGGGAATTTATGATGACATTAGTGTCCCAAGAAGAAGAAGAAGAAAAGATCTTTTTCTTTCTCTCTCCTCCTCCTTCCTTTCCTGTCTCCATGGACACAGATCAAAGGCCATATGAGGATGCAGCAGGAAGGTGGCCACTTGAAAACCATGAAGAGAGCCCTCACCAGAACCTGACCACGTGGTCCTTTTATGTTTTGTACTTCCAACTTCTGTAAATTAAAAAAAAAGTAAGTTTTGATTTTTTAAACCACTCAGTTTATGAAATTTTTCTATGGAAGTTTGAGCTAAAATACAGTTAGTTTCTGTAGTACTTCATGCCATTGTTTTTAGGCTTAGTTCAGCACCAATTATCATTGAAAACCCACCTAAGCAAAGTATGTGAGATTATATGAAGATCATGGTGCTTACTATGTAATATCAGAAATATCACCAGGTGCCAGAATCCATGATTCTAAAGCTGTTCATATTTGTTATAGCAGTGTTGTTTAGTCACTGTGGTCATACATGTTAAATAAACATATTTCAAAATTTGAATAAAATATTTTGCTAACTTTTAAAAACATAATTAACTTACTGTGATTAATTTATTTTCTTATTAACTTCACAGGACATTGTGTTATGAAATTTTTTCATAGGTTGGTTCTTTAGTAAAAGGCATCAAATATAATGTTTTAAACATACAAGCTTCAGTTAAGTGATTTCAATACCTCAATGGCATTTGCTGAGGATATAGAAAAATAAGATAAAACATGCTCATTTAAAATGTTCTGTGAAAGTGGCCTTCATTGTACCTTGAAAATTATATTATTATGGCAGCAAAGAAAAGCTCTGAATGTCCAGTGAACTTACATATGTGTGTAATCACAATAAAGTCTAAAACAGAGCATGTCATCTTTTAGAGCATCTAGAACCAAAGTAAAAGCTGTATCTCAGAAAGACCCTGTGTGCGTGTGTGCGTGTGTGTTTGTGTGTGTGTGTGTGTGTGTGTGTGTGTGTGTTCAGGCAATGTGGACAACTAAAGCAGTTAATAGCAACATCAGCATCAAATTAAAATATTCTTCACTGGGGGAACGCCATAAAGTGCATTTCATTATAAGAAGCAGAAAGATTTCAGTATGAAAGTTAAAAAGAGATTGATGCAAAATCTAAGAATGCTATACTTAGAGAATTGGAGAGTAGAATGGTGGTTCTCTGGGGAGTGTAGGGAAATGCAGAGGTACTCTTAGTGAGTTTCTCTACTGTTGTCAATAAGCAGCAGATTATAGTCTTAAAATCTACATGACTTTGAAGAAAACTGGTGTGACCCTCCAGACTTGACTCCCTTCTCTCTGGAAAAGGTAGATTCATGGAAGCAGTGCCTTAAAAAAGGAGCTGGAATGGCACCTAGAGACACTCCTTTTATTTTGCCATGAAAACGTACTAGATTTTTGCTATTGGTAAAATAGATGCTATTGACTCAATTATAAGCAAGGAATTCACTTTTCTGAAATACAGTTTAAACTCAACTTCAGATTTTCCCTATTTGCATGGAACACATCATTTCCAGGGTAAATGATAACCACAACCATCTCCACCATCTGTAATGACTGTGCGTCTCTGATTCATGTCTCAACAAAACCTGTGAGAGCTGGAGGGAAGTCCTGGCACACCACGTGCTCTTTCATCCTCCATTCTGCTGCCTATGTGTACTGTCGACTCCATGTTTCCAAAGCATGTGACCAACAAGTAAAGATACTTCAAACTGCTGGCAGAGCTGTGAGTTAAGCAGGAACTACAAGGCCATCAGCCAGATGAAAGAAAGGAGGACCAGACCAGTGTAGTCCATCAGGGACAAGGGATTTTATTATTTATACCCAGAAATGTTTTAAACCTCTTGACAAACCCAACCTCTTGACAAACCCAACCTCTTGACAAAATTTTCATTGTCTCAAACAGTACTGTTAA
Source organism: Urocitellus parryii (assembly GCF_045843805.1). NCBI lineage: Eukaryota > Metazoa > Chordata > Mammalia > Rodentia > Sciuridae > Urocitellus > Urocitellus parryii. The sequence continues at coordinate 213,808,503 of NC_135532.1, read as the reverse complement.
CTATAGAAAAATGAACAGACGATCTCTAGAACTTATTCATCTTGTATGGCTAAAATGTCTTACCTGTTAATTACAACTCTCCATTTTTTTCTCCCCAAGCCTCTGGCATCCACCACTCTGCTCTGTTCTGTGAGTTTAAGTATTTTGGGTACCTTCTTAAAGTGAAATTAAGCAGTATGTGTCCTTCCGTGCATGTATTTTTTCACTGGGCACGATGTCTTCAAATTATTCCTGTGTCGTTACAAGTTGCAGGACTTTCTTTGTTAAGGGAATAAATAACATTTCTCTTGTACCTGCATATCACCTTTTCTTTATTCATGCATCTGTTGATGGACATTTACTTCGTTTCCATATCTTGGCTCTTGTGAATGCAGTGAACAAGGAGTGTAAATGTCCCCTTGAGATCCTGATTTCACTTCTTTTGGACATATAGGAAAAATTGCAACTGCTGGATTATATGGGAAGTTCTATTTTTTTCTATTTTTAGAAGAACCTCCACATTGCTTTTCAATAACATTAACATTATATTCTATCCCCACCAACAATGAATAAGGGTCCAAGTAATGAGACCTTTAGATAATAGATGGTGAAATAAAACCAGAAATTAGGTCACTTGGCAGCAGTGTTCTTCCAAAGTGAGCTGTTGTGCTAAATGAGAGGTACCTTCTAGAGTTGAACCATCCTACCAGCACTCTCCAGCACTTCTTCCATGAAATGCTAGGTTCATCCTGGATATGGAAGCCATTCTACTTCTGTGAGTCAAGTGAAGTCCTGTGACTGATGTCAATCAAATACTCCAACAAACCACTTCATTCAAATGAGTCTGAGAATAGGGGACTGTGATATTTGCAAATATCAAAGACATACTATTGCACATCATTAGAGTGGAACAGAATATTTTGGCCAACTAAAACAGTGGAGGAAGAGAAAGCAGCAGTGAGAACAATTTAATTGATAGCAAGGAAGACTTAGAGATGAAGTGGTAGCCATGGGATCTATGTGACTGATAACAAAGAATGAAAAGCCATGGTAGCAACAGTTTCAAATATAAAAGTTGAAACTAAAAAATTTAAATTCTCTATTATTAGTTGTTTGCTATGAACATCACACATGAAGACTACACTTATGATGGGCATTTAAAAAGTATAATGCCTGGAGTGCAATAAAGAAGACATCCTCCGCTGCAGTGGCTGTTTTTGCATAGTTTTCACTGATGACAGCCAAATTACTGCTTTTTCTGATCATGAAACATTATGCAGCCATTATGGGTGTAAATGTCTTCCCCAAGAAGAGCTGAAGTGCTAATCTCTTGTACCTGGGAGTGTGACCTTATTTGGAGTAGGGTCTTTGTGGATGATCAAACTAAGAGGAGGTCATCAGAAAGGGCCCATCTCCAATATTATTGTGTCCTGATTAAAAGGGGCAATTTAGACACAGAAGCCAGGACTCACAGAGAGGAGATATTGTGGAGACACAGGGACAGCTTACTAGTCTAGAAGCACTACAGGGTCCTGGAAGCTGTGACTGATCCTTTCTATATCTGTCACAGGAACTCACCCAGCTAATGGTTTTAACTTTGCATTTTTGGTTTCCAGAACTAGGAGAAAATAAATTTCTGTTATTTAAGGAATTAATTTGTGAAACTTTATTATGGCAGCCCTAGCAAACCAAGCAGCTAATGTGCCGAATATTGCTAAAGCAATATTACTTAAGAGAAAAAGTAGGTTTCCTGAAGTGACCATAAAATGAATAAATATTAGGGATATATTAATAATTAGACAAGTAAAAGCTGTTTATTACTTGCAATAATATGATTTTTATTAGATTTAAGGTAGATAAACTTAGAAAATGCAGACTTTCATAAGTTATTTTTCTGATTATAAGACTAATTTTTATTATATTTCATTTATAAACTCAGAAAATTAAAAAAAATAATTTAAATAAGCCATAATTTATACTAACCAAAGAAAACTCACTACTGTAATTTTATTATTTTTGCTTCCTGTCTTTTCAAAAACTGTGCCTGTGGGTATATTTCCTTATAACTTATTTTTTTTCTGAAAAAATAAAAAGTTCTTGCCAATTATCCTTTATCTTAAAATCATGGTGTCACACAATGCTAGAGGGGTTAACATGTTGCTTTCATTTGTATTTGACAAGATATACATGGACTGGCAATATAATCAACAACTTGTATCTCACAAGCACATGAACTTCATGTTGATATTTGCCTTAAAGTGATTATTATTTAGAAGCATGGCATGCCACCATTACACATGAAATATTTTATTTGAACTAGAACATAAGTAGTAGTCCAAATATGGCCCTTAGGAAGCAACACATATTACTCCTGAGCATGATGCTTTGTAAAATGGTTTATAAATGCTGTGTAAATGCTTTAAAACGAAGCTTCAGAACACAAGTGTCATTAGCCCGTGTTTGTGGCCAAGAAGTGGCCTGATTGTGGTTGTCCCATTAAAGACTGTGGGAAGAGGCTGAAGACTCACTAACAAGATCATTTCCTTTTCATGTATCTCTCAGAATGAAACGTAAAAAAAACACACAAAATTGGCCTTGACTCTTCCTAGCTACAAATACAGTGACTGAATGGTTTACCTCTGTTGCTTCAGAGCATGCTGTAGTAACATTCATATGAAAAACACAGCTACATACACTAATGGGGAACACAAATACCTGGTTAAACTTCAAAATCAGGTAAAAAGAGATTAATGTGCTAGTATAAGTATATCCCAAGTGTTGTATGGGACATTCTTACACTAGATAAGTTATTCACTGATTTGAAATTCCAACCAAGTATTCTGCATTTTAGCTGGCTATCTTCACATAATCAAAGAGTCCTAATGAAACTGAGCCCCATACTTAAATGCCTATTTGGGATTAGGCCTTAGAGCAAATTTTCTGTTTATTCAGGTATTTCTAGCAATTAAAGAGAAAATATATCTACTCTAAGCATAGTAATGTTTGCCTACAGAAGCTAAATAAATGAGAAAAAGAAACTTTTCTCATGTTGGATCTTTTTGTAATATGAATTTATCTTTTTGGGGAAATTGAATCCTAGGCCACTAGTTCTAGATTTAAACTGTTTAGAAATTACTTCAAATCTCCCCTGCCCAAAGAACCTTTAAATCTTTCTGTTGACACTCTCTGCCTCTGCCTCCCATCTGATTACTTGAGATTTTTTGGTTTAATATCTGATGACTTTCATGAGAAACAAAATATACTGCACTGTGTGCTTCCAAATGGGTTGGTTGCCCTCTTTCTATCACATAGTTGAAATATTAATGAAATTGAGAGTCTCACCAACAGATACTAAAGGGAACACTATGGTTTCTATTGGAATTAGAGTTATATGATTTGTTAATACAGAGGAAGCAGTGTGGAGAGGTATTGAGAAAAGACAATGTTTAGGGTTACTTAAACACTCAGGGTCACTCCAGGGGAACTGGGCTGCGTGAAATAACCACACAAGAAACAGAAATACCTTTTTCTTTGGGGATGCTGTGACGGCTCCTCTGACCTGAAGGGTCTGCAGAAAGAGACAGAGAGAAAGCACGTTCCTTTTATTGAGGAAAGGGGTCAGGTTTCAAGGGACTGAGTCTAGCTTCCTGATGTCTGTTGTCAGCAGGTTGACTGACATCTAGGAAGGCCACACCCAAGGGCACAGTAAGAGAAGGGGACACACAAAGGGCATTTCCACAGAACATTCTATCTCAAACAGGGCAAGGGGTAAATATCACAAAAGAATAGGTGAGTGTAGCTCGACCCATGGGGATGTAGAAAGGCACACCCATGCACAAGAACATATTTGCTCGACCCTAAGGATCTGGGGTACCGTCTATGTTTACCTAGGCAACCAGATCACAGGGGGAGACAAACACTGGTCACGTACTATGTCAGCCTTCCACAGTTCACTTGTGAAAAACTCACCCTCTGTGGTTCTGAAGAAATAATATTTATGTAACTTGAGAGGTAAGAAGGGTGGGTATGAGTTCTTATGTTCTAGTCCAGAGAGATGTCAATAACAACAGAGAAATAATAGAATCTGAGAACTATAAGGTATACAAAGGTCTTCTGAAATATGGGGAGAGGGAAATGAAATGAGAGCTGTACTAAGGAATGGTCAGTACTGAAAAGGTATTAGAGTTGAGAATTGCTCCTTTGAAGGAAAGAGACGGGGTGGTAGGAGGCAGGGGTGTGTGTGTGAAGACTTCATATGGAAGACTAAAGATCTGCTACTGATTATTTTCAAAATAAATTAGCTTTAAATCAACTGTGAGTAGAAAATGAATAATGAAGAGGCAAACAGCCAGCTTTTGGTTTGGGAGATACAGTAATAAATTTATCATAGCTCAAACTTCAGAACAAGATATAATTATAGATTAGTGAAGAGAAAAGCAAGGTGTTATTTAGTATAGGATAGTGGTGGAATATATATTAGAAGTGCATTTCCAGGAACATGTGTACTGAGCACATAAGCTACTTTTTCAAGTTTATGGTTAATTTTAAGGACTAGGACTAAGGTTTATAAAATAAGAGGGACTTTTAGGACATAAATAAAACAACAATAAGCTTTATTTAACATAAATTTCTGTGGAAACAAGAAAGCATGGTCACAGAGACATTCACTCTGCAGACCTCTGATTACATGGAGACATCCCAAGGCAGTACATGATACTTAAACTCCAGGAAATTTTCTTTATCATTTAGCTGAATTCTCATCTCCAGACACCATGTATTTCAGGAACTACAAAGGTGTGTGGGTGCCATGGATATGGCTCTTGTTGTGGTTGTGAGTATGCAGTACCTACAGCTCCCGCTGTGGCTTATAATGGTGATTGTGGATAACATCTAAAGATTTTATAATTTTTGCCTCTATAGCATCAACTTTAAGCCAAATACCATCAAACAAACAAAAACCAAAAATCAATGGGCAAAAGAATTACAGACTTCTCAAATGAAAAAATACAAATATCCAATAAAAAAATTGAAAAAAAAATGTTTAACATCCTAGCAATCATGGAAATGCACATCAAAACTATACTGAGATTCATCATGTTCCAGTTAGAATGACAATCATCAAGGATAAAAATACTCAACACTGGTGAAAATGTAGGGGAAAGGGTACACTAATATATTGTTGGTGGGACTGCAAATTAGTACAGTATGGAGCTTACTCAAAAAACCAAAACTATGAATGGGATCACCAAGTGACCCAGCTATCTCACTCCTTGATGTTTATCCCAAAGAGCTGAAATCAGCATACTATAGTGATACAGGCATATCAATATTTACAGCAGTACAACTTACAATCACCAAGTTATGAAACCAGTGCAGGTTCCTGTTAACAGATGGCTGGATGAAGAATATGTGGTACAGAACACAATGGGGTTTCACTCAGCCATAAAGAGAAATGGAATTATGGCACTACCTGGGAAATAGATGGAACTGGAGGGCCTTCATGCTATGCAAAATAAACCAGACTCAGAAAGTTGAAGGTCAAATGTGTCTTCTCATATGCAGAGGTTAGAGGAAAATAAGGGAAAAAAGGGAGAGGGGAATCCCAAGAAAATATTAGAAAGATCAGTGGGGCACCAGAAGGGAATTGAGGGGGAGAGAAAAGGGAGAAAACAGAAACGATGGACTGAAATTGGAGGGGTGGGAGAGAAAGAGAGGGGGCAAGGGATTAGCAAGGATGGTGGAATGTGATAGACATCATTATCCAAAGTACATGTATGAAGACACGAATTGGTGCCAACATACTTTATATACAACCAGAGATATGAAAAATTGTGCTGTATATGTGTAATAAAAATTGTAATGCATTGCACTGTCATTTATTTTTAAAAAAATCATTAAAAAGCACTAATTAGAAAGTATAAATACATAGAAGAAAGACAAGCATAGTAGAGGAAGAGAACCAGCAGGGGAGGAGGAGAGGGAAAGAGGAAGTACCAGGCACTGAAATGGAGCAAATCACATTCTATGCTTGTAAGATTATGTCAAAATAAATCACAATATTATACATAACTATAATTCATTAATTTTAAACAGAAACACAAAAAGTGTATAGGGAATATAATAAACCAGACACAAAGAAATATATACTATATGTTACTGATGCACACCAGGCAGCCCCCCAAGCATAATTGTAATACATAAGCTTCTCCAGGGACCCTCGCCATAATTAAGCTTATTGTCAGCCAGATTTTTCAAAGGATGTCAACAGGATTTCACAGGAGTCTACAAAGAGCTCAAATTTGTGTCATTCTTTTACTTGTAAATGCCAGGTTTGCCAACAAAAGATGTGTTAGACTCTGTCTCAAAGAGAGCTATATGGGACAATGAGTAACTGTTACGCACCCATTTATTCACTGTCATGCACCCCCTGCCCCCACCACACACACTGGGTATAAATCTAAAAGATTTTTCAAACTGGGGTTCTAAAGATTTTTAGCATTAGTCCCTCTTGACCACTGCAACTTAAATACACCTGCTTTCAGAAAATTCCTTAGGTGTCCAGCCTCAGCTGTCCTATGTCATTATGGTTTAGATATAGGTGTTTGTCCCCCAAAAGCTCATGAATGAGACAATGTGAGAAGGCTTAGAGGTGAAATGATGGGATTATGATAGCCTTGACCCAATCGGTGGATTAATACCTTGATAGGGATTAACGGAGTGGTCACTGTACGCAGGTAGATGTGGCTGGGGGAGGTGGGTCACTGGAGGGTAGCCTTTGAGATATTTATTTAGTCTTGGTGAGCAAATCTCTCTCTCTCTCTCTCTCTCTCTCTCTCTCTCTCTCTCTCTCTCTCTCTCTCTCTCTCTCTCTCTTCCTGGTGGCATGTCCTGAGCCATTTTCTTCTACCTCATTCTTTTGTCATGATATTCTGCTTCTCCTCCATCCCAGACCAATGGAGTCAGCCATTTATCAACTAAGACCTCTGAAATCCCAAGCACAAAAATAAACTTTTCTTCCCAATTATTTTTCTTTCAGGTCTTTTTGCCTCAGCAGCAGTATTATTGACTAAAACACGATACAATTCTGTTTATTTGAGATTCAAGAAATGCAGAACCAATCTGTGGGAATATATAATAGAAAAAAAGTTGTGAAATGGAATTTTCTGACCAGTGGTTAGAGAGAACTCTAGGATTAAGGAAATATTTATTTTTGGTTTTGCTTTATATTCTATTGGATTTATATGTTGTTGAAACTCATCAAAATATAGGTTTAAAATATGGGCACTTTAATGTTTGTGATGGTACCTCAATAAAAATATATAAAGTTTTAAAAATAATCCAAGTATTTAAATTTATCACCAAATTGATAATTTCTCTGGTATCTGTGGAGGAGTAATTTCCACTCAGAACCCTCAAGGACTTTTTTTATATACCTGGGCTCTGGTTCTGAGAAAAGCACCAAAGGGGAAATTGAGTTGTCTGGTCTTGGTCACTTGGAGGCCATGACTATAACCCAAGGTTGGAAGAGAAAGCAGAGAGGGAGATTGATGGTTCAAAGTTCCCACCAAATACATACACACCTGCAAGGGCTTGAGAGCCAACCATTTCATATTAAGATGAGCCAACAAATAGGGGAAAGAATGCCCCATGAGATTCTTTCTCAGTCCTGAAAGAATCTGGGCCACTGGTTGGAAATCAGGGAAAATTTTAGATCATTACGATTTTGGCATAATGAAATAGAGGTGTTGCTTTTGAGATTTAAAAAAAATCAGGCATCTGTTACCTGTAACAGTCTTTTCTCAAATATTATTATAGCTAGTTGCTTTGTCTCTTTTTCAGTCTCCTGGTCAATGTCACCTCCTTAGGTGTCTTCTGCTTAATATACAACCTACCTTCTCACACTGTTCCCTGTCATCTGTTCATTCTCCTCCTCATTCTGGTTGCTTTTGGCATCCGCTTCCTCTCACCTTTCTCCTTCAGAATCAAAAAGCTAAAATTGATCATTCTCTTTCTCCAGTTATGCTTCTTAGATACTTATGAAATTATTATTCAATTTTCAAACCAACATTTTGGCAGGATATATAACATTAAAAACCTATGATATATGGGCTGGGGATGTAGCTCAATTGGTAGAGTGCTTGCCTCACATACACAAGGCCCTGGACTCAATCCCCAGTGCCACAAACAAACAAACAAACAAAAAAAGATATGATATATAACATTAAAACCTGACTTACATAGAAAACTCAGGGTACATGTATTTGATTCACTAGGCTTGACATTGTTTAATCTAACAATTTTTATCTAACAATTTTTATCCAAATTCTTTACCAGAACCACTGAGCATCTGCTAAGAACTCTAGACTTTAACCAGTTTTGTTACCAAACGCTCAGTCCTTGTTCTCAACACCAATTCATGCCAATTTAATAATGAGGACACTGTTTTGAGAAAAAGGAAGAAGGCTTATTGCTTTGCTAGCAAAGGAGAAACACAGGAGAGTCCTTTCCCAGAGACTGTGGTTTTGCCCATCAGGGCTTTTAAAGAAGCTATTCACCATTCTTGCTAATCCCGGCCCCCTCTCTTTCCCTCCCACCCCTCTACCCTATTTAGAATTCATTTAATCCTCCCATGCTCTCCCTTCCTACCCCACTATGAGTTGGGGGGAATGTGATGGACATCATTATACAAAGTACATGTATGAAGACTTGAATTGGGTGTCAACATACTTTATATACAGAGATATGAAAAATTGTGGTATATATGTATATTAAGAATTGTAATGCAAAATAAAAAAAAACACCAAAGTACATGTATAAAGTCATAAATTGGCGTGAGCATACTTTATATACAGATATACAAAAAATTATGCTCTATGTGTGTAATAAGATTTGCAATGCATTCCACTGCTGTCATCTGTCATGTATTTTAAAAAAATAATAAAATTAATAAAAGATTTTAAAAAAGAAGCTATTCAAGGCTACATTCTAGGTGTTCCCTGGCAGGGGGTCTCAGGTACACTGGGTGGTGGGTTGAAATCCACTTGTTAATTTGGGAGGTAATCACTTTCTAGTTCTTCTGGTGACATCTCCTTCATGTGGAGAACAGATAACACAAGGTGATCTTATACCCTGCCTCCAGGTTAGGGAGGAGAAGAGGGAGAAGAAGAAAAGAAAACTAAGTCCCTTTAAAAATAAGCAGCAAGGGTTGTGTTCAAAAGGTAAAGTGGATCACTGTTACAATTTCTTCAGTCATTAAAACTGAAAACTCTTTATTATCCTGTTTATCTAATAACAGCCATGCTGATCATTTTTAATACTGCTGGGAAAATATGCCTTTTTTTCTAAATTCCTGGCTTCTTTAAATACTTAGGACATCAAAAGTTGTCTGTTTTTATGTTGCAAGAAAAAAGGGGCAGATTATTTCTGAGCTCCGCACATATTGAAGTCATTCATGTCTTGAAGGCTCTTAGAAAGTGTCAAGCTGAAGAGTGGGAGAGGAGACTTGGGTGGTGGGGCACATAGAAGAACCTGACCTCATCCAAGCTCTTAGTAGTAGAGCCCTATGAGACTTATACAGATGATACCTTGAGTCAAGGAGTGCTGGCTTGGGGTATTTTCCTGCACAAGAAAGATAGGCACACAGATTTTTTTGTTGTTGTTGTTAAGGACACAGTCCTCTGGGCCACACAAACTGGCATTAGGTCCCAACAATTCCACTTACTAGTTGTGCATTCCTCAGGAAGCTTCTTAATCTCCATAAACCTGTTTCCTCTTCAACAACAAAAAAGTTGATAATACCTGATGGCACTGTCATCATAGTTATTGGATATTACTCTCAGCATTTAGCTCGATGCCTGACTTACAGTAGATGTGCAATAAAGAAGTCTTTTGTTTTTCTTTGCAGGATGACTACTTTTGTATGATGTTTGGCAACAGATTTAATGTAATCCTCAATCTTTTCCAACCTTGGAGAGGCATCAACCTCTGATTTAAGTTGACAGGTTTTACTATTCTTTCTTTGTCTCCTGCTTTTGTTGGAGCGCATGGAGTGTTGAAGAATTGCTATAGCAACTGGTACTCTCAGCATTTCCTTTTCTTGGGTTCTAAATATCCAGGTCTGGAAGCATATATAGAGTAATAAGATCTTAAATTTCTATACTTAGAATTAGTTGGATTTATTTTGGCTTTTCTATTCACAAAATACACAGTGTACATATTCATCTTATTTAAAAGCAAAGAGTATAGCACCAAAGCCAGAATTAGACAGGCAGTCAGTATAGATAGGTAAGTTGACTCAGGTCAGATCAAGGAGGCCTGTTTGGGTCCAGGAAGCTGGAGACGTCCAACTTTCAATCTTCAGAGCCCTTCCTCCAGCCTTATCAAGATAACCTGCCCTGCTCCAACCTTTTGCTAAAGTAACCTGTCCCAGGAATTGTCCCTCCTTACAGGGACTTATAAAAGTTGTTAATTAATGTGTCTTGGTCTGCTCCATTTGGCCCTTCTTCCTGTCCATCTGCTTCTCATCTTTTGGCCATCCCACCTAGCATCTCCTGGGCTTAGTCACTTCGCAGGAAGGAGAGAGGTAAGGGGAAGAGAGCAGGAGAACAAAGGAAACCTGAGACATAAAAAGGCAGAACACTTCACTTCTTGGGATACTAAGATACTAGCCAAGGACCCCTTCTCCCTACCAGGGAGAAGTCTATGTTACCCCTTTTAAAGTAAATCCTGCTTTATATGATTGACTCGGCATGCTTCTCTAATGTTATACTTCAACATGTGCCAAAGCAGAACTCGTCATGAATAATTGGAGGTATCAGTACCATCTCATCTATCATGCAGGTGATATCATTCTAACTCATGGACATCAGATCATCCTTTAATCTCTTTGGAATTCCACCTGAGAACTTCTTAATTGAAACAATAAAAACATCAGAGTACCAACTGTAAGGAAGAGTGTGATCTTCTGCTGTTGATTTTTGTGATTGATTAATTTTTTCTTATAATTCCTGTATTTTTCAGGTATTTTGTTGTAGTGTTTTCAAGTTACAATTGAACATAATGGTTAAGTGTCCCTGCAAAAGTGAATGTTATAGAAATGAAAAAATATTTACCATTTGAGAATTTTTACCAGCATAAGATCAGAGATATGGTCCTTGAAAAGTATAAATTATGACAATTCATTTTTACTATCAACATCAGGCTCTTGGATTCGATAATAGATGGGATAGCCTTAAGACCTTCTTATCATACTTAGTATTTTACTTGATATTTATGTGCACTTGCAACTGTTAAACATAAAATAAAATTTTGATCTATAAACCTATATCTATAAATTAAGATATTCACTTTTCTTTTGAAAACAAACAACAGCAAATATAAAAAATTCAATTTTAAACAGAAAATATGTTAACAGCTTACAAATGGTAACAACTTGCTAGGTGTTCAGTTATCCATAATGTAACTTAAGATATATAGCAGTAAAAACATTACAATAAAATACTATTTTTATTGCTTGTGAATCATACACATTGTTCCTCTTGCATAAGGAAATAGTGTTTTCAAATTGAAGTAGAATAAATATCAGATATAGTATTGCAACATTTTAAAAGCTAATCACAATATTATCATTCTCTATTAAAGTTCTCTCTATATATTTTTCCCAATTACATACCAAGAATCTAAATAAAACAAAACAATATAAAAGAGAAACGGTTCAGGTCATCATGTAAAAATATAAATTTCATAGTAACCTGTATATTAAATATTACAACCAGCTGTCACCTCTTACTTATAAATGTTCTTGTTATAATTGGAAAAGTCCTCTTGGAGCTCATGTAACGTAAGTTCAGATCAGAAATTTCTTTTTGTCATTTATTTCTATTTTTCTCCCTTTCACTGAGATTTTATTCCTAAAAACAGAATCTCTCTCTTTTTCTAAAACATACTTCATAGTTAGACACTTTATCAAAGAAAGCATCTCGTAAACAGCACAGGGCTAGGTTCCAGGCTGGTTTTCTCTCTGGTATGCCTCAGTGGGATTCTCCTTTTATCTTTCCACTCCCTATGAATGAATGAGCTGTGACTTCCTGCCCTCTGGAGCCCTTTGGACCCATGTTGCCTTGTTGAGAATGTAAATGGCCTACTCCCTGCTCTCCAGCCCCAGAGACCTGTGACCCCCTCTGAGGCTAGAGGCAGTTAAAAGTCATTCCAAGATGCAAAATAGAAGATGCCTCCAAAAAGAAATAAGGCTTGCCTTTTACTTATACTAATGTGAACGAAAATCAATCAGAGCCAAACAGGCAACTTCAACTAACATTACAGCCTTTGTGAGGCCAGACTGACTTCGTTTAAGGCTGTTCCACCTATCCATCCAGGGGATTGGTTGTTGGTGATACAGCCACGAAGAGATGTCAATTCCATCATTCTTATGGTTCTGTAAGATTTAAAGCACTCCAAAGCAGAAATGATCTAACAAGCTGACTTGCAAGAATTTGGCAGAAAAGTACTTTCAAGGAGATATAATAGTGGCCTTCAAATTCTCAAAAGATGCTAAGAAACATAAAATGAATTTCCTAGAATAAACTTTGAGATGGCCTTAAGTGCCATTTCCTCAAAGCCTGCTTTATGCAATGCCTTCTTTATAAAGACTTCTTCATAAGAGCCAATTTAGATAGCACAACATGAATGTTCTTTGCAAGGCTGAACAGTGGTTTGCAGAAGAGGATTTAGGGAACACCATATTTCTTTACTGCTATTCAAATGGTAAACTTTAGCTCCATAAAATGTGATTACATTAGGGCTGGGGATGTGGCTCAAGTGGTAACGCCTGGCATGCGTGGGGTGCTGGGTTTGGTCCTCAGCACCACATAAAAATAAAGATGTTGTGTCCACCGAGAACTAAAAAATAAATATTAAAAAAAATTCTCTCTCTCTCTCTCTCTCTCTCTCTCTCTCTCTCTCTCTCTCTCTTTCAAAAAAAATGTGATTACATTAAAAGCTAAGAAACTACACAGAATGTTTGTTGTAAGTACTAGGAAAACAAACACATGTAAGCCATGTAACTCCTCATTAAGAAAAGCACACTGCAGCAGTGAGATTGGAACTCAATCCAGCAGATACAATGCACGGGGGCGGGGCATGGTCATGATTGTTATGCACTCAGGAGAGCACAGGGAAGTTGAGGTCAGTGTCATAAACTGAAGAAAAAAATAACAACAACAACAAAACATTTATTCGACTGAAAAAAGTTTTGCATTATCTCTATAAGTTTGTAGGGCTGACTGAGGATGCAGCTACATGAGACCCTAGCTATCTTTAGCTGTCATTTCATCTACTATGAATCTTTAAATAATTTTAGTGATTCTATACTCTATGATTTATTTTCTTGAAGTAATTATAGATAATTATTATCTTCCAGAGTGTTCTCCTTGTATTTTATTATTCAGAATATCTATATATACAAATATCCAAGTATAGAAATATGTTTTTGTGGTGTGTTTATATATATATATATATATATATATATATATATATATATATATATATATAGAGAGAGAGAGAGAGAGAGAGAGAGAGAGAGAGAGAGAGAGAGGCTGGCCAAGGTCATGAATTATATTGTAGGGGCTTATGAGATTCCACCAAAAGGATCAATATAAACTTCTCATTGAAATTCTTCTTCATGTACTTTAGAAAATATGAATCAGTCTTAAGATGCAAAAGAAATATAATTTTAATGTTTTATATTGAGTAAATGCTGAAGCCAAATCCTTACCCCGTAAGCTAAGGAGAAAGTCTACCCATTCATTCATTGAGGTCGGCATGCCATCCCTATACTCTAAGTGTAGAAACAAAACCTGTGAATTTTTGTTAAGGATAACCATGAAAGACGTGCTTATTAAATAAACCTGATGGGGTTTTGAGATACATCAAGTACACTGAGCCAATTCTCCAGCGCAGGTATGAGATGCAGGGATCTTTGTTAAGCCAGAAATTCAACATGAATTCTGCTGTCTCCTGGGAGATCTTGCCAGCTTCTTCTGTGTTATCTTTGTGAGGTACCCAGATTCTTGCTGCTCAAGGGAACAAACAACTCACTCCTCTTCCCTTTCAAGGGCATTAACATGAAACTATTCTCTCTCTTTTACTCTTTTTCTTCCTATTCTGTTCCCACCAATACTATTAAACCCCTTTATACTATCTTCCTTTATTTCTAAGATACTGTGATTGTATCAAATAAGAGCTGTTACCCAATGCTCAGTTCAAATTTTCTTCTATGTGGCTATTTTTCCATGAGGGAAGTTATGATACAGAAGGAGTAAATCAAACAAGTTTCCTGTAACTTTTCTTGCCCTGCACCCTTCCTTTGACCTTGCCTGGAATTTTGTGGGTTATTGGTTGAAGCAGTGTTTCTCATAGTGAATGAAGGTGGGGAGAATCCCCGATGGGGATGTCTCTGGTGAGTCCACACTTCTCCAGGACGGCTCAGCTAGATGACTCCACACACTTCGTGGCCTTGATCTGCTCCTTCTCAGCTTCTCTCTCCATCTTCCACTGTCAGTTCCCTTAACACACATGGGTCACACCTGAGCCTATGTCACCAACTGTTCCAAGTCTTTCTGACAAAATAAACGCAGAAGTCACACATCTGAATGCAACGTTATTTTTGAGTAGACGCTTATCCTTCTCTTCCTTCACTTGAGAAATCCCTCTCATTTCAGAGGACCTGATGGTCTTCTGTGGCCTAAATGTCCCTGAGTTTGACTCTTCTGCTCCCATAGAGTCCCGGTCATGAGCTTATTATATTAATTGAAATCCTAGTCTCCTTTCCTTCCCTGGTTTTTCTTCCCCTTCCCTTCCCTCCCTTCTCCTTTTCTTATTTGTACATGCCTATTTCTCTTGTGACATGATTCACTCCTATGAGCACAGGGTAAAGAGTATGACAATACATGGTTCTAGTTGTTAAATGGATCACTGAATGAGTGCAGGGGTGAATAAATAGGCAACATAAACCCTGTTGGCTTTACTGCCAAACTACACCCTCTGCGGCTGAGACCCTGATGGCAACAGAGACATACACCCTTTAATCTGAGAAGACAGTTGTTCCATGTAACAGCACTCTTTATATCTCTGCTCATCTGTAGGTGCCTTTTGTTTATCCACTGGAAGCTCACGGTTGAGAAGGCAAAAGAATCAGAATGTAATTAAACCAATATCCCTCTCCTTTTTATGAACTCCCTCCGTGCAATAGGATTTGTAACCTCTATCTAAACAAAACTATACAGCCCATATAAAAACACAAGTTATTTGGATAAAAAAATGCATAAGGCCACCTAAAAAGGAGCAGAATGGAAGAGCAGAGGGATCACCCATGAGCTCCACGGGAATGGAATTCACTGAGGTTTAGAGAAAGACACAACTCAGTGCTGAGGGGATGGCATACACAGGGTGGAATGATGCACAGAAGTTACAACATCCATGAAAAAATACATGGTTAAGTTTTAAAATGGAATCATTCCATTTTTCTTATGAAATTAACATACAACACAATAACTTTGTGTGTGTGTGTGTGTGTGTGTGTGTGTGTACCACTATTGAACCTAGAGGCTCTTAACCACTGAGCCACAACCCCAGCCATTTTTTACATTTTATTTAGAGTCAGGGTTTTGCTGAGTTACTTAGGGCTTTACTAAGTTGCTGAGGCTGGTCTTGAACTCAGTCCTCCTGCCTCAGCCCCACCCCCCCCCAAACTGCTGGGATTACAGCAGTGCCACAGCACCTGGTGATAACAAACATTTCTAACAAGGGTCTGAGTTTTTACAGTTTGGAAGATTAGAAGGAGAATTAGGCTCACATGACTCATCTTTTGCAACATTAATATTTTCACTTTAAGTTGCAGGAAAGCATCGCTTCAGATAAAACATGAAAACATTACCTCCATATATAGTTAGGAAGACAGAATCGCTAGCAGATGAAGGGAAGGTTCTATGATCTTCATTATCATTATTTTCAAATGATATTAATTAGGCCAACTTCTATGCTGATGATGGAACTTAGTTGTCCATAGTAAAATTGGAGCAGATGCTGTGCTTGATCTTACGAATATTAGAAATAAAACATACGGCACTGTTTCATATATGTCCAGAATAAGAAACACCTAAACGTGTGACATGGCATTTAATCTCTAATTATTCAATATAAAAATGTCTACTATCACACGTTGCTCACTAAAGAAATAATGCAGTGCTGCATTTTTTCCATATACTGTCATGTGTCTTTGTATCTGCATGATAGAAATTTTCAGGTTTTTCTCCAAAATTTTTGTGATACTTTAAATTCCTTTCAACAATGTGTGGATAACTAGGATTCTGGGAAACTTTCTCAAGCACTGGATGTTAGAGATCTGTT
Source organism: Urocitellus parryii (assembly GCF_045843805.1). NCBI lineage: Eukaryota > Metazoa > Chordata > Mammalia > Rodentia > Sciuridae > Urocitellus > Urocitellus parryii. The sequence continues at coordinate 213,792,120 of NC_135532.1, read as the reverse complement.
TTAAGTATTACCAATCTAATGGGTCAATGGAAGGTTGCAGGCAAGCATTATGGTACCTCAGTATTTTTCAATATTATGCAGTCATTGAAAAGAGTAAGTTATAGTTCTTTGTATCAATATAGGAAATATGTGTATGTTATGTAAAACAAAAGAAGATGAACTGAGAAAAGGCAGGCTAACAGGAGTGGGTATGTGTGTTAATCAGGTTTCCATCACTGTGACAAAATAACTGAGATAAACAATCTAAAATCAGGAAATGCTTATTTTGAATCATGGTTTCAGAATTTTTTTAACCATATTCAGCTGGATCCATTGTTTGTGGGCTGTGGTGAGGCAGAATGTCATGGTGGGGAGGACATGGTGCAATAAGCTGTAATGGTCTTAAAATTATTGGCATGAAAATGTTTTTGATACACAAAGATGTCTTTGATCACTTTCTCTCTTATTAACAATCCTCAGAGGCAAGTCTAAAGCTGAATCAGAGCATAAGAAAAGATTAATCCCGGTCACAAGGGCTTTGCCTTCAAGATGCACTCGCTTTCCAAAGGCCTAATTTCTTATAACATCATGTTGAGGGTTAGGATTTTAATACATGAACTTTTTGAGATGCTCCAAGAAATCCCTGTCCTGTAAGGTATATTCTACCTTCATGCAGCATGTTAATAGGCCTAACTTTGTTTCACTTGTGGACACTGGGATTGATTAATCAAGAATGTGTTAAGTAATGTCCTCAGCCATCAAAAGGCAAAGACAACTCAATAACGAATAGACAAATGATTTGAAAACAAGCTTAAAAGAGTTTATATGCATTTATTTAGAAAAATTAAAAATATTCTCAAGTTTACCAGTAATGAGAATGCAAATTATGGTAGTAGTAAAGCGTTTTCACCCAGTTTGTCAAAATTAAAATTTTCTCTGGTATCAAGCAAAAGTGCAATTGAATGAGAATTCTCATATACTATTAGAGTACAATTAGAGATTCAGAGGACAACATTTTTAGTATTTTATATTTGTAATTGTACCTCCTCTATGCCCCCAAATCTATTTTCTGTAAACAACTGAGAACCTTTCTATGAAACATGTAGAATTGGAAATCTGTAGCACAATGTAATGATGTTTTGAAAATTTATAAATGACTTTAAATTTAACAACTTTAAATTTAAATTTATAAATTTAAAAATTTATGAACAACTCGATGATCATTTATAAACAACTTGATGATCAGTAAAATAAGGGTGAATAATCTACAGCACATTCTCTCTGTAATTCTATGCTGTGTTTTTAATTAGAAAGACTGAACATATTTTTTTATGTTAAAATGCTCTTGAAGAATTTTACAGAACATATCCTATGGGGTTAAAATATGCCACCTCTTAATCTGTTTCCTATAGCTATTTATGTATACACTGATGCATAGGAAAAGAAAAATACATTTTGAAATGTTTTATAATTGGTAAATTAGTTTACAGAGGAGAAGGAAACACTGATTAGTAGTCAGGGTCAAAGTACTTTTTTTTTTTTCCTGAAATGATTTATTTGTTTTAAAATATGTGCTCATACATTTTTATGAAGTGAAAAAATAATAATGTTTATCATATAAACTAAAAAGAAGAGAGAGAGGGTAAAGGGAAATACACAGCAAAGAGAAAATTGGTCTTAAGATGGCATTTGAACACAGTAAATGTAGAAAATTCTGAGCAGAGAATGAGTAATGATTGGAAGGAAAGGAGAAAATAGCTAGAAATAGTTTTCTGTCAGGTAGCTTTGGTTATTACTGTGGCCTATGTAAACCTTTATGTTTCCATTTTTAATGTAAAGAATAGAGTTCAGAGTTATTTTATAAAAGGCTGAAGAAAGTGAAATGGCAAATCTTCAAAAAGAATGTTTTCTGTTCCTGTATTGTAGTACAGATATTTAGCGACCTATTAAGTTGATTTTAGATATATTAAAAGTGGCCTGAGCAAAATGGCATGTGCTTATAGCCCCAGCTACTTGGAGGCTTAGTTAGGAGGATAACTTGAACCCAGAGTTCAAAGCCAACCTAGTCAGCCCAGTGAGAGCCCATCTCAAAAACAAAATCATAAAAACAATGCCTCATGTCATGTTTCTGTTTCACATCCAAGTCTTTGCATCAAGAATTCTGCCCCACATGGATGTATTCAAACTACGGCCTCCATTGGGAATTTTTGTTTTTTAATTCTCTACCACTTATTATCCACTTTTGTTAGTGCAAGTATATTTTCCCATGGTCTGAAGTATTTTTGCAATATCAGAAGAGCATCGCTTAATGATAAAATATGCATTTTCTTCATAGAACAAGAGTCTGTGCCAGTGTATGTAACTGCACAAATTGTCTTATGATTGTAAATGAAATGTAATTGTGAGTAGAGTTTCAAATTTAATAATGGCTTCCACTTTAACTATAGTTCAGCAAAGTAGTGAACCAAACATTTTGCTTCTCGTTTATCTTTGTATACTTAGGTGGAGATGGATTTCTTTTTTTTTTTTCCACCTTTGAAATATCATTCTAAGATATTTTAAAGTAACTTCTAAACAGAGAATGTCTTCTAGTGTTCTGTGTACAACATACTTAAATTCTTTGTGTCCTTCATCAAGAAATAGCTCAAATATGAAAACTGATGGTTTGATATTTTGCATAGCATCATGAAATTATGAAATTTGCTAAATAAATGTCATATATTTATAAAGGCACACATTTACTTTTTTGGAAACCTGATAGATTTACCATAAAGAGGACGATAGATCTTTTTCACTATAAAAATTCTCAATTTCATGATTTTAGGTACTCAGAATGGATAGAGGTCTCTTCTACTTTCTCCTTTTCCATTTTCTTTGTATTCAAAGAAAATGTGACTTTGCTCCTCATTGCAACTTAGCAGATGTTTCCATTCAGAGTATGAAATCTGTATGACTTCAAAAAGAAACAGAAAAATGGTTGTTGGTAGAGTTAAATAGGATTGGTATAATTCATAATAGCATAATAGATTGTATAAGGTTAGGAATTCAGAGTGTGGGTTTGATTACAAAATGAATAAATGTCAAGAGAATCAGAAATTAAGCAGCCAGAGAAGAGAGAACATATTTGCAAAAACTTAGTTGTTACAGGACTGTTATCCAAAATATTCATAGAATTAAAGAAATCTTAAAACTCAAAAAAATATCAACAATTGAAAAGTGCAAAAAAAAAAAAAACCTGAACAGATATCTCATCAAAGAAAAATCAGATCCTGCATGATTCCACTTACAAGGAGTATAGTCCAACTCACATAAATAGAGGGTAGAATGGTGGCTGTCCAAGATTGGGGAGAGAGGGGAAAAACAAGTTGCTATAATAGGTACAAAGTTACAGTTCAACATGATACATAAGGTCTAGAGATTTGCCACTGTACGTAATACCTCTATTAATCTGTCATTTATTACTTCTGTGAAATACTTGAGACTGGATACATATAAAGAAAAGATGTTTATTTTTAGTTCCCAGGCTTAGAGGCTGAAGCTAAACTGAACGGAGCTGACTTTGGCAAGGATAATCTTAGACACATCCCTTTCTGATGGATGTCCCCACTGTGGCAGGAACACACACAAGAGGGAGAGATCATAGGGTGAGTCAGGGAGTCTATGTGAAGGGGGAAAGACCAGTCCTGTGATTGTCCACGACACTCTGCTTGGTACTGCCACCTCTCAACATCACCACACTGGGGACTGAGCTCCCAATCTGTGAACGTTTAGAGGATACATTCAGATGTATCCAAATCAAAGAATGATATTCTTATAATTAACAATATTGAAGTGTGCACTTAAAAATTGGTAATATGGGGGTAGATCACATGTTAAGTGTTTTTATCACATGATAAACAAACAAACAAACAAATACAGATCTTCCAAAGGAACAAAATAAAACAATAACCTGAAACAAATTTGGTTGGTTGCTAACAAATTCAGAGCATGGGTTGGTTGCAGAGAGAGGAGTGAACAAGATAGAAGTTATGAGAAAAATCTCAAAATACCCATTGATTGAGAGATTGGGTGTAGAATTATAGCACAAGGGCATACCAGATTGCTCATGAGTGTCATGAAAACATTTGAGTAAAGACAAGGACACTGAGGTCATGGGATTCATTGCTCATTAAATACAGAATATGAATTGTGGAAATACTAGAAATATTAGTAGAAAATTGAAATATTTTAACAAATGCCAAAGAGTCCCATTATGTTGGAGGGCATGGTATTAAGATTTGTATAAATTATTGTGGAAAATTAGGAGAAAGAATGAAAGAAGCCAGGCACAGTGGTGCACAGCTATAATCTCAGAGGCAGGGGAAGTTGAGGCAGGAGGACCATGAGTTCAAAGCCAGCCTCAGCAGTAGTGAGGCACTAAGCACCTCAGTGAGACCCTGTCTCTAAATAAAATACAAAATAGGGCTGGGGATGTGGCTCAGTGGTTGAGAACCCCTGAGTTCAATCCCTGGTTACCACATCCCCTCCCTCTACCCCCCCCAAAAAAAAGAATGCAAGAAATGTGCTTTTTGTAAGTCACGTTCTTATGGATTTCTATGAAGTTAGTGAGATCTGACTTAAGAGTCATTGTTACTGGTTCTCTGAAGTTAATGATCACATATAACTTTGATTGTATAAACACCTTGGGACACTGATCATTTCTCTGGCTATTAGCTTTGGAGGTAAAGGTTTAGGAGAGCATCACTGTAAGCACAAATAACCAAAAAACAGAGCATGTATCAAACAGATCCACAAGGTTTCCTTTATTCAGCAGTGGAATCAATCAGTCAGGCATCAGAGAGGCTCATTTTTGGGGTGGAAAATGCCTGCCAGTTACAGAGGTGCTCTGAATTTTATAGGATACAATGAGAGTCAATTAATCATTGGAGACTGAAGCAGAATGTGTTGATTTGGACAGTCCAGAAAAGAGTTGTATAAAGGTCTGAAACTTATTGCTACTGGGAAGGGATAAAAGCTCAGCACTCAGCCATAGTTCACTCTTTATCTTCTTCCTCTGGGACCCATTGGTACCCAGAGCTTCATTATTTGCTTTTCTCCTTCGGGGACTCATTGGCCATGAGAAAGTCCCTTTAGTACTCATTATTACCACGAAGGGTTAATGTTTGCCTTAATTTCTCCCTCCTACTGGGCCACACTGCCCTCCCGTTTTCCCCAGAGGCTGTCTGGGGGGATGTTATTCTCCATAATCCTTCAATCACTATGGCACCTGGCCATGCTGGTTACCACTGTGGGTCTGACTATAGCTGTGGAAGTGGCTGCCATTTTGTGTAAGACAATACTTGTATTGTTCCTGAAGAATTGTTAGAACACACTAAAGTGTGGAGGGTTGCCTGATAGCTGAGTAAAGTTTTAAGGACCTACCACAGATGATATAAACAAAGCAAATGATTACTTTCCAGACCCTTTCAGTTTTTCCCTTTGGGCTGTCAGGTGTCCAGTTCTGGTCCCTCCATGGCCACTTTCACTTCTTTAGTTTACAATGAGCAATGCAGAAATGTTTTCAGATGGTTAAACTTCCTTAGTCCTATATATAATTTTTAAACTCCTATTCCAGACTTTTATGCAACAGAACAGTTCCCTAGTTTAGGGCATAGTATGCTACCTTCTGTTATGATTTTTACTATATTTCTGATGGAGATCAGAAAAATATGTGTTGCTATATTCAAGCTTTAAGTTTTTCTTTCTAGCCCAGAGGTTAGCTGGCCATTTTTTCTTTTTTTTTTTTCAATTTCAAGTAAATTGCTCTTAAACTCCCTTGATAGTAAAATAGGAATTTATTTCATTCTGTGAAGAATTCATTTTATATAATTCACCATATGGTGCAAGCCACGAGGTGAAAAGTTTGGTTATGTTTTGCTTTCTTTTATCTATTGCATGCATTTTGATGTGTATAAAATTGTCTATGGAGTCCTGACTGTACGACTTTGTGACAAGGAAGATATGGGGCAGTTCTGGGAGTTGATTCAGAATGAAGGATATGTCCCTGAGGATATTTTCAGTGGAGACAGCCATGCTAAATTTAAATGGAAAATTTTTCTCCAAATGTATTTATAGTCTTTGTGTTCTTGATTGACAGAAATTTGACATATCACCTTGCCTTTAGTTTCACTCTAACAGACTATAGTAGCATTTCAAGTCTGGGATAGGACTTTAGGGGTCACCAAAACCATTTTAGATGGTCCATTACATAGGTTAAATTATTTTTATAATTACATTGGATCACATTTTTCTTTCTTATTCTACCACAATTTTATAGCTGAGTTTTCCAGAGGGTAGATGAAATATGATTACAACATTATTTTGAAGGCTAAAATGTTCTCTAGAATTTTCTAAAGTAGCAAGTTTAAGGTATAACATTTTGTATTTTCAAAGAACAACTCAGTTTGTTTTCTGTACTTCTGTGCTTTTACTCAGTCATCTTTATTAATACTTGCTATCATTTTTTCTTATTGCCCTCGTGCATGCCGACACACTTTATAAAATTTAATTTTCTATTCAGGCAGTGAAGGAAACTGTCTTGAGTTAGCTTTCTTGAATTGCTGCAGCAAATTACCAAAAACTTGTTGGTTTGAAATAACAGAAATTAATTTTCTTGCAGTTCTGAAGACCAGAAGAGTGAAATCTAGGGTTAGCAGAGCCATGCCCTCTCTGGGGGCAAATCTGCCTTGCCTCTTCCAGTTTCTGGTGGCTTCTGGAATTTCTTGGTTTATAGCAACATCACTCAAGTCTCTACTTCCATCTTCACTTAACTTCTTTCTTGTGTTCCTACTTTTCTTTCTAAAGACATTTGTCACTGCATTAGAACCTATTGAGAATCCAGGATGGTCTGGTTTCTAGATCCTAACTTTAATTACATCTAAGGTTTTCATGGACACATTTTTATAGTTCAACCCACTAAAGCCTCTTAACTTGGTAAAAATGCCAAAAACCTATATGATGTTATTCTTAAGGAAGTGTATTAGTCAATAGATTAGTGAACAGAGAAACAGATCAAGGGGATATACACAGAGAAAGCAACAGAGAAACATACGGAGAGATTTATTTTAAAGAATTGGCACACAGGATTGTGGAGACTGGGAAATCTGAACCTGGTAGAGCTGGAAGGCAGCAGAGAAGTTCTGGCAGGAACTGATCTTGCAGTGTGTTGAGTTCAAAAGAGTGCCTCAGTCAGAGTTCCCTCCTTCTTGGGGACCTCAGTCTTTTCTTTAAGTCCTTCAACATGTTAGATGTGACTCACCTAAGCTCTGGAGAGCAATCTCTATGACTCCGAGTTTACTGATTGAAATGTATATCACATCTAACAATACCTTCACAGCAATATTGAGATTGATGGTGGGCCAAGCAACCAAGCACTATAATCTAGTCCAGTTGACACACAAAATTAAACAACACATGAGCAGTTAGAAGCTTCTGTTTCCAAAACAGAGAAAATAAAGTGCTCCACCATTACTTTTAATCAGTAGTAACCAGTAAATTCTAACCAATACAGTACAAAAAAAATAAATAAAATAAAAGTAGAAAGGAAAACAATACAAAGTATAAGGAGTAGATAAAGATAATTTTTTGTTTACATAATTGTGTTTATAAAAATTTATGGGCAGATTATAGGAATTAATGAGTTAAGTATGATGGTTGGACATCCTTTTAATTTACAAAGAGATTGTGAATATTCATATGCCAGTCTCAGAAGAGAAAACTAAAATAAATAAATAAAATAAATACTAGAGAACAAAAATATGATAATTTGTAATACATATAATAAGTAGTAAACAGTTTATTGCATTGCATTACTAACTTATAAATGCCTAATGTTACCTAAATTCTTTCTTTGTCATAGAAGTTGTCCTAGATTATTTATATATAATCTCATGTAATATTAAATTTAAAGTAACCCCCTTTACAGATGAGAAAATCAAGTCATTGAGAGTTTAAATAACTTTCTGAAAGGCTTAGGTATATAAATGATAGCAATGGAAGTTAAAACTGGACAGTCTTGTTCCAAATTTTTACTTGTAATGAGTTTTAATAAATGGATTGAAAGATTCAATAATCTAAAAATAGCTGTATCCCCAAATTAATCTGTATATCCAGTGCAATTCTAGTCAAATAGTATCCCAATTTGTTTTTGCAGAATTTGATAAACCAAATTAAATGTATTTGGAATTTCAAAAGTCCAATTGTATACAAAAACCTTCCCCCCAAAAGGAGTAAGGTTGGGATTTTTGATCTGTCACATGTCAAGGTATTATAGAGCTCTAGTAGTTCAGACTTTGGGATTTTAGAAAAAGGATAGACAAATGATTCATGTAATGTAACACAAAGATAAAAAATGGATCCTACTTTTGTTGATGCTGGAAAAGTAATAAAAGTGACAAAAGTTATTGTTGGTAGGATAGCTACTCAATAATGGTTATATAGTCATTTCTTTTTACATAAAAATAAAAATAGGAAGATTGCCTCACACACAATACCAGTGGTTCTGAAAAAGGGATAGTTTTTCTATTCAAGGGACACTTGTCAATAGCTGGAGACATTTTGGATAGTGACAACTGTGGGTGAGTTGCCACCAGTATTGTGAGTACAGGCCAGAGATGCTCATAATGTTGTACAATACACAGAACAACTGCCACCAATGAGCAGTTATCTAGCCTAATATATCAGTAGTGCCAGTGTTGATCTGCTGTGCAATAAAATCAAGTCCAAACATAATTAATATGAAAGTCAAGAACTTAAAAGTTTTCTGAAAACAATGTAAAAGACTATCTTATCAACTGAAGATTGGTAAGATTTACAATCTCCGAGGGCATTGGAACTCAAAATAAAATATTGAACTCTTTGACTTTATTAAAATTAAAATTTATTTTCTATAATTGAAGAAAGTGAAAAAATAAATACAAATACCTTTAAATGGAGAGAGTTACTGATGGTATGTATGAATGACTTACAGCAAGTAAACAGAACAAAACATGCTATACATAGTGAGTTCTGTGTGTCTAAGTATATGAGTGACACATAAACACATACATGACTCTATAGATAATATTTATGTATATTCAAATGTGTGTATATTATACATTTGTATATATGATATATTAGATATAAAAGATGAGTAAGATATGGGGATGGCCATTTTGCAGAGGGGAAAGCAAATACATATTTGAAAAGTTGTTCAAACTCATGAATAAAGAGAAACCTGAAGACCATAATGATGTATATTTCAAATTAAAAAGTTGGAATATTCTAAGTGTTGAGAGGTAAAGCAATGAAAACTTTTATATCATGCAGCTGGAAGTATAAATTGTTGCTACTGCTTTAGAAAACAATTTGGCATTATTTCATAAAATTAAATCTGAGCATGCTTTATGAGATCCTTCAATTTCCCTCCTGGGTATGAACCCAGGTGCAGCTGGAGACAAGTGCAAGACCATTAAGGGTAGTATTGTTTGTAGCAGCAAAAATAACTCATCTCTTATGGATGTGGGTGTATTGGATCAGGTTAAACTGCCTGGGCCAATTCAATGGCCTGGTTCATGTTCTAGCTCATGGGGTAAATGATGTGTTCATGGATGCTCATTTTATACTCATGCTTTAGAACTCACATATGAATCACATATGGTCTTTTGTGTGCATCAACATTGGATATTAGTCATTTGAAAAGTACAATAAAAAATTTATTTGTCTATATGCATAGAGAATAATTTGGGAACTGTGAATATTTATTTGAAATTACAGAACATTTTTCAAAATAAAAACATCTTAGCTTTTAGGGGATAGACAGATGAGGATGGTGGGAACGTGAGGTTAAGAGAACAATTCTATAAAATGGGCCCCTGCATATTCCAAGAAACAATTTAGCTGAAGCCCTGCCTGGAATAAGTGGATGGAATATGTCATATGCCTCAGCAACCTACCTGTTATATTCCTCACAAGTGGACTCTGAACTCTCACAATTTCCAATTCTACAACTATTTACCATTCTACAACTATTTCCCTGACTGCCTAGCTGACACATTCTGCTGTGATTAAGTGTATGTAATTAAGTCTCATTGCATTCCGCCACAATGGTTGTGTCTTACTTAAATCTCACCCATGTTCTGCACAAATGACGGAAGAAATTGAGGTCCCTCTTTGTGGAGTGGGCTGGCTGGGAAATAAAAGCTAATATACAGAAAATGGTAAAAAAAAAAAAACATTGTACCCAGGAAGTAGTTTTATAAAGCAAGGGTAGGACAGCTCTCTGATCTTAGGGATTGAGCTTCCACACTGGAAAGAGAGAGATGGAGCCTGTGCTCGCTTTATTTACATGTATGTGTGTGTAGGGGACACCAAAGGTTTTACATGGAATGTTCTTTGCCAAATAATGTAGAAGATGGGCTGTTTGGTTCCCAATGGGTTACGCCCAACTGCAGAGCTATGAGAACTGTCTCACTAGTAGAGAAAAGACAGAGATCTCACACCTTGGGCAGTCTGATACACATGGGAAAACCAGGATAGTTCACAAGGAAAAATCTCAGTCTCCATGGCTCAGTACCAAGTAAAGACCCCTCACATAGCTCATACCCCTCACACTTAAACCCTATAAAAATCGGACCTTTCTTGTAACTAGTTGCCATTGTCTCTCCTGAAAATGTGTCATTCTGCTGCTTAATAAAGAAAGCCTCTGTCCCTCTTTCGTGTATTTGCTTTTATTATGGTGCAGAAAGCCAGGAATGGGAGTAAGGGGTCTTTGCCCCTCCCTGTCTTAACAAACTTCTTCCCTAACAGTCATGTTAAACAACCTATGAGACGTAGGAAGTGACTGTTGATTGTCCTGCACTCCTATGGTTCTCTGAGGTCAGGGAAGCCCCCAGCCATGGCCCATGCAGTTATGGCTGAATTCCCAGACTGATGTCCTCCCTCCCCCACTTTCCATCCTGCCTTATGGAAGGAGACCCTTCATACTCTTGGCAGTCCACTTTGGCTACATGGCAGCCAGTACATGACCAAAAATCGACCCCATCCTCTGGTTAGATTTTTGCTGCCTTATTGCTCCATTGATATAGCAAGGATCTGCCCCAGGTCCTTATTGGTGTTGGAGGCATCCTCCCTTTATCTCCAATCCATCCCTTCTCTGACATACTTAGGACTTCAGATTGGAGACTGGTTTTGCCATTTTGTTCTTGCATGCCAGACAGGCTTTCTCATTCTTCAGGGAGGTAAGATCCCTTCTGGTCTCATGAAGAGGTACCCTGCCTGAGGTCTCCTCCTTTCGCTTGTCTGGATGCTGGGGGTGCTCCCACCACTAAGATGGTATAAGGGGATGCACTCTCATTCTCTGGTGGAACTGGTCTGGTGATAGTAGACATCAAAGGGGACTTCCATCTCAACCACCACCCCAGTCAAACCTCTCCAACATGGGAGCTCCCATCCTGGAGGACTCACCCTTAGGTTTTCTTATAAATAATTTTAAGAACCTTCACTTCATTAAGCTTAGTACTCAGATCTGGACAAAATATAAATTAGACAACCTAAGTCAATAGTCCAAATTTGGAATTTTGGACCTTCGATCCAAAATATCCTCCAGGATTTAGACAATTTCCTCCACCAAGATGGCATATGGTCTGAGGTTTCCTACTTTCTTTTGCCTTCACTCAAGACCTCATTATGCAAGCTCTGCTCTGTTTTACAATTAATTATTGCTGCTTCTTTACTCCATAAGCCCCCTAGATCGGGTCTTGACCCCCCTACTCCCAACCCTATTCTTCATTTAAAGTCAAGAGGAGGTTTGGCTTTCCCTTAACTCAGATGGTGATTTTGACTTGCTTCAGTTTCTTTTCTGGGGGAGAATTTTGGTGTGTGGAACCCAGGAAGGCTTCAAACGACTAAAGGCAGCTGGCCAGGGCTACTCCCTGATGCTGCATGAAGGTCTCATGTCCTGAGTCTGACCCTGAAAGCCCTCAAGCATACCATATATTGACCATTAGCTGCCTCTGTTTCTGATTGCTTCTACCTCCATTCTGTCCATATTGTCAGCCTCTTAAATAGGGACCCATTATGAGAAATTCTCATGATAGAGCTCCCCTAGCTTTTAAATTATACTCCCCTCATCTGGCAAGAAAATGTCTCACTTAATTAGAGTAAAACTACCCCTTCTATATCCTAGTTCAAAATTCCAAATTATTCATTTTCTCTAATGGAGACATCACCCAGAACACTAACAGGCTTGCCTCCCACTTCAAATTTAGGAACATAATATGAAGTCATGGTCTTGTAGGTATGAGGACCCAAAAGGACAAAGAGAACATGTAAGAAAGGGAATAAAGAGCTGGCAAATGTCCTCCCTTAAATTCAAACAGTTAACCACAGTTGAGAATAATTTTCTGCATCCGAACTTGGCTTGATTACCAACTGGGAAACTGGTTTGATAGCAAAAGGAAAAAAAGTGCCACTTTTAAATTCAAGTGGCTTATGGGATCTAAATGTATGGCTCTCTTATCTCCTCTTGGCATTCTACCACCCTGCTTTCTTAACAAGTTGCTCCCTAAATACTATAGCACAGGGAGAAAAGGTGGAATGATCTTATATATACAATTCTTTACCCTGAGAATCTTTACCTAAGGATCTCAGAGCTCTCTTATTCTTTCAATATCTGAACTGACTCTAATATGAGCCAAAAGTGCACTCTGATCTGATAAACTGTTCTGCAAACTCCTTTACTAGTAATCACAGCTCACTTTACACCTAGCATTTCCAACCACACAGGACTCTCTACTTAAGTCATAATGTGAAAGTCTGATAAGCTATATTTTAATTTTGAACAGTTTAAATCTAATAAACTAAACATTTGTAGTGTTGCCTCATACTTGTGGAGATCTACCTGCAAATAGCTACAAGATCTGTTTTCTGCTGTTTTATGTATTTGTGCACACTTGTGTATTGTGTTATTGTGTCTATATATGTGCTTGTGTCTATATATTATGTACATGCTATCAAAATTTGCATATAGATAAAAAAGTCCTCATAAGCTAAAATTAAAAAAATGAATTCAAAATGATGTAAAAAGTTCAATTTAAATTGGGTAAATGAATGAGAATAAAGATGTCTTTAAAATTACTAACTCAAGTTTTTCTAGATGGTCAGACAATTAACAGAGTATTGGTTTCTTTAAATGTCTAGAATGTAATATCCATTGCTTCTAAGATTTTTCTTCAACAGTAAAGAGATAATTAATACTGTTAACTTCACTTGTCTGATATCTTGGTCTTTACAGTTAAAAAAGAGTAAATTATATTTAACATCAATAATGGGATTAATCATAAATGTTTGTTACTGGAAACAGCTGATTAATTTACAAAGTTAAAGTGCTAAGAAAATCAACTGCTAAACATAAAATCAAGTACTCTTGACTTCTTAAATTCCATAAGATAATATATTTAAAAATTATGTGTGTTTTCATAAAGGGATAAATGAAAACTAGTCTAAGATGGCTTTGTTTCTGAGTCTTCACTAAAGCAAGGTTACTAAGAGTTAAAGTTCTAATAGGTGCAATTCTATGTGCAAGGAGTTCAAAAAGTTTCAGCTGTGTTTTCAATTAAAGTACTGCAAATAGTAGAAAGCATTTCATCTTATTAAGAGGGGTGATTGGAAAGATTCAAAAATTTCATAAGGAAGGCTTATTCCTAAGGTCAAATATTAATGTACTGATATAAATACAAATTAATCCTCTAGGATTTCTTAAAACATTAATCTGCTCTACCAAGATAATTTCTTGTGTTTGCTAAATTTTATTATTTAAATAAACTATCCTTAGATAAATTAATATTTGTACAAGGTTAAACAAATCTGGTTGAACAACAACTATTATTTTAGAGTATCACTATATATTACAGAATATAAATATTATTTTAAAAACTAAACTTGGTTAGCATGAAAACATCAGTGTGATTGTGGTGCTGTTACTGGCCTCTTTGTACAGTAAATGTATTCATATCTTCCAGGTATAAAAGTCTTTAAAGTATAAGGTTAAAAGAGCATTTTTATCAGGCTGGTGTTTTCCAAACTAAAGTTGTCTGTAACGGTAATTTTAGACTTGTGAAAATAATGAATTTAATTGAAGATTTATTTATATCCCTTACTCTTTACTAAGTGAACCTGTTATCAATAAGATATATGTAGATTTTACACTGGGGTAGAAATTTGAATGTATTTTTAAAAGATAATAATTGTCTGATCTGTTTAACGGTTAATGTTGTGAAACATAAAAACATTTTACCACTTTCCCACAAAAGGGGGTTAAAAGCCCTCTTAGATTTTGTGTGATTCATGTTTCAGATATAATATTATATTGTGTTAGCTAACATTCATATAGACTCGGGAAATTATATATAATATTATATCCATATAATATTATATCTATTTAAATTATATATATATATATATATATAGATAGATAGATAGATATAAGTTTTAAAAAATGATATTAAGAAAGAGGCAAAGATTAGGTTCAGAAATAAAACACTTTATGTAAGATTTGCCAAGAGCCCCACCTCACCTGATTTAAGAATCTGTCTCTCACCATACTCCATGTTAAGATAATTTCAAAGTAGGCTAGACTTAAGCTCATTAAAGTCATGTTTAAAGGATAAATTTTTGTTATAAAGATCACTGTGATCCCCCAATAAATAGGATATGTAAGTAAGGTTTAAGCTTATAGAAATTATGTTTCACAGTTCATAGTTGTTATACTAACTCAATATATATTTTACTCTTGTTAATTTCATTTTGAGTTTTCCTTATAAACTTTAACTCTTATCTGTTAGTGCCTTACAAAATTACAACTTCTATTATAACAACCTGAATTAATTTGAAATAATAGACCATAATCTATAGGACAGACAGGATGTACGTCTAACTTCCAGCACTAATATTGGCCTCAATTAAATAGAAAGGGTAAATAACTATGAAATTATAGACATTAAAGGTCAAACTCAGGACTTCTACTTTAAGACCAATGAATGTTTAAGACCAATGCTGATGTTTAAGACCAAAACTTAGAGAATAAAAAGTTAAGAAATATGAGGGCCAAGAAAGAAGATAGCCAATATTTGGCTCTTGCCCTCTGAGGTCAGCTTGAATGCAGGGATCAAGGGGACTTCTCAAAGGACTTTGCAACTCTGAGCCACATTACCCCCTGATCAGGGAGATTAATGAGACCCTGTAGAACAGACAGCTGACCAGTGCACATGCTGCAAAGAGGAGGGTTACATCCCTGATGCTTCTAAGGGAATCCAAATATCAAGGAGACCCTGACCCATTCTGGCAGATGGCACTAAAGAAGCGAAGGGGATGCTCACAAGTTCCCAAGAGTGATCCTCTGAAGGAATTCAGCTGACTCTTAGATAGGAACAACATCCATTTGACCAGTTCGGTCTTAAACACCTAGCAAAAACAGTTATAACAAAAGCACAGCCATACCTGGCAATTTGAAGAAGAGAGAATAGTTCTTTTAATGGAACTTAAGATGTACACTTGTGTCAGCCCCACAGCCCTGGTGCCCCCTAAATTCTGAGGCTTTTTTTTTCTTTATGAGGCTCATAGTTACCCTGCCTACCACAAATTGGACTGGCTTACTCCTCATATTGACATTTTACTTAACAACAAAAGCCTACCCACTGTGATTGGCACAGTAGGATTGGGGACCTCAATTTACTACTATAAAAAGTTATCAGAAGAGATTATTGAAGACATCCAACATGTTGCCGACTTGGTACTGACTTTACAAAATCAGTTGGACTCCCTGGCATCTGTTGACCTGCAGAACCAGTTAGGGAAGAATGATGCTTCTCTGTAAACCACCAGGATTGGTAAGAGACAAGGTTAAGTGGCTCCCGAACCACCTGGAACAGTGGAGATGAGAACTAGCTGATTCCCGATGGTCCTCAAGTAGGTTCTGTTGCAGTGATGGGCATCCCAGTTCCCACAACTGATGGGCATCCCTGATCCCATAACTATGGGTCCAGAAATGCTTTTCTTGACCATGCAAATACCTGTGTTTGGATTCTAGGTTGTAATATCAAACCTTATCATGGAAGAGGGGATGATGGGAAAAGTATAATGGCTGCTACTAGATTACTGAATCCAGTGAGAATCCCATCTCCAGAGATGAAAACGTCAATGCCTGGAAACTGGAAGGCACCACTCATACCATGGGGACAAGTCAATAAAATAACAGAGATGGCTGAAGGGCAGTTAAGGATGTGTTAAAATTACAATATCAGGTGCTGGCCATGTCTAATGGAAAAACACCTACTTTTGATAATGAAGAGGTTTGGGGAAGTTTTGCTGAAGGGATTTCTTCCCCTAACCCTTTTAAATACTTTTCTACACATGTAGCTGTGTTCCTGGGTATAATTGTACTGTTAATTTTACTTCTTATTTCGCATAGTCTGCCAAGCAGGATGGAGATGATTAAACTATCAGAAAAAATGGTTCCAAAATTAATTATGCTTGCTATGCTTCAAAGGATCCAATCTCCTGAGATCACGGAGAGTGCACCCTGTACCCTAGTGGGGCATGATGACCCTTGATTAAGGAGAAAAATAAGGCCCCAACTGTACTGTCTGATTATGGAAGAACATATGCTGTTTTGTCACTGGGAAAAATATTTTCCTAGCAGTAGCACAGCAGTTCGTCTTCATTTGTCTCATAGTAAACCTTCCTTCTCTGTCTTCTTAATTTTATACAGAAACAGCTTCTTAGTAAGGTGATGCATTCAGCTTAAACTGCCTCCTGGGAATACGTCAAAGCCATTCTCCTCTTGGGCTCATGGTCTGACTCCCTGAAATCACAAAAGGAGGACTTCACCAACAAAGACCTCGAGGCTTCTTCCATATACACCCCCCCTCATCCTGGGCCCTGGGATCTCTGGATTCTCTCCCAGAACTCTGAATGGGGGAAAGTCTCCCTACTTCACCCCTCTCAACAAGAATCAGCCAGAATGGATACTGATGCCCCAATTCATTATCCCCTTTCAGAGTCTGGAATGAAGGATATGAAAAACAGCCACCACCAGGGTAAAAGAGTGACAGCCCCCAGGGAGAAAGGAGCACAGTGAGTCCCAGGGAGAGAAGGAAAACAGTGGGCTTTGGGCTTTAACCGTGTCCCAGTAACATTGGGCTCTGAAATTTCCCAATTTCCCATTCTATACCCCCTTCCCTGACCACCCAACCAACACACTCTGCTATGATTAAATGTATATGATCAAATCAGTAAGTCAGATTACTCTGAATGAAATATAAAATGTAGCTTAAGAAAGAAACATAGGAAATGCCATGCAGAGCAAAGATAAAAATGTAATGGATGGTTGTAAGAAGATGGCAGTTTTATGCATTTTTTATTTTATCTTTTTATTCATAAAATCCCAGATTTCATTCAGAGTAATCTGACTTGCTGATTTTATCAATTATTTTGTTTAGGATGAGGTATGTACAAAGATCTAAATATGAATATAGATGTGTTTATGGATGCACATATAGAAAATAAGATATATAGAAATGTGATTATATAATGCAATAATAAGTAAAATGCTCTTTGAAACTAATGTAACAAAATAAATTTGAACCTAATATTTTCCCATTTCACTATTATTATATTTCTGAATGTATATGATAGCTTTTAAACTGCTGATCATTAATATGTCCACAAAAATGTAACCAGAGAATAATAAAATCAATAAACTTGTTTAATATAAATAAATAAATAAATAAATGTACATGATCAAGTCTCACTTAAACATCTGTTATGATGATGAAGTCTCACTTAAACCCTGTAAAAATCAGAACCCTCTTGTAACCAGTTGTCATTTTCTCTCCTGAAAAATGTGCCACACTACTGCTTAATAAAGAAACCCTTGTTGATCCATTGAGGTCAGTCCCTATTTGGGTTATTTTTGCTTTCAGGGATTCCTACAATAGCTATGTAGTTTCCTCATGATGGTATATCCATAGTGAAATAATATTCCTACTACATCTTGTATGTGGATGTCAGAAAATAATTAGAAAAAAAATTTATTCTATGGAGTTATCCCAAAATGTTCCCACTAAACTTGGCTCTGGCAGAGATAAATATAGATTTCATCTCGTTGTTCTATTCACCGTGGATCAGCCATCCAGGAGAAGGAGGTACCACTCAACAATGCCTCCATGGGGGTGAATCTCATCAGTTTTCAAATTCACACAGCTGTGTTTGCGAAGAAAAGCATTCAGTCTGATGATACTCTAGCTTTTAGAAAATAAGTCAAACATCTGGAAAATCATGGAAGAAACAAATGCAATTTCAGTAGAAGATAGCCACTTAGCTTTTTTTTTTTTTCCTTCAGAGTACCTAAAGAGGCAAATTATCAACTCTACAGCAAATGAGATAATATCTTCTGCTGAGGCAGAATGGTGTAGTGGAATGATTGCCTGACTGTGACTCAGAAGAGCCACTTAAACACTCTTCAGTCAGCTTTTAGCTCTTGCATGTGCCAAAGCTAGCTCTCTTTCTGTCATCTATAATACCTTTTTGCTAAATCTAAAGATCAATGTTCCATCCTCAACATACTTGACCAATCATCAAGTAGTTCATTATCAATTCCTCTTTGATGTCTTCTTTCCTTTGACTCCAAAGTCTCCACATTCTCTTGACTTCTCCGGTCAATCCTCCTCCATCTCCTTTCTCATACCTTTATTTTCCCTGAATTTTTAATATTAGAATGTCTCCATTTCCATTTTTTACCTCTTGGCTTCTCTATTTTCCTGGCAGTTCATTTGATCCCACAACTTTTAGTACCATCTCTAAATCTAGATGACTTGCAAATTTATATTTCCCGTTTATATCTTTCTCCTGATTTATACAGCCAACCATCTCTCTGAAATCTCCATACAATTACTAGTCAATACAAGTTTATTCTAAAATGAAGTACTATCTCCTCCCTGAAAACCTTCCCCACCTAATATCTTCCCAATATCAGTCAATGGAAGCTTTGTCCTTCCAGTAATAAAAAATCAAAAAACTTCAGAGTTTCCCTTGATGCTTCTTTCACCCCTTATATCCAATTCATCAGGAAATAATCCTAGCTCTGACTTTGAATACACACACAATTTTTCCTTCACAGGTCTGACCCTCCATCATAGCTCACGTGGATGACTACAGAAGAGTTTCAAAGAGACCTCCAAGTCTTCTCTTGCCCCCCTAGTACAATTTTAACATGGCAGACTAGTGATGTCTCAAAATATGTCAATTCACGTGTCTGCTAAAAACCCTAATGTCTCCGTGTTTTTTAAATTTTTTATTTTTTTGTGTGTTTTGTTGTTGATAGAACTTTTTTTATTTATTTATATGTGGTGTTATGAGAATTGATCCCAGTGCCTCACACATGCCAGGCTAGTGTGCTATGAAGAGCCACAGCCATGTTTTATTCTGAGTAAATCTGAAAGTCCTTACAATGGCCTATAAGGCAGTTCCTCAGTTTACTAAGTTCTCTCGCTGTTCTCCCATCACTTTCTCCACTCCAGCTAGGCCAGCCTCCAGCCTCCTTGCTGTTCCAACACACTGGGCAGACTCTTAGTGAAGGGTTCTGCCCTCGCTGTTCCCCCTCCACTCAAAGTTCTTTCAGCAGGTATCAGCCTGGTCTATGCCTTTCCCCCTTCCCCTTCCTTATTGAAGCTTACCCAAGGAAACTACTTCGAGCACAAGCTTCTTTTTTATCCCCAACTCCTAAACCATTGGTCTTCTTACTATTTTCTACTCCCCATAACTTATCACCATCTAACCCACTAAATTATTTATTTATCACTTGGGAATTATCTGTGTCCATTGCTGTTGTGGGTTGAATAATGGCAGTAGGCTGAATAATAGCCCCCAAAGATACCAGGGCCTAATGCCTGACACCTGTAGGTGTTCCCTTGTTTGGCAAGAAGGTCATTGTGGATATGATTAAGTTAAAGAGCTTAAGAAGAGGAGACTCCACTGGATTATGGGGGGGGCGCTGTGAATATAATTTCAAGTGATTTGTAAGAGACAAACATAGAGATTTGACAGATGGAAGAGAGAAAGGCACTCTGTCCTTGGGGGCAGAATTTGGAATCATGTAAGCACCATCCAAGGACTTCCTGGAGACCTCAGAAGCTGGAAGATGCATGAAGCAGATTTTCTCCTAGAACCAGTGACAGGAATGAGGACTCACAAACCCCTTGATTTCAGTCAAATGGTACTGAATTCAGACTTCTGTGCTCCAGAACCATAAGAAAATAAATTAATATTATTTCAAGATACCAAGTTTTGGCAATTTATTGCAATAGCCAAGGACACTATACAACACCATGGGGGTAAGGGTCTTTGACTCAATGATATATTTCAAATACGTAGAACAATCCATGGAGCAATGTTCTAGCAAGGATTGATTAAATTAAAGAATAATGTTCATTTTCCTCACTATAGGGCAACATTAACTTGACAACTTTATAAGAATAAGAATGCTTTCCAATTTTTTGAATCCCTGTCCTTACTATTAATGTATTCTTGACACTTTCTATTCTTCAGCAGAATTTACAAAATACTTTTTCACTTGGGCTCAAGGATATACTTGATAATTTTCAAGGTTGTGATATTTGTTTCCACAAAATACAGGTGGAGTGTTCCTTATCTGTGATGCTTGGGACCAGAAGTGTTTCCAAGTTCTCCCTCCCATCCCCCTACCCCAGATTTTGGAATAGTTTTATATAGATAATGTGATATCTTGGAGCTGGAACCCAAGTCTAAACACAAAATTCATTTATGTTTCATGTACACCTAATGCATCAAGCTTGAAGATAATTTTTTATAATGTTTTTAATATGACAAAATTTTGACTATGATCTGTAACATAAATTTATGTGTGAAAATTTCCACTCATGCATTATGTTGGCACTCAAAATGTTTTAGATTTTGGAGTATTTCTGGCTTCATATTTTCAGATTAGGGAGCTCAACATGTATTTAGTCTGTAAGGTTAAAACTCTATTATTACTTTTTTCCCCTAAAATTTGAATATAGCGCTCATGAGATGGATAGTACTTCTTGACTGTGATTTTATGAGCTGAATGGCAAGGAAACCCATGGAATATTCATTAAAAATGACTATATTTTTAAAAAATGGTATGAAATTTTGAGGAAGAATAATAAGAAAAAAAACTCTTTATACTATCAGAAACTTTGACCAAATTTCAAACATTTCTAATTATTTCCACGTTACTTTTATCTGGAGCTGACCATACCTTTCTTAGTATCATAGTGAGATTTGTCTGAAGCTTGGAGACCTCCATGAGCTTTGTGCATGAGGTCATCTCAGAAAGCTATAAAGCAGCCTTTTATCTTCTGTGTAGCAAGGAAGTTCTATCTGCTTAGTATGAAGGAAAATTCTCATTTGCCCTTTCAAGTTTCCTATTTATTTCTCCATTCCCTCTGCTGGATTCTGACTTTAACTGCCTAAGCAAAATAAAAAAATGAATTTTTCAACAATATGCTCTGGCTTTCCTCGTGATGTTTCTAAGCAATGATTTTCTTGGGAGACTTGGTCCTCCTACATGTGAATCCTCCCTCCAGTGATTCTCCCATTTCTACCTTACACACTTCTCTTAGGAATTCTGAGTCTAGCACCTCAGCACTAAACCAAATTTATTACAATGATATTCAAATATATATACACTTCATTTCAAGGAGGTTAATATTATCAAACCAAACGATGAATTTTGTTGTATTTCTAAGTGCAAAGAAAATGATTCCAATAAAACAAAACACATACTCTTGCCAGATTATCATAGAATTTTATTTTTTATGTATTCTTTCAGCATTTAGATGAGAAAATAAATCATGCTTGAACCATTTATATAATTGTCATAATAGATATCTGTATTAAAAGTGTAATTGGATTGGTTGGAATACACTTGATTCTATACAAGTGCCACCTGTTTTAGTTTATTTTAGTTCACATCTTTATTTGTCCTGGATGATGTAACTCACATATATTTACTTTTCACGAACATCTACAGTTTCTTCTAAACTGCAACCCTCTGGTGGGGATAGGACTAAGTCCCACTGAACCAACATTGAGTATGTAGTGGGATCATCGTATGGTCTGAATGTTTGTCTTTCCCCAAACTTTATTGTTGAGATCCTAAACCCCAAGATGATGGTATTAAGAGGTGGGGCCTTTAGAAGATGATTAGGTCAGAGGGGTGGAGAACTTCTGACTGGAATTAGTACCCTTGTAAAAGAGATCACCGAGAACTTTCTCACATCTTCCTTCACTGAGGCCACAGAGAATGTGCTGATCGTAATAAAGTGGGCTCTCACCAGACACTAAGTCTGCTGCTGCCTTGATCTTGGATTTCTCAGTTCAGGAACGGTGAGAAATAAGTTTCTGTTGTGTATAAGCTGCTGTTTATAGGATTGGGTTATAGCAGACTGAGAGGACTAGGACGGTGCCCAGTAACTGATAGTGTTATTGTTTTGTTCGGGAATGGTCCCCACAGACTCAAGTGTGGAAGACTCGCTCCTCAATGCAGCAATGTTCAGAAATGGCGTTTTTGTGGAATTCATTGCATTGTGAGGGCCCTGAGCTCATGAGTGGACCAATCCCCTGATAAGTGAAGGGACTACTGGGAGGTGGTGGACATTGTAGGTAGTGGGACATGGTTAGAGGACGTAGCTCACTGGGCTATGCTCTAGAAGGGTATTTCTTGTCCCCAGCTCCTTTCTCTCCCCACCCTGCTCCTGGATGCCGTGAGCTGTGCAGTTTTCTTCCACAGTACCCTTCTGCTTCTGGGACTGAACCTCTGAAACAAAGAGACAAAATGATTCTTCTTTCTTCAAGTTGTTCATGGCATGTATTTGCATGAAAACCTGTGAAACAGATAATTAAATGCATGATTAAAATTAGGAATGTTCTTGTATATATAATTTTTTTCAGGTTTCCTATTTATACATATGAATACGTGTAATAAGCATATTATAAATGTATTCTAGTGCTATATGCCTCTCCTTTTCCCTATGCACAAACATGCATGCTCACCCCATACATATACATCCCTTTTTTGGGGGGAAAGTTCAATTTTCAAAGGTTGAAACGTTAATAGCAATACTCAGTTTTAAAACTGAGTATTTTGGTGTTGCTTCTATCTTGCTTCCTTATGCTTTGATTTGTTTCCTTTTTAATCTCTAGGCTATTCATTGCTGACCTCTACTTAGTTATTTCTACAATTTCTTCTTTTCACCCTAAATGTCTACAGGTACATGAAGAAGAGATTGCTGGAAATTTAGAAAGATAAAAAAATTCAACTTTTAGAAATACTTTTAATCATCACATATGTAAGGCTATATGCATATTAACTTTGCTATTGAGAGATCAAACTTAAACTTACATAGTTGTTGAAGTTTTTATGATACAACATCGTGAACTATGATCCTCCTACTGTACATTGGATCTTTAGACTTATTTATCCTACATAAAAAGAAGCTTGGAACCCTTTGGCCTCCATTTTCCTATTCCTTCCCTTTCTATACTCAGTAACCACCATTCTATTCTGTTCCTTTTATACTTTTTTTTTAGATCCCACATATAAGTGATATAATGCAGTGTTATCATTCTGGATCTGGTTTATTTCACATCCATAATGTCTCCAAATTCAGGATGTTGCTGCTAGTAGCAGGATAATTTTCTTTTAAAAGTATGAGTAATAATTCTCTCTCTCTCTCTCCCTCTCTCTCTCTCTCACACACACATGCACACACACACACACACACACACACACACGCACACACACATATCTTCAACAAATTTCTTTATATAAGAAAACAAACACTACATGTATTTATATATCCTAACTATTGTGACTAATGCTGCAATGAACACATGGATGTAGATATCTCTACGAGGGGTTGATTTTTTGTTGTTCCTCTGTGATTCATGGAGGATTGGTTTCAGGACCTTAATGAGCATGAAAATCTGTGAATGTTCAAGTTCCTTATATAAAAGGACATAGTATTTGCATACAATTCTTGCAAATCCTCCTGTATACTTTAATCACACCTTGATTACTTATATTACCTATTGCAACATGAATGTGTCTAATATAATATAAATGACAGAAATACTAGATATTGTTTTAAGAATAATAATAGGAAATAAAGCCTGTACATGTTCAGTATATACTTAACCAACACAGGCTTAAATACATTTTTGAACCATGGTTGTTTGAATCTGTGAATGTAGAGAGCTGAGGGTAGAGAAACTGCTGATTAGTATGAAAGTTCTATTTTTTCTATTTTTATTTTTTTAAAGAACAACTCCATACTGCTTTCCATAACGGCTGCATGGATTTACATTCCCACCAACAGTGTACAACATTTCCCTTTTCTACATAATAACCTTATCTAGCCCTTGTCTTTTTAATTTATTTACTTTTTTGGTACTGGAGACTGAACTCAGGGGCACCTGACCACTGAGACACATCCCCAAACCTAGTTTGTACCTTATTTAGAAATAGGGTGTCAATGAGTTGCTTAGCACCTTGCCATTGCTGAGGCTGGCTTTGAACTATCCTGCCTCAGCCTCTCAAGATGCTGGGATTATAGGTGTATTATCCTGCCTCAGCCTCTCAAGATGCTGGGATTACAGGTGTGTGACACTGTGCTCAGCACTCTTGTCTTTTTGATAACAGTCATTCCAAAAGTATAAAATATCTCATTGTGACTTTGATTTGCATTTCCCTAGTGATTAGTGATTAGAGTACCTTTTTGTCTGCTGTTGGCCACTTTCATGTCTTTTTTTTTCTTACTTTGAAAAATGTCCCTTCAAGTCCTTTGTCCATTTTTAAATGGGGTTATTTGTTTTATTGATATCGAATTGTGTAAAAATTGTGTAAACTTCTTACATATTTGACTTATCAAATGCATCATTGCCTTTGACTTTTTCAAAATATTTGAATTAATTCTTCTACTTACAGACTACAGACTTGAAAGTGGTGTTTTTTGTTTTTTTTTTTTTTTCAATATGAATGTACATGCTCAGCCAGGATGTTGAAAAGCAAAATTCTGCAGTATGAAAATATAATAACATTTCTGACTCTTATGTTTTCTTTATGATGTATTATATGTATAATATGGATAAATTTCCCCTTCCTATAGATGAAAATCCTATCAAAAATTTCTCACCTGAAACATACATTGCAAAGTATCTTAAATTAATCATTAGAAGTTAACTACAAGTTATTAATCAAAAGAAATCAGAGTATAAAGAAAGGCATACTCAAATTCTATGATCTTCAGACCTCTTCCTACTCTGTAAACTTCATATTTCCCAGTGGAAAATTCAGGTTTCTTTGAAGATGGCCATTGTAGAGGAATGTTCTCTTTAAATTCCTTGCCCTAGGCAAATCAGTTCTATCATGGTAAAGTCTTATGACAGCTTTCCTTAGTCTTCAGGAATCTGAAATCTATCCTCAGCATCTTATGGATGCAGGTCCTTCCATGTTTTCCAAATCCCTAACTGAACACATGTCCCCCTGAGGGCTCTGCCTCCCATGTGCCCTTTACCTGGTTTATGTAAAGCACACACTTTTTCTTCGCAAATTCTACGAGTACAGTCTTATTCTAACAACCCCACCTCCAACTCGCTTCCCAAGCTGCATTTGCTTTCTCAAGTGCCAATTAAGCGCAGGTTTCTCTACTTTCTATTTGGAGCAAAATTCACTCCTGCTTTCCCAATCATGAGCTATCCTCCACCAAGTGTGAAGTAAAGGAGGGAGAGATCATTTCTCAGGAATTTAGGAACTTGCTGCATGTCAATAAAGATCTCCAGGAAATTCCAGAAATATCTGTCTTATCTCCCTCCCTAAATTATTTCTATTCTCCAAGTATGTGATGGAGTCCATGAATTCTGAACTTATGTTTCAGTGGCAGTCTTTGAAAAATCTAAATTTTGACCTTGTATATTAAGGTCTTTTAAGTCTATTTAATTTTGTGATTTAATGAAAATGTATTCATACATCTTTTTATATGTGCAAGATCTCTTTGGGCTCATTTTTAGACAGGGTTGCTTAAATAATCATCCTTCTCCCTCTCACTGTAACTAAAAAGAAATTTTGTTTTATTTTGATGGGGAGAGAATAGTAGTGGAACCCAGGAGTGTTATGAACCACATCCCCTGACTTTATTTATCTTTTTAAATTTGTGACAGGGTCCTGCTAAGTTATTGGGAGTCTAAGTTGCTGAGGTTGGCCTCAAACTTTCGATCTTCCTGCCTCAGCCTTCTAAGTTGCCAGGATTAGAGGTGGGTGCCATCATCCCTGGCTAAAGAGAAATTTCAAATGAGAGATGAACTACTGCAGGTTGTTCCCGTAGGAAATCACTCCCAAGTGATCTTGGACATCCATTTTCAGAAAGTAGGACAGAGGAATCAAGAGCCATTGGCTCATCAAAATTTCCTCTTCTTTTCCAGTATCTTGTTTTCTTATAAGCAATAATTTGCCTCTGTATTGTTAATACTAGGAAAATGATATGATGCTTAATATCCTGTATAAAATAGAGCTCTTAGAAGGAGTTGAAGACAGAGGCATAGGGAAGATTTAAGTTTCTTTCAATTCCTAAGAAGTCAAACATTTTCCTAGTGTTAATAACCTGATGATCTATCATCTCTGTGCTTTATAAAGATGAAATGTGGGTAATCAAAGTTTTATCGTTGATAAACAGAAATTATCAGGGAATTTCAAACATTTTGATCTTCATAGTTTGAAATATAGAGCCTTAGGCTTTTTACACCAGAAACTTTACATTGAAGACCAGAAAGGGAAGAATCATGGTGCATTCTTTAAAGTACTTGTATGTCATACCTGAGAAATGACTGCACAACATTGGCCTCTGGGCAGTTTCCTTACTTTATAAATGATTAAGCTATCCAAGGTATGGATTGGGTCTTATAGGCCATAGGGGCCTGGGGATGCTGAAGCCCTCTGCAAGAAATCTGTGTGCCTCCCATAAAATGAGTTGGCTTGCTCCGAACTGCATGCTTTATAGTTAAACCTTTAGTGTCCTGTGGTTCTTGAACAAATATCCTAGGAAGCCAGAATGATGGCTCCATTTTATGGATCTCATAACCTTGGAGGGAAGTTGCAGAACGCTATTATAAATTGAGGTGGGGAAAAACTGCCAGCCAAACAAATCTCTTACATTATGCTTCAAAAAGAGAAATGTATAGCAAATGTGCTTACTGTTCATTATTGCATTTGTTGTCAGCTGATCCTTATCAGACAACATTAGTTTTCTTCTATAGTTATATTTGCTGTTATAAAAAAGAATCTATTTTGTATCAGCCACATTTACCTGTATCAAATATACTTTATGTATTTATTACCATGTTCTTACATCCTTTCTATAGGGATGAGTCAGTTCTCCAGGTGAGTATGGGCGTCCAAGGCATTGAATACTTTCTGGGCCTTGCACAGGGAAACTGAGGATAAGAGTGTTACCTAAATTTGATATTCCAGTAGTTTCATCTAAAACTCTGATATTATAACTAAACTGCAACAAAGCATCCCAATAGATCTGTTTGGGTTCAATCTTTTCTCTCTTTAATTTCTCCCATAAGCACTGTCAAAATTAATGTTATTTGGAAGTGATCACTTTGTGATTCACCCAACAGAGTTTTTAGGAAGTATCTAGTGCCACTTCAATTTTTTTGTCCTTGCCATTGAACACACTGATGCTTTTCTCTCCTAGTTTTGCCCAACTGCTGAATGAATCTATTCAAAATCCTATGAGCTTTTTTTTTTGCTTTCTTGGCCTCTTCCCATCTCCCCAAATTACATCTCTTTCTTTTCCAAACAATGGATCCAGTTTAGATTCCACCTGTGAATCTTTCCTGACTCCTGATGTACATTTCCATAGTACATAATTATGTGCTACAAGATGATCTGTTAAATAAAAGCTACCAAAATTCATCCTTTTGCTGTTCAAATCCTTAAATACATATGGAAAAGCACAAACTCCTGAAGTCCTTGCTATAGGTATGGACAGAATTCTCAGATACTTCTTATTAGGTAACAATTTAATATGGTAAGTTTTCTTTATATAAATTAACATTGGTGCTTCTTGGTTCTCCTTAAATGGGCCCCTGACTCAGGATTATCTTTCAACCTACCACCAGCAGATCATCTCACACATATCCTTTGATATTTGGAGAGGATTTTCAAAGAAATCTAACTGTACATATGGGCACATAAAGAAACTGATGTAAAAAATATCATTTTTGAGTGTCCCTACCTGAACCATCAGTTCCAGTTTATCAACACTCCATTTGTCTGTGGACTTCGTCTTGGCTTTCTATGGTCCAGAGATGTTGGTTCTCAAGAGGGTGTTGGTTAACAATTGAACTGGGTCCCTGCTTCTGCCTTCACAGTTCTAGCCACTGGTATATACTCATCATCTTCTGCCTGCTATTTGGTGCTATTCACCAGCTTCTCAGATCTTAGGCTTGTACTGCAACCACCTCAGGAGAGGGTTGAAGTCACATCAAGTTGCCAGCTTACTTGCTGGACAGAGATTCTAAGCTCCTCACCAATGCTTTCTGTCAGATGAATACATTAGAATAAAAGAATTCCTTTCAAGAGGCTTGGCTGGCTGAGCATTTAGTGAAATGTAACTTCATTCTGATGACTGGCGTGCATGCCAGAGAGTAAAATATGCTGAGGGAAGAACAGCTTTTCCATTACTTGTAAGTGCTTCCAGGTATTTTACATGTTTGTATTAGAGGAGAGCCACAGTAGTAGTAGGCTTATTGTGAAACAATGCATGCAAAATAACCAGATGCTTTAGAATAATTTATAATTGCTGTTACCATTATCATTTAAGGAATACTTTTGCAAACCTCACTGCTATGGTTTAGGTGTGGTTTCTCCCTCCTGGGTTCATGTGTCAGAAGCTGGGACTCCAGTGTGATGGTGTTGGATGGTGGTGTGCAACCTTCCAGAGAAGGAGCACAGTGGAAAGTGTTTAGGTCACAGGTGGCATGCCCTTGAAAGAAATCGGTATAGTTCTCACATGACTTTATGGTTGGTCCTTACCAGAGCATTCTTAGGAAGGAGCAAGTCTGGTTCCCCCTTATCTCTGTTTCCCTGTCTTGCCATGTGGTCAATACTTGAGTGAGCTCCAGTCAGGGGTCCTCACCAGACCCAGTGCTGTGCTATTTGGATTTTCAGTATCAAACTGTAAGCTAAGTATAGTTATTAATTAATTAATTACTTTATTTATTTTTGGCAATACTGGGGATTGAACCTAAGGGTTCACACATGTTAGGCAAGTGCTCTTCCACTAAGCTACATCCCCAACCCCTATAAAATTATCTTCTTTCATTTATTATTCAACCTTAGATATTTTGTTGCAGTGGTAGAACACAGACTGATACACACCCAGAGCTTTGATCTTTTTGTGGAGGGGTAGAGGAAAAAAGAGGTCCCCTTGAGGGTAAAATTATAAAGTCCTATCCCCAAATCCATTTAGATGTATTAAGACCCCTGTATTTAAAATCACTTCCCCATGGTCTCTCTTCCTTCCCAATCTGCATCAGGCTGCCCAGGATGCTTTCTAGTGAATTTGACACTGCCTATCGTGCATTTTCACAGTTGGAAGCACATACTTATAGATAAATACAATGCTACTTTTTAATATTTTAAAAACTATTTATCTTTTGTAGAACATTTTATCTTGAAAGATCACTGGGTGACTCTGTGTTGTTTAGCATAGTATTCCCATTTGCAGCACCGAGGTAATTCTTGGTAAATTTTTGTTTTGTGAATGATTGAATTCATGAATAAATGCAGAGAAACTCAGAAGTCATCTGGTAATTGAAGAACCACTTATCCTTTATCAGGAGATATGTAATTTAGTCTCAGCATATTACTAACTATGCACATTACTTGAAATAAGACTCTGTAAGCCTTAACATTTTAACCAGAGGATTGGTGCTAAATCACAGATTTTTCAACCCTTCTTGTACATTATAACCCCCACAGAGATTTTTAAAAAGCTTTTAATTTCAGGTTATGCCCTGTTGAATGAGATTCTCTGTGACTGGGGCCCTGGCCCCGGGATGTCCATATTTTAAGCACTCCAGGTGTTTCTAATGAGCATCCTGGTTTGAAAATCACTGTACCAGATTAATGAAAATTCTTCCATTTCCAAGTCTGAGTTATTTTGCTCACATTGAGGAAAAGGCAGACTATTCTAATTTATCTGAGTATGTGGAATGATTATCTGCACATAGCAGGACCTCAATAAATGTTTGCCATTGCTGAACTAGCAGAGTTCTAAGAGAGGTCATGCAGATTAAACCAGGACATGAATCTGCTATGATGTGCTCATCTCTCATTTGATAGTGGGTTCGTGAAAAGGCTTCACAAACTAGCTAAAAATCATTTGAGAAATCCTCTAGCTGTGACAAGGAGCTTGTAGCATCAGTGACTGAAGGCAATGTTATTTTTAAATAAAACCAACAGTCACAATTAAACTCTTCATATGTGCAAGACAGAATTTTAATCATTTTTCATGTACAAAGTAATTGAATCCTAACAATATCTTAGAATATATTCTAAGACAGATGAAGAAACTGAGGCATAAAGAAGTTAACCTAGGTAGTGGTGGGTCTAGATTTGAACCCAGTCTATTCCAGAAACTGGGCTATTGACCATTATTGTAGGGCAGTGAAATTTCACAAAGTATTTCTACTTTGACAGAATGAAGCAAACAGTCCATGCCTAAAAACCATTTTAAATATAAATGTAGGACCTCTGAAGAAGATAGTATTTATACTCAAGTAATTTACTTTATGTGGTCTAACTAAAATTTTTATACTGCTGATATCCTAATGTGTAAACTACCAACTTATCCTAGTTACCTATACATTGTATAACAGATTCCCTCATGCCACAGTGACTTAAGACCACACAGGATTGTCATGCCATTGTACTTTGGGGTCAGGATTATGGGCATGGTTTGTCTGAGTTCTCTGCTTCAGGATTTCTGATAAGGCTTCAGTGAGGACTTGACTGGGTACAGTCTCACATGAAAGATGGAAGACAAAGGATCCTCTTCGGAGCTCACTCACCAGGCAGAGGGAAGAACTCAGAGCTGTCAGGCATGTTGCACTGAAGGCTGAAGTTCCCAACTGACCTGTAGGGCCATGCTTCCTCTCCATCAAGGCACACATGGAAAGGGCTGAGGAGAATGCCAGCAGAATAAAAGTCAGTCTTTTCAATCCTAATCTTGGAAGTGCCATCCTATCACACTTGCTGTATCCTGTCCATCTGAAACAAATCAGGCGCCTAGCCAGCTGACACTCAAGGAGAGGGGGGGTTGCACCCAATTATGGATATGAGGAGGTGGGGTGATTAGGGGGCCATTCCAGAAGGCTCCCTATCACACAAGGAAACACTCAGGGGATTGTGTGCAGGGCTCTCTCTCTCTCTCTCTCTCTCTCTCTCACACACACACACACACACACACACACACACTGTCACTATAGATGTTGTTCTTCTGCATGGCCATTGAATCTTTGGTGACCTGGTTGTAGTCATTGCTTCAATTCTGACAATTATTATTGCATTCACATTTCTCGACAAGGTAGGCAATCCTTTTTCTTTTTGTAAATGACGTGGCCTCTTATATATCCAGACCACCATATGCTCTGGGGTCAAACTCTCATGGTGTAGTGATGCTCTAATGTTTCTTCTCAGCTTTTTCTCTTAGTCTCAGGTTAGCAGGTATAAGGAGCTTGGTCTGCAACCATAATCTCCCACCTTACCATAGTTTGAAATCAGACTACTTGAAAGACTCAGTCTTAAGTAAGGCACCTTTAAATAATGATGTTCGTTTCCATAACCCCCAGCTCTGCCTGGTATATCATCTATCTTCTATTACATCCACAAAGGAGTGAATCTAAATCAGTTTCCTAACAAACTTATCTAGCTAAGCACGCCTGCTATTTTTCTTCATTAACACACACATCAAGAACTTTACAGTCTTTTATATTTTATTGGACCTTGTGATTCCCATAGGGATCTGTTTTTTTAATGCCACATAAAAGAACTGCACTGGATGATGAAACTTTATTGCTTCACATCACACATGTCTTATTTATATAAATATGTACCCTTGGAATTAGGATATCCCTGAAGATGGTTAGTTTGTTCCTTTCAACCCGCAGGCCACAATAGAATTATTGCCATTGTTCCGTTGTTTTTAGATACAGCACCAGATAATGACATTATAAGTCATCTTCAACCTCACGAAGGAGAAGTGTCACTGTTAATGTCATCATTTTTGAAATACTCTGCATTAGATCAAAATCATACAAAAGAACCATCTGCCTGCTGTATCTTTATAAGCAACGTTAGGTTCTAATCATTTTGTTTGTCATTCACTCATTTGGGGACTAGGAAAGGAGGAGGCAGGTGTGAGCTGTCAAGCTCCATGCAAGTCTTGTTGCAAAAATTATTCTATACAAACTTCATAAGACACCTCTAGGTAGATATAGAAGTGTAATTCATAAATGAAGAATATGAGAATGTGAATTGCAAAGTCAGAATTTCAGTCCAAGTCTATTTGCTTTTACCACCAACTACCACTTTGCTTCAGTTGTGACCAGTCCTTATCAGCTAGTCCCATATTTTTCCTGGGTCTGTGTTTCAACCTTACAGAGCTGTAAAAATATGATCAAAATATCACAGTTTCTTATCTTGTGTTCTAAAAATGATTTTAGTGTATCTATTGACGTTTGATCATTCTGAAAATTTTAACCTACTCTAATGACATGAGTTATAATCTGTGAATTTTTCCCCTGCGGAATGATTGAGGAACTATTCCAATATCACAAACCAAAATGCTTTATTAGTCATAATGCTTATGAAAACTTGGATATTAGAAATCCTTTCCACTGCTTCCTATGACATTTGTACAAAGCCTTTTCTTATAAAATTATTTATGTGAATAAACAATGAGGAGTTTTATCATGTATATAGCTGAGTGTCGTAGCTTCATTTTGTAGCTGCTAATTGCTACTATGGAAAAAAAATCATAAAATTGCTTGGATTGGTCACATCCAATGATGTAGACCTTTAGCACATGGGTTATTTCTGTGTGTCTGTAGAAAGTGTGATGTCAGGATGTGGAAACATGGACAAGGTCTACTGAGATCCTACGAGGGGAAGAACTTGTTGCTCTGCATCTTCATGAGCTGTCTGCAGATGATCCTCTACCCTCAGGCCCTTAGGGGTTGCCTCAACTGCTTAAAGCATCCATGCCTGAAGATGGACCTTTATCTTGCTAGGATATCTGTATTCCATGACATCAAGGCAGGCAGTGTGAGGGCCTGACCATTTCAGCCCCAGCAGGATGACTCTGATGGGCCTTTTCAGTGGCAGAGCAACTTGTGGGATGGGCTGAGGCTCTGGATCCTGATTGCGGTCTCCTTTCTCCCTCTGTTCAGTCCTCTTTCTCTTCCCTCCATTCCCCAGGTGTCAATCATAATTAATATCCAGTGGAATCTAATTGTTCAAGAGTCAGCTTCCCAGAACACTCAAACCATGAAATCTGCTTCAAACATTTGCCATCCACTTGAAACTGATATCCAGCTCCCACATCCAACATGCCACAGGTCATTATCCAAATATGTCCTCTGGAAAATTCACAAACAAGAGGGGAACATGCTAAAGATTGATAATTTCAGACGTTTACAGGCTCATGGGGGTTATGAACTAAGATGTCCACTCCCTCCCTCTCATCTCTTTTCTTTCTGGTTCCCTGCAAGAATTATCTTTTTTTTTTTTTAATGTAGGCTTTTGATTGAATTCTCTTGCACCATAAGACTTTCAGAGCCTCCGGCAGCCTACATTCTTTCCTTTACTTGCCCTCACTGTATTTAACAAGCCCAGACCTCAGCTTTATAAATCAAAACAAAAATACATGACCTGTGTTTTGAATCTGTATAATGTACCATGTATTCCCCTTTTAACCAACTTCTTTGAGAGAATAGAACACACTATCCATTTCTACCCTTTCATCTCATTTATTCTTCAATTTACCAATCTGCAGAAACTGCTCACTCCAATGTTAATAGTGGCCTCTTTCAGGTAACACTTAACAGATGTTTCTTGATTGATCTTATATGGTTGACCCCTCTCAGCCATTCTATTAACCTCTCATTCTTTCTGGAAGTTCCACTCCCCATTTGCTTCTGAAATATGACTAGGTTTAACTCTTCCTTCTCTTTATTCCTCTTAGTCTTCTCACTAAGTATTAGTATTTCCTATTCTTCTGTGCTTGGCCCTTTTCTATGAGTTTGTGTACTCCCTCTGGATGATCTTATTTATACCCACAGAATCAAATACTCTCACTTTCCAAGATATATTCAGAGTGCTCTTCTTTCCTAATATTGGAAGGTCTGTATTTACTCTTGGTCAACTGGACAAAAGGTCCCTAAATTTTTATGGGGCAAATAAAAGTGGGGAGATCTTACTTTTTAGATCATTCAGGTGTTTAATATTTAGAGGAACTCTGAATTTGGAAGTTCTTGTGGCTGAAATTGCTTCTCCTTCTTCCTCTTCTCTCCAAAAAGGATAAGTTGAAATTCTAAACCTTGGTATCTGTGAATATGACCTTATGAGAAATTAGGGCATGTATACATAGAAGTAATTAAAATAAGGTCATACTTAGGATGGGTACTGATATAAATGATTAATGTCCTTGTAGGAAGAGATGACACAGAAACCAACAGCGAGAACTCCATGTGAGGACAGAGGCAGAGGACTGGAACCGTGAGACCAATCTATAAAAAACAAAGATTGCAGATTTTAAGGCCTTTAGGTATAGACTGAGGTGTGGGACAGCTGGGACAAATGGTGGTTGCCTTCCAAGTTTTCTAAGGAGTCTCCATACTGCTTTCCAGAGTGGTTGGACCAATTTGCAAATCCCACCAGTAATGTATGAGTGTACTTTACTCTACATCCTCACCAACACTTATTATTACTTGTATTCTTGATAATTGCCATTTTGAATGGAGTGAGGTAAAACCCTATCATGTATAACCAGAGGAATGAAAAGTTGTGCTCCATTTGTGTACAATGAATGCATTCTGCTGTCATGTATAACTAATTAGAATAAAATCTTAAAAAGAAAAAAAAGTAACCAAATACTGAGGAGAAATGTGTGGCCTTGACAAACCAAATAATGCTCTGATTAAGGAAAAAAACAAAACAAAACAAAACAAACAACAACAACAACAACAACAAAACAAAGAAGGATAGGTGTTATGGTTTGGTTATAAGGTGTCTCCCAGGAGCTCATGTGAGAGACAATGCAGGAAAGTTTAGAGGTGAAATGATTGGGTTCTGAGTGTTTTAAACAAATGAACACATTAATCCTTTAATATGGATTAACTTGAGTGATAACTGGAGGCAGGTAGGGTGTGGCTGGAGGAGGTGGGTCATTAGGGGACGTGCCTTTGGGGTATATATTATGTATCTGGTAATTGGACACTCTCTCTCTCTCTCTCTCTCTCTCTCTCTCTCTCTCTCTCTCTCTGCTTTCTGATCATGATATGAACTGCTTCGCTCCACCATACTCTCCTTCCATGATGTTCTGTTTCACCTCAAGTCCCAAGGAATGGAGACTGAGAACACTGAAACTGTGAGCACAAAAATCAGCTTTTTCTCCTGTAAAATTGCTCTCATTGGGGTTTTTAGTCACAGCGGCAAAAAAGTAAAAATAAAATTTAAAAAGCTGACTAAAAAAGTAGGGAACAGATACTTGGCTAGAGAATTTAGAGTGTGGCTCAGCAAACATGTGGACCTGCGTTTCTAGCCTCTGAAACTGTGAGCGAATAGATTTCTGTTTTTAAATCCACCCAGCTTGTGTTACTTTGTTATTGCAGCCTAAGGAAATTAATACATGCCCTTTTTTTTCTGTTAACTATCTCCGGCTTTTAAAATCTGTATGTCTATTGTGTTTGCAGGAAAGAGTGGGAGGAAAGTACATTTACTTGTGAAAAAGACACAATAAACAAGAAGTCAGATCGTGTCCCTTCTTTTGTAAGAAGCTACAATACATAAAGGGACTCAATTTTTTTCACACACGTCCTCAGCCTTCCTGTGGGACAAATCAGCAGCAGCTGCAGGATAGAGACATTTATGTTTGGAATCTAAATGATGGACCAGTAGCATAAAACATCAAACTGAACTGAATAAATACAAGTAAGAACAATGTTTGTTCAGATAGATTCAGAGTAAAAATGTTAGTATTCTAAGACCTGGAATATCAGAGAAGCAGTCCATGTCAGAGTTAAAAATAAATTTGACAAGAGGAGCTACAATTAAAACGTTGAGATTTACAATTCAAAATCTCAGCCTTCTCACACGTCAGGACAATCTGATCAGCATGGTAGATTTAGGCCAACTTCTTTGTTTTCGGTGGCCAGAAGTGGATGACTACTTAGCAATTTAGAGGTGATCACCCATCACAGACCATGGGTGAAACAAGCATTTCTCATGATCTGAAAGTGAGTGGATATAGGTCTAGACAATTATTTAAGATATCAATTTTTCAATAGAAGCCACAGAACATGTTTTCTCACAGTAAAATGCATGATGGCAGCCATATCAATGCTACCGCAACCAAACCCATAGATTTGCCCCAGACCTTCAACATCCCAACCAGAACCCTACCCTACGTCTTCATACCAGAACCATCATGACCTCCAATGTAACTTCCACAGTAGCCACAGCAAGGAGTCTTGGGATGTGAAAAGGGGTTAGGAAGCAAACAGTAAGTGTCCAGAGTTTGTTACACTATGTGGGAGCTTTCTATACCACCAGGAGCAACTGTGGAAAATTCTAGGATTTTGATTTCTAATTCCATAAACTAATTTGTATCAAAATTGTAGCTAATTCTTCTCCATACAAATAAAAATAATTAAGATGGCATTTGAATCCTGTGTCAAATGGTGGAATTACCTGATCAAATAGAAATATTGTGTAACCTAAAATGAAAATCCATTGCCTGCATATGAATCCGTAGGTTCATATATAAACTGAACATATTCCTTACAAGTGCCGGGAATTCAGCTAACTATAGGAATATGCCTGCTGTCTCCTTTATATTCAAAGCAGATGTAACCCCTCTACATCAGTTGAAAGATGAGCATTTTCAAATACAGTTTTGCTTACACTGCTTCTTAATGCCATCTCATGACATTGAGCTGAAAGCAGTCATCTGAGGATGTACTATAGTGGTTTTCAGCTGAGAGTGTTGGATTTCATTTGTGTTGAGAGTCTATTCCCTAAAAATAATGATTCCAGCTTCACATAATAAAACTTAGGCATGTTGCATTTTTTAAATGAATAGAAAAATATGAAGAGAATACAAAATTCTGCTTTTGCAAGCTGAGATATTAGGGATAAATATATTCTGTAAGAAGCTTAAAACTGAAATTTAAAACAAAGTAACTTAGCTTAAGATACAGCAGAAATACTTGGGCTTCAGTGGCACCCAATCCACACACACACTGTTTGCTAAGATCCCTGCAATCAAAATGTATAGTTGACAACAGCATTGGGCTTTGCAAAACGTTAAGTACCTATAAGTCTACAAGATGGCAGGGTATGTCAGAGTTCATCTGGATTTTCCATCATTTCTTACATAGCACATAGAAAAGCAGATTAAAACACATTTCTCTGGGTGGAGAATATTCAGATTTATGACTAGGAAAATAATAGCAAGATTTGTTATTATTGATTAAAAATAAATTAAAAATAATTTTTATTGTTGATAAAAATAACTGATTTTTTGAAAAAAAGTGATGCAGAAGTATGTTTGAGGATGAATTCCACCTGGAGGTAGCCTCCATGGCCACAGTAATGGAGGGAAGGGAGGCTTCCCCTAGGCATCTGCATTAGGATATTTTGCAAAGCTTTCCTGAGCAGGGTGATCATCTTTACATTTCAACTTTTCTCAGTCATATATTCAAGAGCATAGTAATCCAAGTGTAAAAAACCCCTGTGGAAATCTTTTGAACCAAAGATGTCTAAAAACAGAAAAAGCTTGAGGGATCATTCCTATCGTTCCTGTGTCAGAAATGACATAAGGC
Organism: Urocitellus parryii; assembly: GCF_045843805.1. Lineage (NCBI taxonomy): Eukaryota > Metazoa > Chordata > Mammalia > Rodentia > Sciuridae > Urocitellus > Urocitellus parryii. The sequence continues at coordinate 213,753,897 of NC_135532.1, read as the reverse complement.
GTTGATAATGAAAATTGATAGAAATAAGTATAAAATGTACATGATATTTTTGAAGAGACAAGAAAAATGATGACGAGCAGGCACCCAAAGAAGAAGTTAGTCCATAAAGACTCAGGATAGTGAACCTGCAACCAGGTCTAGTTTCCCTCATTTTCCACACCTCAATAGCATAAAGAACTACAATCCTTTATTTAGCTGAGCTTTGTATCAGCTCTTCTGTGCTCCAGGGAGCCAAATGGGACATCTTGCCTCTGTGCAGCTAGAGATACTCAGGTGTGGTTGATGACACTGCTGAAGGCTGAGACTGGAGCGGTCAGTAGGAGAACACTGGCGTGGAGAACCTTGAAGTTACTGTTCAGCTTCCTTATAGCTTCCTTGAAGGTCTCTTCAGATTTTCTACTTCTTCTGGGTGAGTTTCAGTAGTTTGGGTTATTTTAGGCATTTATTCTACTTCCTCTGAGTTATACAATTTTTAGCATGCAGTTGTTTATGCTATTTCCTTAGACTTGTTTTTATTTCTTTAAGTTGGTTTTAATGTCTTCCCTTTCAAGCATGATTTTAGTTATTCTGTTCTTCTTTCTTTTGTTTTGGTTTGTCTAAGTGAAAAATGTATCCATTTTCTTGATTTTTGTTTTCAGAGAAGCAGTTTTGGTTTTGTTAACATTTTCTAGTGCTTATTCATTTAATTTTACTCTAATTGTTATTATTTCCTTCCTTCTAGATCTGGGTTTAGATTCTCTTTAATTTTCTAGTATCTTAAGATAGACTGTTAGATATTGATCTAAAGTCTTTCTTGATACAGACATTTGCTTTTCTAAATTTAATTTTATTTTTAGATGATAAATAAAAACCAGCTTGTACCTATTAATAGGATAGCATGTGCAGTTCTGTTATGTTTAAGCACTCTGTAACATTTAAATCAAGTTAAACAAATCTGTCTTCTCAACAATTGATCATTTTATGGTGAAACATTCAAAATCCTTTCTTTGGACTTTTTGAAATACATAATACGCTGTTGCATATAGTCACCCTACTATACAACAGCATGTCATAACTTCTTGCTCAGAACCAGAACTTGGTACCCACTGACTGACCTTTCCTTTTTGCTTCACTCACCGCACTCTTCCCAGCTCCTGGTAACCATCATTCTACTCTCAACTTCTTTGATATCAACTTTTTAGATTCTACATATGAACAAAATCAGTGCTTCGTGGCTTATCTCACTTAACATAATGTTCTCCAGTTCCATTTATTCCATGGCAAATAGCAGGCTTTCATTGTTTTTATGGTTGAGTACATAGTGTGAATGTACCACATTTCTTTATCCTTTTATCATTTCTTTATCCTTTTATGGACACTTAATTAGTTCCATATCTTGGCTGTTGTGAATAGCGCTGTAATGAACACAGGAGTACAGATGTCACTTTGACAGACTGATTTAATTTCCTTGGGTTATATATATTCTCAGGAGTGGGATTGCTGGATCATATGGGGGTTCAAATTTAATTTTTTGAGAAAGTTTCATATTTACATCCTACCAACAGAGTGAGGGTTCCCTTTTCACCATATCTTTGCCAGCACTTATCTTTAGTCTTTTTGATTTGTGTATCTTATTGTGGCTCTCATTTATACTTCCCTAATAATTAATGACATTGAGGATTTTTTTTTCTGTTGGCCATTGGTATTTCTTCTTTTGAGAAATGTCTATATATAGCTATTGCCCATTTTAAAACCAGGATATTCGTAATTTTGCTATTGAGGTTTTTGTGTTTCTTCTATATTCCCTTGCCAGACACAGGGTATGCATAGACCCTCTTTTATTCTGTGGAATGTCCTTTCCCCTTGATAATTGTTTTCTGTGCTGTGTGGAAACTTTTTAGATTGATGCAACCCCATAATTTTCTCTCAAGGCACTGCTTTAGCTGAACCTTATACATTTTGATATTTTCTGCTGTATTTCTGATTTATATCAAAGTATTTTCTACTTTCCTTTGCATTTATATTATCTTTAATTTATCAGTGCAGTTACTGTTAGAAGTGTTCTTTGTTCCTTCAAGTGGATTTATGCTGTCTAGAGTCCAAAGAATTCAGTCTCTGCCAAGACATTAGCTCAGTTCTTTATTACCTTACGTAGATTATTGCATAGACTGTGAACTACATTGCTGGGTGTTACATCACATGAAAGTCCCCAAGCCTTCATAGTGATCTTTTACAATGCAATTCTATCATTCTAGTCTTGTAAATTACATTTTTCAATAGCAATATCTTTTAGTAATCACTCATCTTGTAAATATAGAAAACCCCCCAATACAAGGTAACCAATGTCCACAGTGGTTTCTAAAATTTTGAGGCTATAAAAGAATGAAACGTGAAACATGGACCTGGCCAGATGTGTATGGTGGTTACTCTGTCTTCTCTTTCCTCTTCTCTTTATACAAACCAGACTACAAATCTCCATTGCATTGAAGGTCCTTTTCCTACTCCTTGTTCTATGACCCATTTTTCTGCCTGTATTGCTGCTGCTTCCTCCTCCTGTCTTTCTCTCTTTTGCATCTTTTTTTTTCACTATACCTTTATCCTTTGACTTTATTATATCCATGGACAGTTTCTTTAAGTTGTCCAGTATGTCATGCTGTTCCATACCTACACTGGACTTTTGTCTGTTCTAAATGCATTCTCTTCCTTCCTTGTTCAGATACTCAAATTCACATGCATCTATCATTTGAGTAATTGAATCTTCTGGGAAGGCATGTTGAATTTCATAGGCAAGTTTGGATAAATTTTGTGAAGTTTTTGTTGATTTCCCCTAATGTTCTGTTGTCTTACTCTCTCTATGAATAGGATGAGTATTCAATACTCAATACGTGTGTACTAAAATGCCATGAACTAATTTTCGCAAATAGGCTGAGGAATTATAATTGATATAGAACATTTATTATCATTATCTTAACTGAAGATATCTCTTGAACTAGTCCTGTTGATCAGATAGACTATTGAGTTATCAAATGTGGTACAAAGAAAAAATAGTGAGTGCCATTGGACAACAATGTTCTTAAAGACCTGACACGCCAGTCCCTATAAGGTGTGCCATGACATCAAAAGAAACTTCAGACTTTTTAAATTGGTTTCCACTCTGTACACCAATCTTTTGACACATAATACACAAATGTGCAATTATTTACCTATCTGTTTGAAGGACAGAAAGTAAAAATCATGTTCTGTTCATCTTTCTGATCCAGATCCCAGAACTGGTTCAAGCAATATGAGTAACCAGTAAAAGTATATTGAGGGAAGCAAATTAATCACATGGTGCAATTTTGTAAATTGAAAGTAGGCTTTATCACAGAATATTCACATAAACTTGAAATCCCAGAGGCAATACATGATGATTGCCCAAGAAGGAATTTATTATGTTTTTGATCAATTATATGTAAATTAAAATTACTTTATAATGTATTATATATTTGTCAGTTTAGATTACATGACAATGATGGAACACAGGAAATTAAATTGTAGTTGTTGACATAAAGTTTGATTAAAAGGAAGTGGAATAAACTGCAGAGTTTTTAAAGACCAAATGGATGATGTTCAATTCAGGAAGACATTTCATATTTAATTGCCTAAAATTAGGTTCATTATATATGGCAATGTATTTTGCCATAAACAATTGATCTCCTCCTCAGCACGTCTTCTTTCTTGAAGTTTAATATCTTGAAATCTCAGAATTTCTTATATTCACTTTCTTTTTGTCATCTCCAAGCCTTCTCCCAATGACGTCCTGTTGATTTGTCTTCTGTTTTACTTTTCATTCTTCTATTGATTCATATTTCCATAGCTTCTGCTTCAACACATACATACTGGGCACCCAGAGCAATCCCTTAATTATTCTGTTACTCTTTCTTTCCTTATTCCATGACTTATTCCACAAATTCATAATCCTCTGTTTTTATTTAATTTTTTGTAGCTGTAGATGGACAGAATGCCTTTATTATATTTGTTTATTTATATGTGCTGCTAAGAATCAAACCCAGCCGCTCACACATGCTACACAAGTGCTCTGCCACTGAGATCCAGCTCCAGCTCCATATTCTGTTTAATCTTTCTAGAAGAATGAAAGCGAACTAACAGAGCTACTAAACAAATCTCACTGCTTTTATCACTGTCTTGCTCAAAATTTCCAAAATACTCCATCTCCTACACCTCCTTTTTTAAGCAATATAATATTTAAGAACAAAGATATTCAATAATGACACTCCAGCCTATTTTTCCCAATTTGGATCACTACTATTTTTCTCTAGACTTCAGCTTCAATAAATATACCATGGACATGTGAACAGGGCTGGCACTGATGTACCCATGGCTAGTTTGTTCATAGTTTATCTGTTTCACTCATGAATGTCTGCTTCTTTTACTGTGTTTTTTAACTTTTTTTTTTTTTTTTTTTGGTATCAGGTATTGATTCCAAGGGCATTTCACCACTTCACCACATCCCCAGCTGTGTGTGCGTGCGTGTGTGTGTGTGTGTGTGTTTGAAATAGGGTCTCACTAAGTTGCTTATGGCCTCACTAAGTTGTTGAGGCTAGATTTGAACTCATTATCCTCCTGCCTTAGCCTCTGGAGCTACGGGGATTACAGACATCTGCCACTGCATCCATTTTAAACTTTTAATCATAAAGCTTTAAATCAGCAGAAAAATAGAAGAGTCTGAACACTTTTATCCATCATCAATTTTTAACAATCATTAGCAATCTGAAATATTATCATTGCAATTCAATTACAAAATTGTGATATTTCACATTTCAAAATGCATATGAGAAATAGGAGTATTTTCTTATAAGTAAGAATTATCCCACATATCAATATTAATATTCCTTTTATATCAATCAATACAAATAGTCAAATTTTCCTACTTGAATTAAAAAATCATTTCAGACCAGAATTAGGTTCATAGTAAAAGTGAGAGGAAGGTGCAGAGATTTCCAATTTAATGTCCATTCTGAACACCAATTCACGCACCGCCTCCACCAATAATAACCTCCCTACCAGGGTTGCATTTATGACAACACATGAACCTACATTCACATCATCAAGAACCAATCTGTAGCTTCTATTAGGATCAACTTTTGATGTTACACATTCTGTGGGTTTGATGGATGTGCAATGACATGCATTCATTTTTGTCATGCAGAAAACAGTGTCACTGTCCTGAATGTCCAAGTGCTCTGCTTATTCTTCCCTCTATCACTCTTAACCTCTGACAACTACTGATCTTTTGTGCTGTCTCCATGGTTTTGCCTATTCCAGAATGTCACAGAGTTGGAGTGATATTTGGTCTCTTCCACATTGGAGTATACATTTAAGTTTCTCCATATCTTTTCATGGCTTGGAAGTTCATTTTTAAAATGATTAATGTTATTCTATTTTCTGGATTATTACAGTTTATTTATCCATTCACCTACTTAAGGGTGCCTTGATTGTTTGTAAATTTGGTGATCATGAATAAGGCAGCCATAAACACTCACATGCAGGCTTTTATGCAACATATATTCTCCATTCCTTTGGCTAAATATAAAAAATCACAGCTGCTGGCATGTTTAGCTTTGTATAACTGTCTTCCAAAGTGGCTATGCAACATTTTTAAAATTCTCATCAGCAAATAATGAGAATTTCTGTTGCTTTTTAATAGCAACAGAAATTTCTGTGTATCCTTAAAAGCATGGTGTTGTCAGTGTTCTGGATTTTTACCATCATGATAGGTGTGTAGTGTTGTTTTACTCCTGCTTTAATTTCTATTTCTCTAATGACATGATGTGGAACATCTTTTCATATACTTACTTGTCACTTGCATTTTCTTCTTGAAGAGGAATCTGTTCAGGTCTTTGATCTATTTATAAAATCAGGTTGTTTTCTTGTTATTAAGTTTTTAACGTTCTTTGTATATTTTGTATAAGAATATCACATCAGCTGCATTTCTTGCACATATTTTCTTCCTCTCCGTGGCTTATCTTTTTATTCTCTGGATGGGGTCTTTTACAATGCAAATTAACTTCAATGAAGTTCAGCTGATCAATGCTTTCCTTTATAAGTCATGACCTCATCACATCTAAAAATGTTATCACCAAGCCCATGCCAATTCAGATTTTCTGCTCTCATTTCTTAGGCATTTTGTAGCTTGCCATTTTATTTAGGTATATGATCCATATTGACTTAGTTTTTGTGAAGAGTGCAAGATCTGCGTCTAGATTCTTTACATGTGCAAATCCAATAGTTCTAGCATCATTTACTGAAAAGACCATCTATGCTGCATTGTATTGCTTTACTCCTTTGTCAAAGATCAGTGGACCAAATTAGTGTGGGTCTCTTTCTGGATTTTCTTCAGATGCACTGGTCTACGTGTCTTTTCTCTCCCCTGTGCAACAGTATGGTAAATCATGACATCAGATAGTAGGTGTTCTCCAAATTGGCCCTTTAATACAACACTGGCTATTTTGGATCTGCTAACACTCCAAATTAATATTAGAATCACATTGTTGGTATAAGCACAATTACTTTATGATATTTTGATTTAAATTTCCGTGATTCCATAAATTTAGGAAGATATGACATCTTGTCAATATTGAGTCATCCTATTCACAAATGGAGAATATTTATATGTACTTGGTTCCTCGATTTCCTTCATCAATGTTTTATAGTTTTCCTTTTATAAGATGTGGTGAGAATGTCCTTTGAGGCTTCCTATGTTGAAATTTAGTCCTTTCTCTGAGGTATAGGAGGGTGGAAACAACCCAATATGGTTTTTTGAAGTGGGGCCTTTGAAAATTGATTAGGAAAAGATTATTATGGTGGAGTCCTCATGATTGAATTCTGGTTACTTTAAAAGAAGATAGATAGATAGATAGATAGATAGATAGATAGATAGATAGATAATAGATAGATAGAACACAAGGTAAACACAGACATGTGTGTGCTTTCTATCTCTTGCAATATGTTGCCCTGTGTCACCTTGGAACTCTGCCAGAAAGAAGGTCATCACCAGATGTAGTCTCTCTTGACTTTCCAAGGTCCTGAATTGTGATCTAAAATAAACCTCTCTCTCTCTCTCTCTCTCTCTCTCTCTCTCTCTCTCTCTGACTCTCTCTCTCTCTCTAATTCACTGTATCTGGGGTATTTTGTTATTGATAATTTAAAGCAGAGTGATACAAGGGACATTCATGCTTTGTTCCTGATCTTGGTTGGAAAACTAATTTCTCGCTATTATACATGATATTAAAATATTTTGGTAAATATTCTGTATTAATTTAAGTAAGTTCCCCTCTTGTTTTTTCCTTTTAATAAACATTCAAGTATATTCCACATGATACACATATTTGTATATTTTTAAATCTTTTGAGTTCAAAATAACCCTCTATTTTTTATGACATTGGTTTGTTGAAGATATCAGATCGGCTGTTGTATAGAATACCCCATTATATTATATATTTATTAATCTATTATACATTTGTTCACTGATGCTATCTAATTTGTGCTTCTAACTGCTGTATTTTGTATAAATTAGAGGTTAGATCTTAAGTCTTGGTGTGATTCAGGATTGTGCTTTGGCAAGAACACTTCAGAGCTGACAGTATACCTCAGTCAAGTGTCATCCAGTGCTTCCCATCCTCTTATTTTTATTTAATTTGTTCTGATTAGTTATAAATGATGGTAGAGTGCATTGTACATAAGTGGAGTATAACTTCTCATTCTTCTGGTTGTACATGGTGTAGAGTCACAGGGTAATAATGTCAGATTCATTGTATTCTATCTTTCCTACCCTCACACCCCTTCCCTTCCTTCTCTAATGTCTAATCCAGAGTACCTCTATTCTTGCCTAGCCTCCATCCCTTACTGTGAATTAGTATCTGCATGTTAGAGAAAACATTACACCTTTGGTTCTTTGGGATTGGCTTATTTCACTTAGTATGACATTCTCCAGCCCCATCCATTCACCAGCAAATGCCAGAATTTCATTCTTCTTTAAGGCTGAGTAATATTCCATTGCATAAATATACCAAATTTTCTTATCCATTCATCTGGTGAAGGGCATCTAGATTGGTTCCATAATTTAGCTATTGTAAATTGAGATACTGTGAACATTGATGTGGTTGCATCACTAATATGCTGCTTTTAACTACTTTGGGTATAAATCAAGGAATGAGATAACTGGGTCAAATGGTCTCATCCTCCTTTAATATAAGTCTGTTTAATCTCTTCACTTGTGCCCCCGATTTTCCCACTCCTTCTTTGAAACCTTGTACTCCTCATTATCCCTCATTGATTCCCTGTCTCCTCTGAAATCCTGTGGAAGTTATGGTCTATAACATTTCATATTTGCTTTTATGCTAATATATATGCCATTTTGAAGTCAAATTTTTACTTCAAATTGTCTATGGAGATATTCTACATAGAATTATCCACAAAAACTCATACAACAAAGTAATTTAATGCATATGCAGTGTTCAGTAACTGTTAAGGTAGTCCGTCTTCTTCTCCAGTCTAAGGAAGTACCCTGGCAGAATAGTTCAACCTGAAGATTCCCGGGGGTCTGTTCCTTCTATTTTCTGTCCTCTATTCCTCCTTTAATGAGTCTGGAGAAACAAATTAAGAAAAGCATGCATCATCTCTTCATTAGCTCTCCTGAATATGGAACTGTTTAGTAAGTGAATGAAGCTGTCCTCTATCTGACTAGTCACAGTGGGCAGCTTCTGAAGGCTTTAAACATGTCACACTTTGTTTTGGGGTGGCTGCAAATAAATTCAACCTATTGTGTTATGATTCCTCCTGACAATCCTGGTTGTCATTGCATGCCATTGGGGGATTTGGACTCAATAGTTCAAACAAAAAAGTGTCATTGCTGCTAACAAAAGAGAGAAACCTCATCTGGAAATAGAGTATGCATGTTTAAAAAACTGTGCTTGCATTCTTATTACCATTAACACTACCTCATTTGTTCAGATTTTGTAAACATCATATGTTAACAGTGGTTTGGAGAGTTTTGAATAAATACTACCTCTCTTCAGGATGTGTAAACAAGGCATATTAGATTTTAAAAATAAGAAAAAAGTATCAGGTGCTTGTAAGAACCAGAAAAATCTTCTATAGTAAACACTAACAGACCAATCACAGATGAAGCAAACAAATAAAGCTATACTCTCCAGAGCCCCTTCAAAACCATGGCTCCCTGATTATCTTTTCTATTGTCTAAAGCATCTTTTCAGCTTTTAACTGCTTTTTCATTTGATGCTATCATTTATTTACAAAACAATGCATGCCCATAATAATAAATCAAATGATACATAGGAAGAGGAAGGTGACTGTCATCTTAGGCCACACAACTCCTCCCTGGGGTGACCATCCATTGCTTTCTATTCCTGATAGGTCCATATGCAAATTTACCTCCAGTCAAAGTTACCTAGTTGTGTGGGGTTTGCACTTAATAGTTCAAACAAAAAAGTGTCATACTGGGCTCTTGCCTTTCTGTCCTGGTATATAGTTGGATGTTCAAGTCAATGCATACAATTTCTATGAATATTACATGCAACATGCATAAATATAAGCTTATAAATGTTTTATTCTTCATTTTGGGAATTAAGTTAGTGAAGCTTCTATCTTCATGTGTTACTTTTCTCACTTACATTCTCCCAACACCACTGTCCCACATCAGCTCCTACCTCATCCTGGCCAGATAGACAAATATATTTGTTGAAAACTAATTATTATTTTAATTAATAAAGTAATACAAGCATACACACAGGTGTATGTATTTTATATAGAGACATAGACATAGTTACAGATGAATATTTTATTCAATGTTTTCATTAAGTTTTGTACTTAATTTGGTATCTCTTTTTAGAGGTATAGGAATGCTGATCTCATTGGTGCCCCTTTATCGATACAGGGAATCAGAGTAAATCTCTGTTCAGGAGCTGAGTGTTATTTCATCCACAAGTATTTAGGATTTTAAGGCCTTAAAAGTGATAAAATAAAAAAATCAAAAATTCTGTGGAATGGTCAACGAGGGAGCAAAGACCTTTTCTAAGCCTTAGAGAATTTTCTGATGCTGTAAGTCACCACATAAACATCATGTCAGTAGCTGAACCCATCAGAAGAGGCAAATTTCTGGAATCTAACAATACTCTGCAAGGTTTGAGAAATACTAGGTTAGCCAGTTTGCCTCTTAACCTGGACATTGCAATGGGCTTACAGTTTCTGCCCATACTGGCTAATGTCAATTTTCAACTGCTGGGATTACCCTGCTCATCTTCTCTAAAGAATGCTCTTTTTTGTTAAAAACAAAACCAACCAACCAAACAAAAATACCCTCAATTCTATTAACCTTGGAGGATCATTTGCCTGGTTTCCAAATTGTACCTATGAATTCTGGAATTGCAAGTCTATTCTGCACTAGAATAGAACTGCCTTTGCTGAACTTCAGCCTTGTTTATGATTTCTTTATTTTATAAAAGGAACTAGAAAGAATTCAGTGTTCTGGATATCTCTCCATTTGTTACTTTTCCTTTCAATTTTGTCCAGATACAACTCTTGCAATTGCCTTTAGCTACCGGGAAAGAAATTTTGATCTGTGCAAACATACATTGATGTCATTTCTTCCACAGACTTTTCTTAACGTGTCATCACTACCACAACTTTGTGGAAACATCCCCTCTGACATGTCCAAACTCCCAGAAACATTTAAACTTCCTACCACAATTTACTCTCTATAGTCTATAGATACTGCATGACGATGTTATCCATGTTCATACAAAAATGAACCAGGTTGAGATTTTGTAACCCTGAGGTAAATACTAGTGAGTTAGCATAGCTTTCAAGGCCAATGAGAAAGTCTAGAGAGTGATATGGTTTTCAAATTCACTCAGTTGTTATATTTTTTTTTATGAATGTGAACATCTTACATTGATAGGGTATCAATTATTGAGACACCCAGCCTACAAAAGTTGAGAAAGTTTTTCTATGATCCATTTCGGAGTAGGACATATGAAGAATTTTTCAGTAGACTGCTGAAGTAAGTAACTCAAATGAACTGTAAACCATTATAAACAAGCACTCTTCAAGGAATGAAAGCTAGCTGCTTACAGATTTCAAGAGTTGGCCTTCAGAATTTTATCAAGTGTGAAAATTGGCACTTCTTTGCAAGTCCTGAGAGTTTTCTGAATCATCTTGTTCAAGTGGACAGATGTGGAACCATCATCTCTGACCAGAGTACAGGGATCACATTTTAAAAGCCTGCTTCCTTGGCGACCATGTGCACGGGGATTCTGATGTATTTCAAGACTTGGGGGATTGAAGAAACCTTCCTCTATGTAACTCTAAGGTACCTGTTATTTTATTGTGATCATCTTTATGATGTTTTCTCAACTTTTCTTGAATTTAATCTTGGAAGGGCAGAAGATATCTCCACATTCTTTCATGTTTAATTACCAGCATCTAACTCAGTGTCAAATTTTATGCTATGGCTCCAAAAATTCTTGTTGAAAGAATGAATATTTGAATGAAAGGAAGATGGTTACCAATGCCTTCCTTGTAGAAGGTTAACAGGCTCATGATTTCTGTGTTAAGACTCCTTTGATTATCTTTTGACTCTTTTGATTACCTTTGCCTATCCTTACTTGTTTGCAATCACTTTTCCTTTCATTTTCTTCTAGGCATTGGCGTATTGCATTTCTGATGTTACTATGTACTTTATCCACTTACTTTCAAACCTATGTTTCAAACTCAGTTCTCTTTTTCCTTGCATTGCACACTTTTTATAACAAATAACCACTAAAAATTTTTATCTGACCCTCTCACAGATAACACAAACATGTATCTATATCAAAATGATTTTCCAGTGTATACCCCGATTTTCTCCCAAATGCTATCTCTTGCATATCTGCCATGAATTTCAGAATCCATCAATTTCAGAGTCATGTCTGTAATTCATTGTGTGCTCCTTTTAATTATTTTTATTTTTCCCTTGTTTTTCTTCATTCCCATACCAGATACATAAGTCTTTTACATTTTGTCACTTAAATATCTATTTGATCTGGGTCCTCTTTAATATCTAAGTTGTATTTCCTTCCATTAAGACTTCACACTGCCTCTGTGGACAGCTTTTCAGTGGTCTTTTGGTCGGTGCTCATATTTCTTGGCTAACTTTCCTTCAATTAGCTGCCATGAAGATTTTCATAAAACAGAAAATTCTAAGGAAAATTATCACAGGTTTTAAAAGCAATATCTAGTGCACCCATTGCAAGATATGCATAGCTTTGATGTTCTGGTTTCTCATCACTGTCCGGGGCCTCATTACAATCCCTTCTCATTGCCCCATTTACTCTGTCTAGGAGTATCAACTTTCACACTTAAATCCAATACTTCATCCTTGACTTTGCACATTCTATTTCTCCTACCTGCATATACCTTATCACTTTGTTATATTTCTCCCTGATCAAGAATTTATTCAAAATAAATTCCATAAGAACAATTTTGTGCGCTCTCTCTCTCTCTCTCTCTCTCTCTCTCTGTGTGTGTGTGTGTATGCACATATGCAAACAGGAGGCTTCTCCTCTGTGTTTCCATTTGGCTGTTATGTCACCTGTTAATTCTTTAGCACATATATTTATTTACATATCTGTAATCCCACTTAAAATGTATTTTCATATCAGTAATACTAAGACTTAACAGGAAGTCTTATGGAGCAATTATTCAGTAAATATTTATTGAACAAGTTAGTAAGTAATAAATCATTAAAAAATATCAGCAGTGGCCAGGGTAAGTAAATGTATTGGAAAATGAAACTAAGACTCCCAACTCATGAAGCACCTTATAATATAATTCACCACTATATAATTATGAAAATATATTTGCAAAAGAAAAAAATGTAGTTAGTCTAGAACACTGGTATGTATATATATATATATGAACTTAATAGTCCTATTTTAAGATTGTATCAGATCATTATCAATTCCAGTTGAGTAAAACAGGTATAATCAAAAAGTGTGGCATGGCAGAATCACTGTTTGAGAAGAGAAAGGACTCAATGACCAGTATGCCTAGGGACAATGTCTACTGTAATAATATTAGTAGCAACAGCCAAATCCACACCCACAATAGTCACAAACTCTGCAGGTTTGGAGGCCACAGGCATAACCATATCCACAACAATGGCTCATCCAGGCTTCACATTGGCTATTGTAGTAGAATTTGAGTTTATAACTAGAGGACAAAGAGTAAGTAATAAGAACACTAACTACTGAAGAGTCTTCTAAGCAGTCTTAGTGCATGGGTAGCAAATGACAGGTACCCCTGACACACTCAAGTAGATCAAATTGCATGCAACAATCTCATTAGTCATGTTTCATTAGATAAAAAGCCTGCACAGACTCATTAAAATTGAGATTGTTTTTTCAGTGTATTAAGATCCTCTCCAATAGTTGGTGTGCTTTATATAAAAAAGGAAAAACAGATGCTGAGTTCAATGACCTTGCTCACACTGATGCTGAATTTGACCTTTGTAACAATGCTGCATGACATCATGTAGAGAAGATAAATGCCATATTTTCTGATGATTTTGCTAATAATACCCTTCAGCTTATATGCAGATTTAAAACTTAACCAACACAGCTGTGATGTTGTCTATAAAAATCATAGGAGCAAAGAATATATTTTCTATTAATTTTGGTGGTTATTGGCTCTGTTTACTGCTTGTATTCATATATAGACTTAAGTTTTGAGAAACGTGTTGAAATTGAATATTATCTGCTACAGTTTGAAAATGGTTTGCAAAAATCAAGTGTTTGAAATTTCATCCCAAATTCCAAATTCAAAATGTTAAAAGGTAGAACCTTTAAGGAGTGCAAGAATCAAAGGAGAGGGTTAGTTATTGAAGAACTGGGTTCCTGATGAAATGACGGGTTCAGACTTGTTCCTTTTTCTCTCATGTGTGCTTCCTTACTCTTCCACCTTCTAGCATGGGATGACACTGCAAGATGGCCAATGCCAGATGTGAGTCCCTGGATGTTAGACTCCCCAGACTTCAGAACTGTTAGAAATATGTATCCATTGTTTATTAATGACCAGTTTTCAGGTACTCTGTGGTAGATGGCAAAGGACTAACGTGTAATCATTCCTCAAAAGTATTGAAAACAATTGAGAGTATTCCCTCATCATAGTTCACTGGGGCTATGCTTGATTTGGGCTGTTGTACTACCACCATATACTTTTAGGTAGTATCAGCATTTGGCAGAACTATCTATAACCTCAGGAAATTTTTTTCTTCTTTCAACTGGGAAATCAACATAAATTAAAAACTCCACAGTGAAAAGGAAAACAGTACACTCAGCTGAAGGAAAGACATGAGAATCCAAACTTCTTGCTTCTATAATTTGTCTTTTGCAGACTTCCCTTAAGCCCAATATAATATACAGCACTTTCAGTTCATGATGAAAAGCTGCTCAACATTGTGGTTCAAAGCAACAAATAATATCTAGTTTATAAAGAATGGTTACGTCACATGGTAACTTGGTGGTCCATGGTCAAACACTCATTAATGAGCTAAAATCTGTTTTTTTTTTCCAAAGGAAAATATAAATCTACAAAGGAAAACATATATTTTATCCAAAATCCTAAAAGTTGTACTACAATCCACTCATACAAAGCCTCCAGACACCATCTTTATCTACTGTAGATGCTTCAAGCATCACTGAATCTGCCATTCTGTGCAACACATGTGGCAGAGAAGTACATATTGCAGACTGTGAGCCCTTCAGAACCTTCTCTTGTTCTGATTAATTTGAAACTTAAGCAATTTTACCTCTCTTTAAGTGAGTATTAAGGGATCATGGGCCAGTCAAGAATATATCATGAAAATCCAAAGAGGCCATTAAATATGTGGCTCTTGCTCAGTGATCAGAAGGACCAAATATAGCAACTTGTTATTTGTCCTCCTAGAACTTTCACTGATATGAAAGGTCCCTGAATTTTTATGGGATTTATTTCCTATTCCGTGTCACACATGGATCTTTCCAAGAGCTCCATGGTAGTTGCTAATTCTTGTTCAGTGTGTTCAAGCACCATGTTATCATCAATATAATTGTCCCCTGGAATGTAGAGGCATTCAAGTTCTCTAGATAAAAGTCTATGTCTGAGGGTTGAAGAATTAGAATGCTTTTGAGATAGGACACTGGTTGTATTGTTGGTCCTACCAACTGAAAGCAAACTGATTCTGGTGTTCTTCATTTGCAGAGGAAAAAACCTTTGCTAACTCAAAAGTGCCTATTAGGTACCAGGGGATGTGCTTATTTTTCCCAGCAAAGAAACCACATTTGAAATAACAGCTACAACTGGAATAACCACTAAATCAAGTCTAATAATCCATTTTCAATCCTCTAAATGCATTCAAATTTTTAGAGGAAAAGATGGCAAGTTAAATTATAAGGTAGAAATCACTATTTACACACCTTTCAAGACTTTAATGGTTGTGTGGTTTGAACTGCATCTCCCCAGAAGATATGTTGAAGTGCTAGCCCATGGCATCTGCAAATGGGCACTTGTTTGGAAATAGGACTTTTGAAGACCCAGCCAAGCTTCATTGAAGTCTTATTGCATTAGGATAGAGCCTAAAGCCAATCACTGCTGTTCTTATGAGAGGTGAGAATACATAGAGACACACGAGAAAAATCAGGTAGAAATTGGACTGGTGCTTCTATAAGACAAGGAAAATCAAAAATTGCCTGCAAGTACCCGAAGCTAACAAGAGTCAAGGGAGGACTACACAGTAGAATCTTCAGAAAGAATATGGGTCCATAGACAGCTAGTTTTAAATTCATTTCCAGAACTTTGAGAGTAAAAGTTTCTATTGTTTCAAGCAATCAAATAAAAAAAAGTACTTTGCTACATCAGATCTAGGAAACCACTAAGTATAGCTTCCCTCTCCATAATCTTTCCAGAAATGAAACATTGTTATTTATTTACCATTTCTAAGGAAGAGGCAGCTTTAGTGGTTTCTATTTTTTCTGTCCTATCATAGTGGACTATATTCCAGGGATTTAATGTGCAAACTCTGCCTGTACTATATTCTATCTATGCCAACAGGGCATACTCATGGGGAGGATTCATGAACTACTGAGCCTGTTGTGAAATAGATGTAAGTCAAAGTTCCATTCATCACTTGACCTGACCACACACACACACACAAAAAGTGTTTTGAGTCTAAAAATTTTTATGGCAGTTTAGAGCCAGTATCTGGTAATCCCTGAAAATCCTGTTGCTCTCCCCTGACCAAAGCACTGCTCTACTAGTAAAGTGTTGCTGCTCCCTTTGAGGGAAGCTGTGAGAGTCATAGCACAATGTGTGGATGTTGCAGGGACCTTCCTCACAGTACCTGGCTCATTCATTCAAGGAACTTTGGGTATCTGAGTGGGTCTAAATGGAATTGGTTAGTTTGTTAACATATAGTTTCTTTGCCTTGAATCTGACAGACTCCATTTATTTCCAGATTTATGTAGATTAGCAACGTTTTCTTTACCCCCATGGGTGAGGTTGTTCCATTCTTTTGTAAGACAGTGAAGTGATTCTGCATCATTTGTACTGCATTCTGGTAACCCCCATTATTGTCAATGATTTTTTTAAAATTGGCATACATTAAGATTCACTTTGTGCTGTTAAATTATATGGGTTTTGACAGATGCTAAATGTCATGTATCCCCCAATAAAATATCACATAGAAGAATTTCACTGCCTAAAAATCTCCTTTGACTTGCCCATTTAATCTTGCTTCCCAGAATCTTCCAGAATAGTGTTTCCTTCCTCCCTCCCTCCCTTCCTTCCTTCGTTCCTTCCTTCCTTCCTTCCTTCCTCTCCTCTTCTTCCTCCTCCTCCTCCTCCTCCTTCTCCTCCTCCTCCTTCTTCTTCATCTCTACAGTTTTACAGTCTCTCTAGCCATTTTTGGAGTATTACATAATTGGAATCATACAACATGTAGTCATTTGTAAATCATTTTTTTCATGGTCTGTTTATTCAAAAGAGTAAATTCACATAGTGACAGTATTTTAATCTTATATAATTCTAGACATTCACTTTTAATCCAGAAAGAGCTCTTAAGTTAGCATTCTCTATACCACAGTGGATTATTTGATATTTTATGTATTTATTATCTTTATTAAATTTTAATTTGTTATATATGACAGCAGAATGCATTACAATTCATATTACACACATAGAGCACAATTTTTCATATCTCTGGTTGTACACCAACTAGAGTCACATGCATGTCTTCTTACATGTATTTAGGGTAATGATGACCATTGCATTCCACCGTCTTTCCTACCCCTATGCTGCCTCTCTTCCTCTCCCTCCTCTTTTCCCCTTTGCCTTATTTAGAGTTCATTTAATCCTCCCCCCACCCCACAGCATATTATGAATCAGCATCCTTAAATCAGAGAAATCATTTGGGATTTGATTCTCTGGGATTGGCTAATTTCACTTAGCATTATATTTTCCAGATTCTTCCATTTACCTGCAAATGCTATGATTTTATTATCTTTTAATGCTGAGTAATATTCCATTATGTATATATACCACCTTTTCTTTATCCATTCATCTACTGAAGGACATCTAGGTTGGTTCCATAGTTTAGCTATTGTGAATTGTGTTGCTATAAACATTGATGTGGCTGTGTCCCTATAGTATTCTGTTTTTAAGTCCTTTGGGTATAGACCAAGAAGTCAAATGGTTTTTCTATTCCCAGTTTTCCAAGGATTCTCCATACTGCTTTCCATACTGGCTGAACCAATTTGCAGTCCCACCAACAATATATGAGTATGCCTTTTTCCCCACATTCTTGTCCATACTTATTGTTGTTTGTATTCTTAATAGCTGCCATTCTGATAGGCAGTTTTGATTTGCATTTCTCTAATTGCTAGAAATGCTGAACATTTTTTTCATCTGTTTGGTGATTGATTGTATATCTTCCTCTGAGAAGTGTCTGTTCAGTTCCTTGGCCCATTTATTGATTGGGTTATTTGCGTTTTTGGTGTTAATATTTTTGAGTTCTTTATATGTCTAGAGATTAGTGCTCCATCTTATGTACATGTGGTGAGAATTGTTCTCAATTAGTAGTCACTGATCATTTATTTTGCTGAGAAGAGGCTTCTTATTTTGAATCCATACCATTTATTGATTCTTGACATTAATTCTTGTGCTATAGGATTCATATTGAGGAAGTTGGGGCCTAATCCCACATGATGGAGATTTGGGCCTATTCTTTCTTCTGATAGGTTCAGTGTCTCTGGTTTAATTCCTAGGTTCTTGATCCACTTTGAGTTGAGTTTTGTGCATGGTGAGAGATAGAGGTTTAATTTCATCTTGTTGTATATGAACTTCAAATTTTCTTAGCATCATTTTTTGAAGAAGCTATCTTTTCTCCAATGTAGGTGTTTGGCACCTTTGTCAAATATATGATAACTATAATTATGTGGGTTAGTCTTTGTGTCCTCTATTCTGTATCATTGGTCTACAAGTCTATTTTGGTGCCAATGTTATTGTTACTATTGCTCTGTCGTATAGTTTAAGGTCTGGTATGGTGATGCCACCTGCTTCACTCTTCTTGCTAAGGATTGCTTTAGCTATTCTGTGTCTCTTATTTTTCCAGATGAATTTCATGATTGCTTTTTCTATTTCCATGAGGAATGTCATTGGAATTTTAATTGGAATTGCATTAAATATATATAGTGCTTTTGGTTGTATGGTCATTTTAATAATATTAATTCTGCCTATCCAAGAAAAAGGTAGATCTTTACATCTTCTAAGGTCTTCTTTAATTTCTTTCTTTAAAATTCTGTAGTTTTCATTGTAGAGGTCTTTCACCTCTTTTGTTGATTCCCAAGTATTTTATTTTTTTGATGCTGTTGTAAATGGGGTAGTTTTTGTCATTTCTCTTTCAGAGAATTCATCACTGATCTACAGAAATGCTTTTGATTTATGGATGTTGATTTTGTATTCTGCTACTTTGCTGAATTCATTTACTAGTTCTAGAAATTTTCTAGTGGAATTTTTTGGGTCATTTTGAATTTTTAGAATCGTTTTTTTGGTAAATAGTGCTAATTTGAGTTCTTCTTTACCTATCTGTATCCATTTAATTTCTTTTTATGGCCAGAGTTTCAAGAACTATGTAAATAGAAGTGGTGAAAGAGGACATCACTGTCTTGTTCCAGTTCTTAGTGGGAATGCTTTCAATTTCTCTCCATTTACAATAATGTTGGCCTGTGGATTAGCATAAAATAGCTTTTACAATGTTGAGATATGTTTCTGTTATCCTTAGTTTTTCTAGTGTTTTGATCATTAAGCAGTGCTGTATTTTGTCGAATTTTTTTTTTTTTGCATCTGTTGAGATGATCATCTGGTTCTTATTTTTAAGGCTATTGATGTGATGAATTACAATTATTCATTTCCGTATTTTGAACCAAACTTTCAACCCTGGAATGAACACTACTTGATTATGGTGTACTATATTTTTGTATTTGATTTGCCAGAATTTTATTGAGAATTTTTGCATCTATGTTCACTAGAGATATTGGTCTGAAGTTTTCTTTCTTTCATGTGTCTTTGCCTGGTTTTGTAATCAGGGTTCTTGATATCTTCTGCAACCCATTGTTCATTCAGTAGCATCTTATGTAACCTCCAGGTTTTGGAGTAGCTTTTATTTCCTATTTTATCCTTGATTTCTAATTTCATTCATTATGATCTGATAGTGCTCAACATGATAGAATGCAGAGTAGTATCTCTACTTTTTTATATTTGCTAAGAGTTGCTTTATGGCATAATATATGGTCTATTTTAGAGAAGGATCCATGTGCTGCTGAGAAGAAAGTGTATTCACTTGTTGAAGGATGAAATGTTCTATATATGTCAGTTAAGTTTAAGTTATTGATTGTGTTTTTGAGTTCTATAGTTTCTTTCTTCAGTTTTTGTTTGGAAGGCCTATCCAGGGGTGAAATAGGTGTGTTAAAGTCACCCAAAATTATTGTGTTGTGGTCTATTTGACTCTCAAACTTGAGAAGTGTTATTTGATGAATGTAGATGCTCCATTGTTTGGGGCATATATATGTATAATGGTTATGTCTTGTTGATGTATGGTTCCCTTGAGCAGTATGTAGTGTACTTCTTTATTCCTTTTGATTAACTTTAGCTTGAAGTCTATTTTATTTGATATGAGGATGGAAATCCCTGCTTGCTTTCGCAGTCCATGTGAGTGATCTGATTCTTCCCAACCTTTCACCTTCGGTCTGTGGATGTCTTTTACTATGAGATGAGTCTCTTGGAGGCAGCATATTGTTGGGTGCATGTTTGTTTTTTTTAAATCCAATCAGCTAGTCTATATCTTTTGATCAGTGAGTTTAGGCCATTAACATTCAGAGATATTATTGAGACATGATTTGTATTCCCAGCCATTTTTGTTTATTTTTGGTTTTTAACTTGACTTGGTTTTTCCTCTGAATATCTTTTCCTTTAGTGTAATCCTTCCCTCTGCAGATTTTCATCATTGTTTTTTATTTCCTCTTCGTGGAATATTTTGCTGAGTATTTTCTGTAGTGCAGGCTTTTTAGTTGTAATTTTTTTTAACTTTTGTTTATCATAGAAGGTTTTTATTTCATCATCAAATCTAAAGCTCACTTATGCTGGTTATAAAATTCTTGGTTGTCAACCATTTTCTTTCAGGTTTGTTATATGTTGTTTCATGATTTTCTGGCTTTGATGGTCTGAGTTGAAAAATCTGCTGAGATACAAATTGGTCTTCCCCTACATGTGATCTGATTCCTTTTAAGATTCTATTGTTAATCTGTATGCTAGGCATTTTCATTATAATGTGCCCTGGTGTAGATCTGTTGTAATTTTGTACATTTGGTATCCTGAAAGCCTCTTGTATTTGGTTTTCCAATTCATTCTTCATGCTTGGGAAATTTTCTGATAGTATATCTCATTGAAGAGATTGTGCATTCCTTTGGTTTGAAACTCTGTGTCTTCCTCTATCCCAATACCTCTTAGATTTGTTCTTTTGATGCTGTCTCATAATTCTTGGATGTTCTGTTCATGGCTTCTTACTATTGTCACTGTGTAATCAACTTTATTTTCCATATTTTATACTTAGCCTTCATTATCTGACTGTTCTTTCCTCCAAGTGATCTAGTCTGTTGGTTATGCTTTCTATTGAGTTTTTAATTTGGTTTATTGTTTTCTTCGCTTCAAGGATTTTTGAATTTTTTTTTCAGAGTCTCTATCCCTTTCTCGAAGTAATCTTTTGCTACCTGTATTTGTTTTGTTGAAGTGATCAATGTTTGTCTGTATTTGCTAATTTAGGTCATTCTTTAATTCACAGATCATTTTAATATGAACCTTCTGAACTCCTTCTCTGACATTTCATCATCTTCTCTGTCCATAGTTTCTGTTATTGTAGTGTCCTGGTTTGTTTGGGGCACTTTCCTCCCTTGATTTTTCATGTTGTCTATGTGTCTTCCTTTCTTGCAGTGTGGGTCTGAGACATTACAGTTTCTACCCTCTATTCTTGTAATACCTGTGCAGAGTGTCTGTACCTCACCTGATGTTGGGCTTCCAGACCCTGCTGGTGTCCCTCAATGCATGCTACTGCATCAAAAGGTGGTGGCCGCAATAGCTGAGGTAGGTAACTTGAGATAATAGTGGAAGTTCCCCAAGACGAATGCAATGTCTTACAGAGATGGGGTTCAAAGGGGTGGGCCTTAAACTGTCTTTTGCATGCCAACTCTGAGATGAAGTTGTTTCTATGGACCTCTGTGTTGTCAAAAGTTAGGTGCTACTGCATGGGGAAGGCGATGGAGATGTCTGCAGTGTCTCAAGATGGAAGTTGGTTAGACTTGTGCTCCCAGGTAGGGGAAGGGTGGCGAACTTGGACCTACCCTAGGCCTGGGCCTCACGTATGTCAGTGTAGGTGGATCTGGGCCAGGCCTGAGCTCAGGTGGTGGTTTGCTGGATGGAAGAGGTGGTCCTGTGCCAGAGCTCTGGCAGGTGTCTGCCGGTGGAGTGATGGACCCAGGCCTATTTTGAGAATCAGTGGTTTTCCATATGAAAATTGAGTTAATGTCTTCCCAGCTCTTTATATCTTAGAGATAAAACAGAAAGTTGGTAATTTACTTCTAATTTTCTAATATAAATAAGAAATTGAAGTTAAAAGAGATGCAAATCACCTAAAATAATACTATATATATATATATATATATATATATATATATATAGAGAGAGAGAGAGAGAGAGAGAGAGAGAATATAATGGATATATATAACAAGATGCCATCAGCAATGTGGTAGGATATGTACAATCGTACAATCTAGGCTATTATGATTAAAAATCAGATTTATTGACTTTTGACAGCAGAACTTAAAATCATGAAACACATTTAATGAACAGCTGGGAGGGTGGAAATATGTAGCTTTGTGGGCTTCATTGTGTCTTTGGAAGGAGAATGAGCTCTATTAATGGATCCCCAAACTGATAACATCAATAAGTTATGCATTGTTTGCATGGGCCTATGGAAATCATGCAAGGATAAATGAATCTCCTCATCATCTCAGGATAGTAATTAAATAGGTAATTTATCTTTTTGCACTGAGATGATAAATCATGTTTTTCCCCATAGTGCAAGGTAAACAATTTTCTGGTGTTATGCCAATTAGGAAATTTTTCCTTTGTAATTGGATAGGTGATAGGGTAGCAATTCCCAAGAACTGCTTAACACGTGTGATGATCTGTGAAAATTAAGCCAACAACATTCATGTCAATCTAGAGGTGTATTTCAAATATACTCATGTCAACATGTGAGGTCAAATATAACCTTTTGGCCAAATATTTAATTCTTAAAAAATCAAATTGAAAATATCCAGTGATTTAATCAAAGAGGAGACTACTTTATTGATAGCCTATTAGATTAAATTCCACTTGCAGAAGAACTTCTGGTAGTAGATTTAGGAAAAATCCAAAAATTAGTGGGAAAAACATGCAATTTTTATGTGTTTCAAAGAGAAAATGGCAATATAAAATTTAGCTGCCAATGATAAACGTAAGATGGCAATGTTCCAGCTTGCTTACACCTGCTTTTCAGAGATGACAGCCAGGTGTGTGTTCTTGGACAGCTTCACAGACATGAAGGACAGACAGCCACTCAGCATGTAGCCTCCAGATTAAGGGGCACCTTTCAAATATTTTGCCTTTGAACTAAAGAAGGATAGCATGAAGCATCTGAGTCACTCGGCAGCACAGCTTGAATGATTATGCAAGGCTGGGGAGGCAGAAATATCCTATAGCTGCAGGCATTCCAGTGTATGAAGAAAAGGAGGTTTCACTAATCATAAGGCTCAACAGATATGGTGGGGAGTGAAGCAGAAGCGGTGAAGGCATGTGAAATCAGTCAGAAACAGATGTTATGATGCATTTATTAAGCCAAGGAAGTTAATACAAGGACTTCATGTGGACAATCATGCAGCATCTCACATTGCACATGTAATAGATGTAAATTAGTATGAATGACAGTAGGAGTCTTATCAATGGGAAAGTGACCTTGAAAATAAAGAAAATTTTCAGTTAATAATTGTTGAGTTAAAATAAAATAAAAATAGAATAATATAGGATTATAACAAAGGAAATTAACATATAAGGCAGGAGTGTTGGGATGGGGAGGTAAGTTTTTCCCAAACTCTCTCAGTAGAATCCATAGGACGAGTATCTGTTACAGCAAGATGGGTGGCAGCAGTTATATCCATACCTGACCCAACCATCGCCACAGCCACAGCCCAGACCACCACAGCCACCTTAGCCACAGCCTGGGCCTCCAAACCCACACCACTGGCCACTATAGTAGCTTCCATAGTAGTTCATGATGTCAGGAGAGGAAGGTGCAGCTAAGAAGCAGGGAATATCTTGGTTTAAATGTCATCACCTGCAGGCACAAAGCCTTTTATACACAATCAGAGGTGGGTTGGGTAACTAAAGACATTGCCATCCTCATAATTTAGAATAACTTCCATAAGAAAAATTGACTGGTACTTTTGTTGACGTCAGAAAGGAGAATTCCTCATAAGCAATACTGTTTTGCTATCATATCAAGCCTCCCAATGTTAGTTCAATCACAAGATGTTGTAAGACATTTCCCTCTATTTTGAAAACCAAATATTCTGTGTGTGATTAATGGAAGGTAGATTATCAGTTTATTGTTTTCTTCCCACCATCAGGCCTCCACAGGTATTTAAGTTTAAGAACTGTGTTTCTTGAGCTGACTTGAAAAACAAGATTCTGCATGAAATTCTACCAGTGAGAGACCCGACGGAGGCGTTGGGGTGTCAGGAGCACTAGAATTCCTCTTGAATCTTTGCATTACTACACAAAGTGAAAGCCTCATTACCAGGCTTTACAGAATGACCTCCATCCAGGCATGGACGTTTAAAGAGCTTCTTATAATCATTTTATCTATTCTCCCTGTTTAGCAATATTTATAATTGAACTGATATGTCCTGACACTAGGTACAGTATAAATAATACAGTATTTTGTCCAAGTTTGTCTTGTTTGTTTGTCTCTTTTCTAAAAATAACTTCAAGTTCTCAAAAGACAGCATAAGAATGGAGAGTTTATACATGTAAACTTGTATGTGGAAAGAATAAGAAGACCATGCTGGAAAACAGGGGTGATTCCTATAGTGTGGGATATCTGAGTTTTAGGGTGCATTTGGATTTGACATTTTTAGGTGCTACCTTACAGGTTCCAAAGGGGTGGTGTCAAATTACATGTCAACCAGGATGTTTGGAAGGTCCAGTTTCTAAGCATTCTCAAAATTACTTGGCATTTTCAATGTCTTGTAACCATTTTTATGGGTACCTAGTTCTAATTCACAGTGGTTATAATTTGCTTTTTCTTCTTCTAATGAGGCTGGTCATCTTTCCTTTTCATTTGCTATCCATTTTTGTGCAAGTTTTTGTTCACTTTTAATTGTGTTTTATGTCTTTAAGGTTTGTGATTCATTTTTTTTGTTTTTTATTCATGTTTTTGTTCCAAAATTTTTGTTTTTTATGTAAGTATAGTGTAAATGTCTTCTTATGGTAGGTGATATTTCCCCTATTCTAAATTCTTAATTTTGAGGAAATCCCATTTATCAAAGTTTTTTCTACGGCTAGTATACTTTATATACTTCTAAAAAAACCATCTCCTGTTTTAAGTAATAAAGGCATTCTTACATCTCATTTTGTTGCAAGGTAAGAGTCAAGATTTGTTTTTTTTCTATACAGCTACCAAATTAATCAAACACTAGTGATACATCAATTCTTTCATCTTCTGCACGGTGGTGATAAGTTAGCGTATAAGTCTGGCTACTCTGTCTGTTTGATGCACTTAGAGTCTCTTCTTATTCCATTGGCCTGCATGCTTATTTTTGAACAAGTACCACCCATCTTTTTCGTATACATAATTATGACATTTATTAATAATGGCAAGTATATATTTTCCCCAATGTTTGTTCCATTTATGTCTGAATGCATTTATTATTATTTTTCTAGTTAATACTTTTGATACAAAGTTGAAAGAATGTTGTGACAGTTGTCATCTTTGTCTTGTTCCTGGCCTTATAGAGAGTTATTCTGTGTTTCAGCATTAAGTCTAATATATAAGCAGTAGATTTTATTCAGATGACACTTGACAAGTTGAGGAATTTTTTATTATAGTCCTACTCTGCTGAATATTTTAAAATTCACTGATGGGTATTAAATTTTATCATGGTTTTCTTAATCAGTTAAGATATTCACATGACATTCACTTTTGTTAATGTGATGAATTGCATTAACTGGCTGTTCAGGTATTAAACTAACCTAGGTTTTACAATCTTGGAATATAGCCCTTGGGACTTGACTTGATAATGTATGTATTGTTTCAGATTTTATAGCCACGTTCACAAAATATATTTGTTCTCTTATAACATCCTACCTGGGCTTTGCTTTAGTTTGTAGGTTTGGTCTTTTTCTTATTCTGCAGAACAATATTTGTATTAATAAATGCTCATACTTTTTTCCTTCAGTATTTTAAATAATTCATTAGTGAAGGCATATACACCTGCACTTTCCTTTGCATGTTTATTTTCTTATACAGTACTATTTGGATTTTTTTTACTTTTTCTTGTTTATTTTAATTAATAATATTTCTTCCAATAAAATCCCACTTTCCCATTGTTCCTGTCTGAGTAAGGAATGATGAGGACCTGGATTCAACAAAAGAAAATATTTGTTTTGATTTTAAAGCAAAGTAGGAAACCTGACTATGGATACAAGGGTGAGTGGTGCAGGAACAGAGCCTTGCTCCAGGAGTGTACAGATGCCACCAGGGGTCTTCCCTCTGGCCTTGTTAAAGCTTGACAATCTGAGCCATAGGATCAGCAACCCTGAGTCATGGCCAGTATTTCTCTCTCTCTCTCTCGCTCTCTCTGAGCTGCACTGAAGCAATCAGAAGAATGTGATGTGGAAGGAACACCGCATAGTCACCAGGAGCATAGCATAGGGGCGTCAGAACACCACCAACCAAGTGTTTATATGAGAATAGTGCTGTGTTTGTAGGCAACTCATCATTTAAAACCACAGTATATGAGAGCAAGAATGTAACTACATCAAGGCTGGGGATATAACTCAGTTGGTAGAGTGCTTGCCACACATGCACAGGGCCCTGGGTTCAATCCCGGACAACACACACACACACACACACACACACACACATACACATACACACACAGTAGCCAGATCAAATGTAGCTGTGGGTCATAGGAGGCATTTTACATGAGCAGTTCAGACAAAATGGTAACCAGACATTAGCTTTTGTGATTTGTTTTAAGATGTTGAGTCTATATGGAAATATTTTAAAAGGAAAAATCTTAAGACCAATAAAAATAATTTCTGTTCTCTCTAATCATAGTCCTCCATTGTCATGATTTCAGTGCATCTTCATTTTTCATTCACACCCCTGTCAAGAACCTGCCCTTCTAATATCTCCAGCATCTATCTGACTTACACTGCCACGTCTCACAAGTTGTGATTGCCGTTGTTTCTGATGTGGGTAGTGTACAGACACCCCTTTTACATCCCAATTCTAGAATTGAGTCCCGGCAAACACAGTCCTAGCTCAATCCCTGGAGTAACCTTTATATGCTTTTAAAGAAGCCTAAGGATTTCCCAGGGGTTATTAAAGAGATTTTCTAATAGCAGGAGAGGGCATGGGGCTACTTCTAATAATCTTCTGCTCTCAGATGAAAACGCAGGTGCTTTGTACAGATGGAGCAAGAGTTGTGCCCATGGAAAGTCTCAACCAGCTATTAGAGAAGACACTGCTTAAGATTTTCTATAGGGTGAAATGTAAAGTTTGCATGATTTTCTATTCAGCACAGGCAGGTGGATGGTGCAGAATGTGTTGGTGAGAAAAGATGAGCAAAATATGGAGCATTTTGTGTAAGGCCCGCCTGTGGAGAAGGATGACAGAGCATCCCTGAAACAGTCTGTTTTCATACTTGTGAGTGATACTGGCACTTTTAACTGTTAAACTAGAGGAGGTTTGATCAAATAAAGTGATCCAAATGAATAGTATGGATGGAAAAGTTGAATGGGGGCACATAGATGTGATGGTGGCACTTTATACTGCTGTGGAACACAGTTTTCCTTTTACCTGATTAACAATAACTCTTGACACAGTTCACCAGCTGACATCCCGGACTCTATAGAGGTGTCCATGCACATCTGTAGAGATGATGGTTTTGGCTGGATATGATGGTGCATGCCTGTAATGCAAGTGGATTTGGAGGCTGAGGCAAGAGGATTGCAAGTTCAAAGTCAGCTTTAGCAACTTAGGGAGGCATCTTACTAAGCAACTTATTAAGACCCTGTCTCAAAAGAAAATATCACAAAAAAAGTACTGGTTTCTCCCCTGGACACTTAAATGAAACAAGGACCCCAACATTCACACATAAGTGAGAGAGAGTAATGAATGTAAATGCAAATATTTTGCAATAAAAGACATTTATTGACAAACACGTTTCACATCCAAATTGTGAAGCCACCATGAGTTGTGATTGTTATTATAACAATCAAAACCACTTTTGTGAATGGAGAGGTATTAATTAAATGTGACTTTGGTTGATCAGAGTGAAGTGAATTGAATCTAAAGTATTCCATCAGAAGGTGAAACAGGCTAGGATAAGACCTTCACTACTGGGAAAGGGAAGTAAATTACTAATAAGGAGGATTACTAATGGAAGGACAATCAGGAAGTGTAGGAGGAAGAGTCCTACTGGCTGAATGTCTCCAGAAGTTTCTCAGTAGAATCCACAGGATCTACTACGCAGGATCAGTATCTATCACAGAAAGATGGACGGCAGCGGCCATATCCATACTCCAGCCATAGCTACGGCCATAACCCAGGCTGCCATCGTAGGTGTAGTCATAGCAGATGGTGTCAGGAGCAGAAGGTGCAGTTGAAGAACAAAGAATTCTTAATTTAAATGTCACCATCCACAGGCATGGGGCTTTTTTACACAGCTGGGTGGTAAGGCAAACCCCAGGAAATGCTGGTGTCTTAATTTAGCATAATTTTTGTGAGAAAATTATCTGAATCTTTTATTTACCTAGGAAGGGAAATTTTCTCATAAGTAGGATTGCTTTTCTCTCAAGTGTCCAAAAATTAAATGGCATGATTTAATAAAATGTTTTCATTCTCTTTTAAAAAGAGAATCTCTCTTCTCATGTGATTAGTTTAAGATTGATTATTAGTTTACCATTATGTTTCCATTTCTAAGTAACACTAGGTGTACAAGCAAAGTGACTATATGTGCCGATGTAATTCACAAAAAAAAAAAAAGATTTCAGACAATATTCTACCAATAAGACAGACTTAAATGAGACTGAAAAGATATTAGAAACACTGCAGGGCTTCATGTGCCTGTTTCACTCTACAGAATGAAGGTGTCATTACTAAGGTTGTTTCTGTTTTGTGTCACAATGACCTCCATCAAATCATGGGTTTTAGAGATTTTTCTTTCCTTACATTTTTTTTTGCTTTTGTTGTTGTTTTTTGTCTTGTTAACCCATACTTGATACGTCTTGATGCCTTGATATTACATCAGTCGTACAGTATCTCCTCTAACATTTGGTGTGTGGGATTGTTTGTTTGCCAAAATAACTTCAGTTTCTCAAGAGGTTGTGTAAGAATCTAATATGTGAATTTTGTAAGGACATGAAAATTGTGGGAAAACTGGACCAAAACCAAGTGTTCCTTCCTTTAAAGTAGAATTTCTGGGTTTTGGAGTGCATTCAGTTTTAGCATTTTTAGGTGCTGACATATTTTGTCCACTAAGCTTGTGCCAATCCTATGCCCCCCAGGAATGTTAGCAAGGCCCAGGTCTGAGTGTGCTCAAAATTGTTTGGTATTCATAGTCTCTAACTCTAGCCCTTCTGTGGGTGTAACTAGTACTATGTTGCTCTAACAAGATTGGTTATCTTTTATTATTCGTTGTTGTAAAATGTTTGTGCAAATTTTTGGTCATTTTAAAGCACATTTTGTTTCTCTAAGAGGATGGAATTATTTATATTTTTTTTGTCAAAATGCTTATCTAGATATATACTGTAGGTATCTCCTTTTCAGTGGCCTTATTTACTTTCTTAATAATGAGTATTATGTTACACTTAAGAGAAATAATTTCTGCTTCAAGGATTTTGAAAGATTTCATCACAAATAAATAATAAACTTTTGAAAAGTTGAATGGATTTTTCATTACACATTGTATAATTAGGAAACATGATGTGATTCCCCATAAACATATAATTTTTGTGTATCAATTATTAACATTTAAAAATAAGATTTTTTTTTATTTTGATAAAGTCTAATTGGTTAGAATTTCCTTTTCTGGCCAGTGCCCTTTATATGTTGCTTCAGAAACTATCACTTACTTTAAATTAATAAAGATATTCCTGCATCTTATTTTGGTGAAAGGTCTAAGTCAAGATTTATTTTCTTTACATGGTTATTAAATTAACTAACATTACTCATTGTTAAGTCAATCCTTCTGTCTTCTGCTCTGCAGTGGTATCTTAGCAATAAATATGGTTACCCTATACGTTTGAGTCTGTTTATTGAACTCCTCCGCTCTCCTTTCGTCTATGTGCTTATTCTTGAAACAGAACCCACTCTACTTCACTAGTACACAATTATGCCATTAGTAATATCAAGTCTGCATTTTTTTCTCCAGTTTTGTTCCAGCGGTTGATTTCAGTCACTAAGAACTCTTGTACAGCTAAATAACGATTATGAAGACAAGTCATCCTTGTCTTATTCCTGAGCCTGGGGAAAAAATTATTTCATACTTAAGAACTAAGTGTGATATACAAACTGTAGAGGTCGTGAAAATGCCATTTATCAAATTGAAGAGGCTATTTTCTAGTCGTACTTTACTGGGATATTTTAAAATTCATGAATGGGAGTTCAATTTTATCATGCTTTATCTTCATCTTTTGAGATATTCATATAGCTTCCATTCTTTTTTCATGAATGTGATGAATTGTACTGACTGACTTTTAAGGTATTTAACCAATCTAGAATTTTTCAATCTTGGAATAGAGCTCTTGGGACTCAGTCTGATGATATATTGTTTCAGATATTTGAAGGTATGATCATAGTGCATATTCCCTTTCATATAAGGTCCTGGTTAGGTTTTGATTTTCTTAGAAAGCTTTGCCCTATTCCTATTCTGTGGAAGAATATTTTTGTGATGGATGAT
Organism: Urocitellus parryii; assembly: GCF_045843805.1. NCBI lineage: Eukaryota > Metazoa > Chordata > Mammalia > Rodentia > Sciuridae > Urocitellus > Urocitellus parryii. The sequence continues at coordinate 213,723,049 of NC_135532.1, read as the reverse complement.
ACTTTATTATAGGTAAAGAATTTATTTGCATTAATATATTCAATTCTGATTTGTTTTCATTAATGGGTGTCAGACTATTTGGACTTCCTATTAGAATTTCCTCAGCTGAAATTCAGATTTCCTGATGTTCTTTACATGAGTTGGGAGAGAAGATTAAAAAAAATTAATGGAAAAAAAAGAAAAATTGGAAACTGGACCCACAAATACAAGAATCTGTTGTAAGAGGAAAATTCTGATCCAGGTATAAAGAGATGGTGACAAGCACTCTTTTCTGGAAAACTTTATGTGCAATATGGACAGACCCAGCTGTCAATCAGCAACCAGGAGGCATGGAGACTTTCTCCTTTTTTTTCTTGAACTTTAAATGAGCAATGAGGAGAATGTGATGAGGAAGGACAATTGTAATCACAAAGGACTGCAGTGTCACAGGAAACTACCACAGGTGTGGATAAATGTGAATAGTGCTGCTTTTAGGCAATAGAGTATTTAAATCCTTAATATATAAGGATGAGAACATAAACAGATTGGATGGAGACAATGAGACTCAGAGTCACATAAAGTATTTTACATGAGAAGTTTGGATATTTGCTTGAGATCAGACATTTGCTTTCATCTTTAAAATATTCGAATACTGTATGTTAAAATATGTCAAAAAGTGAACTTTAAGACTAGTAAAAAATAAAGTTGCCTTGTTCACTGGCTTTACCCAGTTTAACATTTCAGTACATCTACAATTGCATTTTACTTCTGGTTCTCATCTCTGTGTCTATTTCTATCATATCTCTATATGAACCCCTTCCTGCCCCTTCTTTGTAATTAACATACGTGACTTATGTGTCCATGTATCCCAATCCCATAAATGTCACAGTCCCTGAGGTGGAAATTTGACAACAAAGATATAGTACCAGGGCTGCTCTAAACAAGATGCTGCCTCATTCGTTGGAGGTAATCCTTTACCTTCGGGATGCCCTGGGCTTGCTGTGGATGTATCCCAGCAGGAGCAGAGAGCCAGGAGCCATTTTTCATGTTCCTTTGCTCTCGAAGAAAGCAGAGGCTCATTGTGTGGATAGAGATACATTTGTACTCATGGAAGTCTAATTCAGCAGTTAGAGGAGGCCCTGCTTAATGTTTTCTTCAAGATCAAAGGAAATATTTTAGGTGTGATTTCCCATTCAGTCAGCTAGAGAGAGCAAGATTCTTGGTAGGCAAGATGAGTGGTGCAGGAAGAAGTTGCACCATATGAAGTCTGCCTGTGAAGAGATACGAGCAAAGCATCCCACAAGACATCTGTTTATGTATGTACACTACTTAACCTTTAGCAAGTACTGATAAGCAATTGAATTCATTAATCTAGTTTTAACTGAAGGAGTATTGATCAAATACAGTGATCTATATCCATCATAGTCTCAATTTTCACACAGTGATGGAAAGGCTGAATGGAAGATGGATTTATGTGAGCCTTGCACTTTACACTTCTGGTGAATGCAGTTACCCCATTATGTGAACCATGATACCATTTTATACAATCATCTCACCATCCAGATGCTCTAAATGTGTGCATGTATTTGTGGGAAGATGCCAGTTTCATTCAACTACTCCCAAGTGAAATACACTACATAATATAACACATAAATGACAGAGGAAAATAAATATGAATGAAAATCTTTTGTAATGACAGAAAAGTTTATTGAAAAAGACACAAAAGTTATTCACATCAATTATTCAGATCATGTTAAGCTATAATTAATGAGAAGTAATACAGTATCGATAATAATTATGAATTTTGAAGCATTCTATGGGACTTTGCTGTCAACTTGAAGCATGCTGAAACTGAAGTATTTAAACTGATGATTAGGATAAAATTTTTCACTGTTAGGAAACAAATAACATTTAAGAAGAACAAATGAAGGATATTCAGAAACTATACAAGGAAGACTTCTACTGGATAAGTGGTTCCAGAAGTATCTTAATAGAATCCATAGGACCAGTATCTGCCACAGCAGGATGGACGGCAGCAGCCAAATCCATATCCACCCCAGCCATAGCCCAGGCCACCATAGCCATAGCCCAGGTTTCCGTAGTAGTTGCTGTAGTAGCACATGGTGTCAGGAATGGGATTTCAGTTGAGGAATAGAGAATTATTCTTCTTGGCTGAAATGTCTTCTCCCCGAGCCATGGAGCCTTTTATACAAACCCAGAGGTAGGTAGGTCAAACCACAGGCATTGCTGGCTCCATAATTTAGCATAATATCCACTAGAAGAATTTGCTGAGTCTTTGGTTTACTTTGGAGAGTTCCTCACATGTAAGATTGCTTTGCTATTATATTGAGTATCTCAGAGTTAAGTTGCGTAATTTTTATTCAATAAAATAAAATCTTTTTCTTCCATTGCATAAGGAAATACTCTGTGTATAATGACTTTTAGGTTGATTATCAGTTTATAATCCTCTTTTTTATACCAAATAACATTAGATATCCAAACCTATGAACTACAATTTCCCATGTGACTTTCTGAAGAACTTTCTGCATGAAATTCCATCAAGACAAACTTGCATGATATTTCAAAAATATTTAAAGCATGAGAAGTCCTATGATGCCTTCACTTCAAACAAATAGTGAAGGCCTAATTACCAAGCTTACTCTGTTTTTTTTTTTTTTTATTCAGAATAACCTCCTTCAAGTCATGTGTTTTAAAGACATTTTTTTCCCTTATTTTGTTGTGTTAACTTATATTTATTATTTAAAATATTGGGTCCTGATTATTTTAATGTGACATCAGCCATACAGTAGTTTCTCCAAGATCTTTTTAGTTGGTTTGTCTTTGCCATTTTCCACAAATATCTTCAGTATCTCAAGTGGCAGCTAAGAATTTTATGTTTACATAAAATTACAAACTGGACCGGACCAAGTGATCATTTCTTTAGAATGGATTTTCTGAGTTTTGGGGTGCATTCATTTTTAGCATTTTTAGGTGCTGACGTAAGTTTAATAGGACTTGTGTCAATCACATGCCCCCAGGAATTCTGCCAAGGTCCAGGTCTGAGCCTTCTCAAAATTACTTGATATTTTCAGTCGCTAATTTTAGCCTTTCTGATGGGTATGTAGTGCTATTTCATTGTGATTATAATTTGCATTTTCTTGCTCTAATGAGCCTGGCCACCTTCTGTTTCTGTTTGCTGTGAAATGATTGTTGAAGTTTTTGTCCACTTTTAATTGTGTTTTGTATCTTTCTCTAATGCTTTGTAGGCATTTTTATCTAATTTTGGTACAAATACTTGTATTATAAATAGCCTTTCCATGTTGTGAAGTTTTAAACTCTGTGAAAAACTAAACTCTTAAGGAAATCCTATTTATCAGTTTTTATGGGCATGACTCTTTATACCTATTTAAGAAATTGTCGTCCACTTCCATTAATAAGAAAATCTTATATTTTGGTGCATGATGTGACAAAATTGATTTTGTTTATGTTTTTATCCAATTAATCTAATACCGTTTATTGTCAATCTTGGTGCAATATATTAAGTCCAGATTTACTTCTTTATATGGCTATCGAATCTAGCAGTATTTATTGTTAAGTCAATCTTTTTATCTTCTCTTATGCAATAATTATTTTAGTAGTATAAGTCTGGTTTCTCTATATAATTGAACCTATCTATAGAATTCCTCCTCTTTCTGTTGGTTGATGTACTTACTCATGAAAAAAGAGCACTTTTTCATGATTTGGGATTTGTTAATAATGGCAAGTCTGTATTCTCTTTTCTGGTCTCCTTTTCTTTAATTAATTAATTATTAATTTGTGAGCTAATTATTAGATAGTGAGCTAAGACCTGTGGTACAAAGTTGAATGAATGTTGTGATAATAACCATGCTTGTTTCTAACTCAGGGAGTAATTTTCTTGTATTTTAGCATTAAATATGATACAGAAGCTGCAGATTTTATGCAAATACCATTTTTCAAATCAGGGAAGTTATTTCCTAGTCCTTCATTACAAATTTTTTAAAAATTCATGAATAACTATGAAATATTATATTTTATCTTACTCTATTGAGATAGTCCTGAAACTTTCTTTTTTTGTTGTTGTTAATATAGTAAGTTGGACTGACTGAGTTTCCAGATGTTACACCAATCTGGGATTTTGCAAACTTGTGGTATTGTTCAAGAGATTTGGATTGATGGTATATTATTTCAGATTTTTAAGGTATTCACAAAATACCTTCCTTTTTTTGAAATGTCCTTACTAGATTTTGATTTTCTTATTAGTTTTGTCACTTTCCCTTTCTGTGGAATTGCATTTTTGTGATTGGGAGTGCTTTTTTTTTCAAGTGGCTTAAGAAATTTCTTAGTGCCACATCTATACTGGGAACTCCCTTTATGTAAAATTTTTAAGGACAGGTTCATTTTCTTGAACAGATATCAGGATATTTCAATTTCCTGACTTCTGGATATTAAAAAGATATTTCCTCAGGTGAAATTCCATTTTTGTTCCTTGTGTGAAGAGAGGGGAAAGGAAATCTGGAATCAGTGGCAACAGAAAACATTGTGATTCCAAAGGAAAATTTAAATCTAGAACCACAAGTATAAGAATCAGGGTTGTAGGAGGGAAGCTCTGGCCCAGGTGCACAGAGAAGGTGACCAAGGCTGGTTCTGGAGAACATTTCCACAACATTGACAGACTGAACCACTGGGTCAGCAAAGAGGATGCACAGCAAGTTTTTTTTTTTTTTTTTTTTTTTTTTCCTGTCCTCTTCCTTAAACTGTAGGGAAGCAATCAGAAGAATGTGATGGGGAAGGAGTGAAGTACAATCACACAGGAGCAATGTCACCAGGAAATTGCCAATGGTATACATATGGAAATAGTACAGCTTTAGTAGGCAACAGATTGTTTATAAAACCTTAGTACAAGAGGATAAAAATGTAGCAAGGTCAGATTCATACAATAGAAGAGACTCAGAATCACATTGAATGATTTTTTATGAGAAGTTTAGAAAAAAACTAGTGAACAGACGTTAGACTTCGACTTTTTTTTTTGAGGGGGAGTGGGATGTACCAGGGATTGAACTCAGGGGAGCTCGACCACTGAGCCACATCCCCAGCCCTATTTTGTATTTTATTTAGAGACAGGGTCTCACTAAGTTGCTTAGTGCCTCGCCATTGCTGAGGCTGGCTTTGAACTCATGATCCTCCTGTCTCAGCCTCAAAAAAGTCTTTAGCTATTTTTGGTTAAAATGGTTGCATATTTCAAAGAGAAAAATCCAAGACCAGTACAGTGATTTTCTGTTCTGTCCTCACATTCCTCAATGTTAACACTTCAGTATATCTACATTTAAAACATTGCTCTGCTTCCCATCTTTGTCTCCTTGTTTCTCTCTCTCTCCTTTCTTTCTTTTTTTCTTCTACCACCTTTACCACCTGACTTACATATGTCTGTATCACAATGCTATAAATGTCTCTGTCCACAAGGCAGGTAGCATACAGGTATGTTTATGTTTTTGATGTACTAATTGTAGGATTGTGGCTCCTCCAAACACAATTATGCCTCATTCATTGAAGTCACCTGTTGTCTATGATTGCCTGAACTAGATGCAGAATATATATATATATATATATATATATATATATATATATATATTAAAAAATATACACACACACACATACACACATACACAGGTACTGGGGATTGTCTCTATATAAATAAGCTATATCACCAGTCCTTTTTTGTTTTTATTTATTTACTTATTTTAAATTTGAGTTGAAGTCTCATTAAATTGCTAAAGGTCTTGCTAAGTTGCTGAGGTTGACCTCCAACTTGTGATCCTCCTGTCTCATCCTCTGCAGATTTTGGGATTACAGACATGTAGCACTACATCTGGCTAATCCAGATTATTTTTGCACAGCAGTGGAAGGAATGAGACACTTTTCATCCTCCTCTCCTTTGGATAAGAACATAGGTGCAGATAGAAAAAAATGTGTGTTCATGGAAAGTCTAAACTGGGAGTTGGAAAAGGCTTTGCTTAAAATTTTCTTTGGGTTCAGTGTAACACTTCATATATTAGTTTGCTGGACATGGAGTCAGGAGGAAGGAAGAAGATGTGTGGGTGAGGATCATGGAGAGTGCAATAAGAATTCAAATTGTGAGAAGACTTGCTCAGTAGAGGGCACACATAGAACATCCCTCACGCAGTTTGATTTCTGTATGTGCATGTGTGAATTGATAACAATATTGTTAAAAATATTGTAAAACTAATCTTGCTCAGCACTATAATTTTATATGAAGATGATCTGGCCAAATAGAGTGATCTACATATATCATACATGATCACTCTTCTTAGAGTTGAACAAAGGATAGTAAAACCTGAGCCCTGCACCTTACACTCCTGCTGAGTGGAGTATTCTCTCTTAAACTGGTGCACAATACAATCTGACATAATATTAACCTCTGACCATCCAGACTCTCTAGATGTGGCAATGTACGTCAATAAAGATCCTGGTTTAGTCCACAAGTTCTTAAGTGAACTATGCTCACTCCATCATGCAAACACAAATGAGAGAAAAATAATGAATATAAACACAGAGAATTTTGCAGTGAAAGACAAAATTTATTGAAAAGAAAACATATTTTTCACATATAATCTGGTAGGCTAAATGCTGAGAGCCATAGCCAAGTAGGAATGATGCATGGCATTTTGGGTTGAAAGGTGACCCTGCTCAGGGATCAGGGTGGCTCCAGGGTTTAGGGTGGATCCTGCTGGGATTCTGGGAGAATTGGCGCGTGGACCCGGTAGAGGCAAGGTGTTCCCGGGAAGTGTGTGTAGAGTGTGGGTGAGAGCTCCGGAATAAAGAGTTGCTGTTTGAATCTACAAGGCTTTGTGGTGGCTCGATGATTTTGTGCCCAGCCAGACTGCGGAAGCTAAATAAGTGATAAAACAGCAATATCAAATATGAACATTTTTACAAATGGGGAGATGTTACATGCAACTTTGGTTGTTCAGGTTGAAGCAAGCTGAATCTGAAATGCTCCTTCAGAAGGTGGAATCGTCTAAGATAATAATTTTATGCTTGGGAAAGAGAAATAAATTAATCTATTAAAAGAATCTTGGAAAGATAGTGAGGAAGCATAGGAGGAAGAGTTCTACTGACTGAGTGGTTCTGGAAGTTTCTCAGTAGAATCCATATGACCAATAAGATGGGCGACAACAGCCATATCTATATCTGCCCCAGCCATAGCCACAGCCATAGCCCAGGCCACCATAGCCATAGCCCAGACCAGCATAGCCACAGCCCAGGCCGCCATAGTAGTTGCTGTAGTAGCACATGGTGTCAGAGTGGGAGTTCAATAGAAGAATAGAGAATTAGTCTTCTTGCTTGAAATGTCATCTTCCTTAGGCACAGAACCTTTTATACACAGTCAGGAATGGGTGGGGTAAACCACAGTGTTGGCTGTCACATAATTTAAATAGTTCCCGTAAGAAAAATTACTGAATTTTTTGTTTAGTTAGGAAAAGAGAGTCCTTCATAAGTAAAATTACTTTGCTATAATACCAAGCATTTCAAATTTAAATGACATGATTCTATAAGACATTCCCCATTTATTTTGAAAAACAATTACTCTGTGTGATTAACTTCAGTTCCATTCTCAGTTTATCATTCTATCCCTATTCTCAAGTAGCATGAAGAATTCGAGCCCAAGTATTACATTTCTAGAAGTGACTTACAAGCAAGCTTCCACCAGGAAGAAGGACATGATTGTGATTTTGAAGACATTGGAAGCACTGGATGTCATCTTGAGTCTCTGCTTCACCAGACAAAGTGACATCCCCATTATAAAGTTCACTTTGGTTTTATGTCAGAAAGACTTCTACATGTGTTTTTATAGTCCTTTGTTTTCCTATTATTATTATTTTTTTAGTCAGTGAGAGGGGTTACTAGAAATTTTACCCAGGGGCAATTTATCACTGTGCCATGTCTCTGGTACTTTTAATTTTTAAATTTTGGACAGGGTATCACTAAGTTGTTTAGGGCTTCACCAAATTGCTGAGGCTGGCCTTGAACTTTTTATCTTCCTGTCTCAACTGGGATTACAGGCCTGCACCATTATGTCTAGCTGTTTGTCTATATTTATTGTCTATTTTGTCCACATTTATTTAATTAAAACAATGTGTCCAAATTACCTGATATAACATAAAGCATATAATCTATTTTCCTATTCTGTATATGTTGACTTGTTTTCTGAAAATAGCTTCAATTTCTCAAAAGGCAGTGTTAGAGTTTGTTTGTGAATTAATGTTTATGTGGAAGGAAAAAGAAAACTGGACTTCACAAAGGGAAGATTTCTTTAGGATGAATTTCTGAGTTTTACTGTGTGTATACTTAGCATTTTTCGGTGCTGACCTAAAAACAGAGTTGCCACTGGTATTATAACAATGACAAGCCCAAAAGGAATGTTGGCAAGATCGAGGCTCTGATATTTCTCAAAATTTCTTGGTGTTTTCAGTTTCTAACATTAGTGATTCTAAGAGGTATGCAATCCTGCTTCTTTGTGGCTATAATTTGCGTTTCCTTACTTTAAAAAAAGGTTGACTGTACCTTGTTTCATTTGTTGTAAAACCCTTGTGCAAGTTTCTGGTCATTTTGAATCTGTGTTTTCTTTCTTTATTTCCAGTGATTTGTAGATGTATTTATTTATTTTTGCTACAAACCATTTTTAGATGTACATTCTAGATATCTTCTCCCCATTAGTGGCTTTTTAGTTTTTCAGAAACAAAAATCCTTAATTTTGAGGAAATCCAATTTCATAATATATTCTTTCAAAACTAGTACTCTTTATATCCTTTAGAAGATATCATCTCTCACTTCACATTAACAAATTCATAGCAGCATTTATCTTGATTGGTTATTAGTGAAGTCTTTCTTATATGTTTATCTAAGTAATCCAACTTTAATTGTTGTTGAATCAATATTTTCATCTTCAGTACTGGATTGATAGCTTTGTAGTATAAATATGATTGCCACATATGTCTGAATCTGCTTATAAAATCTCTCTTCTTTCTGATGGTCTAAGTACTTATTTTTGAACCAGGACTACCTATTTAGCACATAGATAATATAATTATTAATACTGTCATGTCTGTATTTCATTCCTATTATTCTTGCTATATATTGATGTTGGCATTTATTTATGTTTTTGTTTACTAGGACTTGTGGTACAAAATGAATGAAAGTTGACTTGTAGTCATGCTTATCTTTTTCTTGACTAAGAACATCCTTGATCTTTAACATAAGTGTGATGTAAAAACTATAAATTTTATATAGGTACCACTTATTGAAGTGAGGAGATTATTTTCTAGTTCTACTTAACTGATTTAAAAAAATCACAAATGAGCCCAAATTAATAAAGAGAAGCAAGAACAGATAACTAGAATTATATCAAACAAAGAATGTATTCCCTTGAAAGAAAATAATCAACGAAATGAAGAATCCTACAGAATGGAAAAAAATACATGGAAATTATTCACCTGTCAAAGGATTAACATCTAGCATATATAAGGAACTAGAAGAACTGAATAAAAAATAATAATCCAATTAAAAATAGGCAAATGGTTCAAACAGACATTGCTAAAAAAGAGAAATACAATGGACAACAGAGACATGAAAAGGTTCTCAATATCATTGGCCATCTGAAAATTGAAAATCAAAACCACAATGATATCATTGTACCCCAGCTATAGTAACTGCTATTAAAACAAACAAAAAACAACAACAAGAAAAACAAAAAGAAAAAACCCCACAACTAAACAAATACTGGTGAGGTTGTTGAGAGAATGGATGGAATGTAAATTATTTTAGCCTTTATGGAGAATAAGAATGGATGTTCTTCAAACAACTAAAAATAGACCTGACACATAATCCAGCTATCTCATTGTTGGATATGTATCCAGAGGAAATGGGATCAGCATACCAAAGAAATACTTGCATTCCCAAGTTTATTGCAGCATTATTCACAATATTTAAGATAGGTAATCAACCTAGAGAGCCATTGAGATATGAGTGGATTAAAAAATATGGTACATATACAAACATGATGGAAGATTATTCAGCTATAAAAATAATAAAGTTCTGTCATTTCCAACAAAGCGGATGGGAATGGGAGACATTAGGTGATGTGAAAGAAGCCAGACCAAGAAAGACAAATACTGCATGTTTTCTCACGTATAGAAGTTTTAATAAAAGAGGTGGGTGTGTATCTGAATGTAGACTATTGATTACTAGAGGCTGAAAAGGAGAGTGGGGAGGAAGAGAGGAAATGGAGGTAGAATAGAAATAGGGTTCAACAACACAGAATGAACAAATTCTGGTTTTCCATACAGCAAAGGGTGATTATAGTTTAAAATAAACTATTATATATATTATGAATTGATAATAATGATAACAACATTATATACAATATTATATATATTATGAATTGATAACCATATTAATCCTCACCCACACATCTTCTTCCTTCCTCCTGACTCCATGCCCAGCAAACTAATGTATGAAGTATTACACTGAGCCCAAAGAAAATTTTAAACAAAGCCTTTTCCAACTCCCAGTTTAGACTTTCCAAGAAAGAAGCTTGAAATTTCCAAATATATAAAAAAAAAAACAGCAGAGTGAAGGGAATGCTAATGACCCTGATTTGATTATTGCATGTTATATGTATCCATTGACATATCACAATATACTTCATTAATATGTACTTCATTAATATGTATGATTTTTATATGTCAAAAAGTTGACAAATGGATACTGCCTTTCTCATGTTTTGTTTTAATCTATTGAGAAGTTCACATATTTTTTTTTCCTTTTTTATTAATGCTATGATTGCACTGACTGAATGTCTATGCATTAAGCCAATCTGGAATTTTACAAAATTGGAATGTAGCTTTTAAGGCTTGGTTGATAATACATAGTTTAAGATTTTATAACTATATTAACAGAATGTACTCCCTGTCTTGTAATTTCCTTGTTAAAATTTTATTTTATTTTTTAGTATGTTTTGCCCTTTTCCAATTATGTTGATGAGTTCTGGTATGATTGGTAGTACTTTTTTATTCAGTTTTCTAAAGAATTCTGTAGTGAAGACATCTGAATATAGAGTTTCCTTTGCATGTAATTTTAAATGACAGAACTATTGTCTTTAATTGCTATCTGCTATTTGACTTTTCTGTTTCTTTATGTCTTGTTACTTGAATGTTATTTCCTCAGATTAATTTCCATTTTCCCACTGTTTCCTGTATGAGCAGGGGTTGAAGCAGATTTGGAATTAGTGAGAAAAGGTGACATGATTTCTAAGGAAAAGTTGGGCACACAATTACAAAAAGAATCAGTGATAAAATAAGGAAGCCCTAATTCCCATGTGCAGAGATAGTGGCAAGGGATCTCTGTTGTGGACTTTTTGCACAAGATTGACAGCAGGAATCAGCAGTAAGGAGGCATGGCTGGTTTGCTCCTCTCATTTTCTTTGAACTATAGTGGAGCAATCACAAAATCACAATAATGTGATGTGGAAGAAACTAATTGCAATCAAACAGAAGTACAGTGCTATGTAAAAATTACAATTTTATGTATATATATATATATATATATATATTCATTTATATGTACATACATATGGCAATAGTGCTATTTTGGTATGCAATTCATCATTTAAAACTATAATGTATAAAGATGATGGCCTAGCCAAGTCAGATGTAAATAATAAGACTGGCAGAGTCATGTGAAAGCATTTTTATATGAGCAATTTAGACAGAACTGGCTAGTACACATTAGCTTTTGTATTTTCCCTTTTAAATATTTTGTATAATTTATGTTGAAATATTTTGAAGAGAAAAGTGTAAGACCTGCAAAAGAATTTACGTGTCTTCTTCTCTCCAATTTCATAAAATGTAGTGTTTCAGTAGCTGTACATTATATCATTTCTCATTTCTATCACTAGTTCTATCTCCATCTTTGCCTCTCTTTCTATATTATTGTCATGTGTTGAGATATTTGTATGATTGTTTCTTTTTCCATTAATTTTATGAATTGAACTGTCTGAATTTCCAGATATTAAACTAACCTGAGATTTTGCAAACTTGGTATACAGCTCCACAAGCTTAGTTAGACAAGCCTTCTACTGTCTCTGACATCTAACTTCTATTAGGCCTAACATCTTGCTTAATCCTCCATGTATCTCATTCCTGTAAGTGCCACAGTCCCTTATAGGCATTTGGACATGGCAGTTCTAGGAATGGGATACTTCCAAAGGAGTTTTGCCTCAATATTGGGATCATGTTTTATTTTATGGTTTCCTAGGCTCTGAAAGGGGATTGTACAGAGCATTTATCAAGTAATTTGTTTTTTATATGCACATCAGAGAATTGGTATTAGTATTTTCAATGTATTTTAAAAGCAAAATTATTCATTAATCTAGTTTTAAATAAATAAATTATTCTCAAATAATTGTGACTATATATATGGGTGATTATAGTTTAGAATAAACTAATATATATATATATATATATATAAAGATCTAGAAGAAAGAAACCTGAAGTGACTTTTATAAATCACATTTCTTCACTTTCTTGGAGCTCAGTAGGTTCAATGTGGGAGGGAACCTATTTGAACCTTGTGGTTTTCACTGCTGCTGAGAAGTGTCCCCTCTAAATTTTACAAACAACTCCACTCTAAACTCTCATCTGACCATCTGAATGCTCTAAGAGGAAGTGTTTCTGCAATAATTTCTGTTTCTTCCATGTGCCCTTCAAGGAAACACATAAATGACAGAGAAAATGAATATAAATGCAGTGTTTTGAAAGGATAAAGAAAGTTTATTGAAAAATACTGTAAATTAAAAGCTATAAGCTACAATGAATGGAGAAGTATTACAATATCAATTATAAATATTTATATTTGGTGTTTCATGAGACTTTGGTCAATCTGGCTGAATCATGCTAATTCTGAAGTATTCAGTCTGAAAGTGAAAGAGCTTAGGGTACATTGTTTTTACTCTTGAGGAAGAGAAATAATTTGGTTATAGGAGAACTTGTGAAAGAACAGTCTGAAAGTATAGGAGGAAGAGTTCTCCTGACTGAGTGGCTCCAGAAGTTTCTCAGTAGAATCATAGAATCCAGCAAGATAGATGGCAGCAACCATATCTGTGCCCACCACAGTCACAGCCACAGCCATGGCCGAGGCCATCATAGCTATGGCCCAGACCTTCTTAACCACAGCCCAAGCCACCAAAGCCGCAGGCCAGACCTCCACAGCCATAGTCCAGGCCACCATCATTACAGTCCAGACTTCCATAGCCACAGCCCAAGCTATCATAGCCATAGCCCAGGCCACCATATCAGTTGCCCAAGTAGCACATGGTGTTTAGTATGAAAGTTTCAATTGAGGAGCAATTCACAATTTCCTTAGCATGAATGTTACCATCTACACATGGCCTTTTATATGCCTTCCATGATAAGGGGAACCATGCACAAACAGGATTTACTCTCATGTTTATCTTAATTGACACTTTAGAATTTTAGAATGTGTAGTTTATTAGACATAAAAAAAAACTCCATAGCTTAGAATCCTTCATTACGGGGAAAGATTAGGGAAGAGGAGTGGGAGAGGAAAAGAAAGAAAGATGTCAATTTTAAAAATAAGTCACAGCTGCAGAGCAACAAGGTCTATATTCAAAGTATGAAGAGGGCCACTGTTATATTTCCCCAGCATCAATTTCTTATTATTTTAGTATTCTTACCTTTTCTAGGTGATTTTACCACTGAACTCTGCAAATTACCACGTATTTATTTTCCTTTAAATATTTAAAATGAAACTCCTGGATGAATATACAATTTATTAAATTCATACACCATACTGTTATCTTAATGCTCTGTCAGGGACTGGATTACTGACTATGACTCAGTTCACATTGAATTATGAGATCTTCCTAACTCTCTGCTCTCTGGATCTGAATCTTCCTTTCTCATGCAATGGCTCCATGGGAATAGCATGATCATGGCAGAGAAAACATGTAAACCATTGGCCCAGTACTAGACCTGCCTGTCAGTCATCTATATGAGTCAGAGATGCTTACTAGAGAGGTGATTTCCCATATATGCATGGTCTGTACTTTCCTTTCTTTTTGTTTATTAATATTTTTTTTAGTTGTAGATGGACACAATATATTTATTTTATTTATTTTTATTTGGTGCTGAGGATCAAACCCAGTGCCTTACGCATGTAAGGCAAGCGCTCTACCACTGAGCTACTAACCCAGTCCTAGTCTGGATTTTTCTCGCAGCATTATTACACTCTGTATTCTTTATGGTGAATATGTTAAATTTCCTAGCTGGTGTGTTTGTTGCCTTTTCTTCATAGACTGAGGTATAAGTAAAAGATTGTGCTGTAAAAAATAGGATCATGATGTGTTTGAGAGACAGCTAAACTACTGGATTTTCTTTCCTGTTATGCACCATTCTCTCCTCTTTCTATCTTTTGTGTCATGTATATTTCCCAAGTTAGATGCTAAGAGGGTCTGCCATAGATTATCTCAGAGATAGATATTTGAGTGAGGTCAGAACCTTGCCAATGATAAAAGTTTTAATAAATGGTGCTGAAAATATTATTCGTATATTTCAGCAATATCAAACACTATATAAAAAAAGAAAAAAACTTTAAATGGTTGCACATTTCTAGGTGAAAATTTTAAAAAATTGTGTAAAAATAGGTTATATTCAATTTCTTTGAATAGATAAAAAAACACTTAAATAGGACAGAATAAATGTTATAAACATTTGAAAAATAGTGAATTAAGAGTACCTGCTCATCAAAATTTATAGAAGACAGGCAAGCCACAGAATTAGAGAAAATATTTATTGCATGGGTGAATGTAAGTGGGTATGTGAGTCAACTAAACGACATATGAACTTGTGAGTAATCACTTCATAAAGTGACTGCATCTAAATGGGAACTAAGGGAGCAGCCACTAGAATGATTAAAAATTTTTAAACTCTGAATACAGTTATTTTTAGCAACAATGAGGAGGAATTGGAAATATCATTAAAGGCAGGATGTGAAGTGGAATAAATCCTTTGGAAACTCTTTGTGTCAATTGAAGGCAAACATGTAGGTAATGCTATACCAACAATTTTGGGTCTACTTACCTGCTCAACAGAAACAAACACACATTTTCTAGAAGAAATGTAATAAATAAGAAAAAAATAGAACTGTTGTTATTTGGTTATTTGTTATAGTTATACCATGGAACACTACAGAAATGAGGAAGGAAAAAATTCTACTTTATTGTGTTTGACTCTCAGAAATATCAAGTTAAGCAAAATAAGCAGGTCTACACTCTGTGCTTTTACTACATAAGATTTAAAAATAAGCAAAACTGATTTAGAAAGCAGGATATTGGCAACCTTGGACTTGAAGACATAGAAAGGGGTTTCAGGGTAATATCAACACTATTTTTCAGTCTGGATGCTGATTACATTTTGTAATATGATTCTTGCATACTTTTACACATTCTTTACTCTACAAATTATTTTCAAAGTAATGTGAAGTAGAAGTTCATGTCATATGTCACTTGACTTACTATAGGTTCTTCTAATACCTCTATAACCACTCTCAAAATATGAGGACATTGCAATTTTGCAAGCTCATTACAGAAATAATAACTCTATCTAGGAAAATTAAAATACTTTTAATACATTATTGAATTATAATTTTGAAATAAACAAACATTTTGATATATTTATCTCACAATTTGTCAAACAATGAATACACATTTTCAATTTTGAATATACTGGTTGGAAAACATCTTGTGAGAATGATCTGTAATCATATCATTGAATAAAATATTTTCTATATTCAAATACTTTAAAAGTTTTTTTTAAAAGTTTGTTTAATAAAAGTAAGATGTATCTTAATTAAATCAATCAAAAAGATCATAGACATACACAAATTGTGGACAATACTAGTAGATAGAAAGAAATGTAAATGAAAAATAAAAGCAATGTTGTTAATGAAAGTTTATATAAAAATGAAGCAAACTCTTTTCATATATGAGACATTCAACTAAACCTTAAATTATAATAAAATTGTAAAACATTAAGTTTTATAAATTTGAAGACAATCTGTGATATGTTTTTCAATTGTAACAATACACTTGGAACCTTGACTGGGAAAGGTTTGAGTTTCCCTTTAGGATCAATTGTAATTAGAGGGTTTTTTCTACATGGAGGTGAAACATTTGAGAAGTGGATCCTAGTAAAATATCCTTGGGTTATTGTAGGCTTCTTCTCAGATGAGATTATGGGACCCCAGTGTCTGTCTGTCTGTCTGTCTCTCTCTCTCTCTCTCTCTCTCTGGCTTCTGTTTGATATTCAAATGCTTGCTTCTACATACAAGCTCACCATAATGTACCACAATCTATTGACTTCACCAGAGACTAAATAAATGGGATCTTCCATCTATGTCTCCAAAATTACAAGCTAAATAAACTCCCTTTCTTCAAGTTTCTTGATAGCGTCATGAATCAGTATGTGCCACAGCAATATGGGCAGCAGCAGCCATATCCTTGTCTACCATAGCCACAGCCCAGACCACTGTATCAGTGTTCATAGGAACACGTGGTGTTAGGAATCAAAGGTTTGATTGAAGAACAGAGAATTCCTGAACTTGAATTGAATATTTCTATCCGTATAGGGGCTTTTGAGAATCCAGATTGTTTTGGCCTATTTCACATAATAATTGTTGATGTTTTGATTCATCATGTAATAACAGATTAGCTAATATTATATCAAGATGAATGAAAATTTAGTATGTACATTTAAAAAATAACTTCTGTCTCATTTTCAAGATACCTTCCTCATTCAATATTTGTCAATAACTAGTATTTAGGCAATAAGGCATAACATATAATATGAAAGCCATATTCTAGATGTTCATTATTTTGCTAAGGAAAATTACATTTTAAGTTGCACTTCTCTAAAAAAACTCATGTGGCATACAATTAGTTTGTGGGCACATGAAAGGAAAGACTATTTGATGCTATAAATATGATATATTCCCTTGTCCATTTTCTTAGGGATCATGTATCTCTGATTTAGGTTTTCTGAGAATTGCTTCTAATGAAAGAACAAAGTAAAGGCCCTTTATACATTTTAAAGTATAATTTTATTGAAATCCAAAATATTTGCAATTTCCTAAGAGTAGAAGTAGATTAATTTTCACAAAATTATCATACTGCTTAAAAGCATTTAATAAGATCAATAAATGGAACATTAGCAGGATTCAAAGTCTTTCCACATTCTCTTTACCACCATCCCAAGAATTATTTGTCCTACCTGTTCTTACCATGTATTTGTGTTTTACTGCCTGTGCACCTTATATTTGCTTTTATATAGCATGTACTATTTTACCTGTTTTTAATCAATTAGTATTATGAATTTGAGATTCATAATTCCCCCTTATAAAAAAGGGGTTCATTTTCATTGCTGAATAGTGTTCTCTTGTATGATATAGAACAATTTATTTACCCATTTGTCAATGGAGTATTCAGTTGTTTCTAATTTTAAACACTACATGTACTTTCTACATGTTCTTGGTAAATTTATATTTGTGTCTATCTGATAGTCTCACAATATTTCATAACAAATAAATACAAAACATGGTTTTAGCATGGTTTTCATTTGCTTTATCCTCATAGGTTTATACATTATCTGTGGTTTTACCAGAATAGGCTAAGCTTGGTACAAAGTCATAAGCTGGTTCTATGCAAAGTTTTTTTTTTTTTATTGTTGGTCGTTCAAAACATTACATAGTTCTTAATACATCATATTTCACAGTTTGATTCAAGTGGGTTATGAACTCCCAATTTTACCCCGTATACAGATTGTTGTATCACATCAGTTACCCTTCCATTGATTGACATATTGCCTTTCTAGTGTCTGATGTATTCTGCTGTCTGTCCTATTCTCTACTATCCCCCCTCGCCTCCCCTCCCCTCCCCTTTTCTCTCTCTACCCCTTCTACTGTAAATCATTTCTTCCATTTGTATTATCTTGTCTTACCCCTCCTTTCCTCTTATATGTCATTTTGTATAACCCTGAGGATCGCCTTCCATTTCCATGCGGTTTCCCTTCTCACTCCCTTTCCCTCCCACCTCTCATCCCTGTTTAATGTAAATCTTCTTCTCAAACTTTCGTCCCTCCCCTGTCCTTGTTTACTCCCCTTATATCAAAGGGGTCATTTGGTATTTATTTTTTAAAGATTGACTAGCTTCACTTAGCATAATCTGCTCTAATGCCATCCATTTCCCTCCAAATTCTATGATTTTGTCATTTCTTAATGCAGAGTAATACTCCATTGTGTATAAATGCCACATTTTTTTTATCCATTCATCTATTGAAGGGCATCTAGGCTGATTCCACAATCTTGCTATCGTGAATTGTGCTGCTATGAACATCGATGTAGCAGTGTCCCTGTAGCATGCTCTTATTAGGTCTTTGGGGAATAGACTGAGAAGGGGAATAGCTGGGTCAAATGGTGGTTCTTTTTCTCAGCAAAAGAAACAATAAGAGAGATAAACAGGGAGCCTACATCCTGGGAACAAATCTTTACTCCACACACTTCTGATAGAGCCCTAATAACCAGAATATACAAAGAACTCAAAAAATTAGACAATAAGATAACAAATAACCCAATCAATAAATGGGCCAAGGACCTGAACAGACACTTCTCAGAGGAGGACATACAATCAATCAATAAGTACATGAAAAAATGCTCACCATCGCTAGCAGTCATAGAAATGCAAATCAAAACTACCCTAAGATACCATCTCACCCCAGTAAGATTGGCAGCCATTAGAAAGTCAAACAACAATAAGTGCTGGAGAGGATGCAGGGAAAAGGGCACTCTTGTTCATTGCTGGTGGGACTGCAAATTGGTGCAGCCAATTTGGAAAGCAGTATGGAGATTTCTTGGAAAGCTGGGAATGGAACCACCATTTGACCCAGCAAAGTTTTTTTTTTCTAACTTGGACCAGAACCTCGTCAATCTATCTCCTCCTCCATGTGTTAAAAAACAGTACAAGTGATTTCAAGGCTCTACTCACATATGCATCATTTTTATTGCCAGAAGCAAGTCAATGGATAGAGAAATACACTTTGTCTTTGTACCCTCTGTCTACTATGAGGCCAGTCCCACAGATTCCATAGCTTGAGAACAACAGCAAGGGAGACTAGGGATATAATCCTCTCACAGAGTTCAGGGAGGAGGGAATGCATTACTTGGAAGAACATTTTATTTCGACACAGATGCAATTTTGTTGGGTGTATACTAGAAATAAAATTGCAGGCTTATAGAGTATAAAATTATTCAGCTTTTGTACAAAACTGTTTTCTACAAAACTGTTTTCCAAAGTAAAGGGTGCCTTTGATAACTCCACAATCCCATTCTCAACAACAGATCATGCACTTTCCTTAGTGATTCTGGCAGGTGTGTTGATTTCACTGTGTATTTCCCTGAGATCTAGTACAGTTGAATATCATTTTATATATTGGTGACCATTTATAAATAGCTCTTCATTATAAAATACTGGGTCATCTTATTATTTGTTTTATTACTGAGTTTTCCAGGGGAAATAATGAATAAAATCCTTTCCCTTGTTACATCAGCTTATGCTAATGGCTAGTTTTGGTAATCCCATAAGGTGATATTTGTCAAGTATAAGCCAAGAAATATTTCTCATGATTAAAGTGACCCATGGTTAGTAATTTGCCTCTGGACTGTGAGGAGCTACATGGAATGTGGTTTGGACAACACTTCTGTCTGCATATGGCCCTTCTAAGAGAGGCCAAAAACTATAATTAAAGGAGTTTAGTGTCATAAGCTTAGATTCCATCTGATACCTTCCATCTTGTATAGACCAGCAACAGTCAAAACAGAGACCCATAGAATGTACCCATGGCAATCAATTTAATAATCTTATTGGGATGAACCCAGACTTATATGTAATTATATGTGGATATTATTAATGGCTAGAGATTATCTGAATGCACAGATTTGTGTATGGATAGGAAAAAAAGAAAACACAGTACAGTCATTGTTTGTTCATTGTTTAAACACGTCATTCCTGTAGGAAAAAATATGTGCAGATTTTTCTCTTCCCTTATTTCTTACTGTTTCATACTTATATTTAAACTCATCTGGCACACACACACACACACACATACACAATAGAAAGAGATGAGAATAAATGCAAAACAGCACTATTTAACATGGAGAATTTATTGAAAAATGACTTAAGGATGTTACATAAACAATGAAGTATATTGATAATGTGATATCAAATGCCAGGGCAGGTATAAATTATGAAATACTCCAAGGGATTTTGTTATTTGCAATATACTGATTGAAGAACAATTGTCGCTTTTTGTTTTGCTTTTGTTTTCAAGTAGTCTAGGGTGATGTTTTCATTTTTTTAAGACAAAATAGAAGATATTTAGTAAAAAGCGTAATAAAACAAAATATAAATGTAGCATGACCATAATTCAAATGACTCTAGAAGTTTCTTGGCAGAATTTGATATCTGCTAGAGAAAGATGAGTGGCTGTGGCATATTGACACAGGAAATAGCCTCAGACAGAGCCAGAGCTAGACCAGCACAGTTTTTGCTCTTACAGCACACTGTGGCAAGAGTGGTGGGTTTGGTTGAGATGCTGAGAACTAGTTTGCTGAGTTCAAAAGTCACTATCTGCCATGGGCATTTTAAAAGCCCCAGTGAAGGAAGTTTGGTTATTATTTCAGACTAATTTTCATTAGAAATTTCTTTATTTTGGGGGGAACAGAAAGAAGTATTCTTAAATACGTAAAATCTGCAATTCTGTCAGGATTCCCACAGCCAAATTAGTTGTATTTTATATGTGTTTAATTTATTTTGGTGTAGAGCCTGGGATCCATGTTGTTGGGAAACTGTTAAGTGACATCTCATTCTGGAAATTATTTTTATCCAATTAAGCACAATGTTATATAGAATTATATATTTCTTGAGTTGGGAGTATATGTTTATAGATGGAAAATGTTAATGATGTCATGATAGATTATCATCTTCTCTACATTTTAAATTTTTTAAATGCAAATCCTTCTTCCCTAGATACAAATTTCTAATAATGACTCATGGTAGATTGTCCATTCATTCATAGGTTCTTTCTTCCATAAATCCATATAAATGGTTATCATCATTCATATTTAGACTTGTGTCATCTTTGTGTCAAGATGAGTTTATCAATTCAGTCATGCAGTTCACAATTAAATTCTACCATTTTCTTTATAGTGTATTCCTGTGTCTTTAGAGGTAGAATTAAATGTCTTATGGGCCAAATGTAAGTAATGTTCTTATAAATTCTTAGGTCACAAAGAGGCAAAAACTTCTCTCTAAATTCAGGGATTCTAAATAGAACTGACCAAATGTAGCAAGAGATGGTGATCTTAAAAAAAAAAAAAAAAAAAAGAAAGAAAAGAAAAAAAAGAAAGAAAGAAAGAAGAAAAAAAAGAATCCATTGCCTGTGTAACTGAGTGAAATCTACAGTACTAGATTTCCTGAAAGTAACTTGTCCTGAGTGAGCTATATCTTTAACAAAGACCAAAAATATTTGTGTCTCTCTACAATGTCGGAATTTATTGAATAACAATAAATTCACAGGCTCTAAACTTTCAGTAGTGGCAATTCACTGAATGCTCATGGGTAGCCTGATGGTCATAAGCCTGGCAATCACAGGTTCTTTCATTCCAGTCTTAACCACTAATCTCTCTCATACTCAAGCCACACATCACACTTTTGCACAAATATATCTAAGAAAGAGTTAAGGTGACCATAGGGAGTTCAGGAGGCTGAACTGAGAATAAAGAGAGTGAGAGAGAGAGAGAGAGAGAGAGAGAGAGAGAGAGAGAGAGAGCAGATACCAATGCAAAGAGTCACGATAGGTGGTCTGATTAAACTTGTTCAGGGCACAGAGCTCTCAAAGCAGGAACTTATTTTAGTCCAGGGTTTGGAGGGAGGGCAGTTTCAGAGTGTCAGCTTAGAGTGTCAGCTTAGAATCGGCTTTTGCATGGTCATCATGGACAGGAGAAACAGTACTGTGCTGAAGGCCAGGAGAGAGATTCTGGGACTCACTGCTATGGTGACTTTTTATTTTTTATTTACTTTTTTTTTTTTTTTTTGTGAGGGAGGGTATACCCAGGATTGAACTTAGGGACACTCAAACAATGAGCCACAACCCCAGCTCTAATTTGTATTTTATGTAGAGACAGGGTCTCATTGAGTTGCTTAGTACCTCACTGTTGCTGAGGCTGGCTTTGAACTCATGATCGTCCTGCCTCAGCCTCCCAAACCAAAGGGATTACAGGCATGCACCTCTGCATCTGGCTATCCTGATTTTACTGGGCAAGTTCCTGAGAAGTCACCAAGTGACAGGGTCAATGTGCTACCATATTCAGTGTTGGGGCACTGTTCTTTTATGGGACTTAGGTGAGGGGGCTGCTTCTCTTGGTGGTCTGGTATGTTTGATAAGCTCATAGTCTGGTTTTTCTTATACAAGTTAGATATGCCCCATGAATACACGTTTAAATTCAACAAGTTCTCATGTGGTCATTTTTATTAGCATAATTAATGTGTTTTCAGTTTCTTACTCATGGTTTTGCTTGGCAGATGATGGTTGTTTACTTGTACAAACAAGGTGTAGAGTCATTCTACCATGGCACTTGGACTTAAAATAGTAACTCATGGTAAACTCCTGCTTTACAAAATAAAGTAGCTCAAGGTTAAACTGAGCCAGAAAACTAGTGATCAGTACTTTATGGAGCAAGTTACAGCAGAACTCACCTTGGTCTCCACACAACTCTATTTATTCTCTTCTTTTATTTATCACAGAAACTGGAAACTATATTTCACAGAGCTCTTCCTAGAAGCCTTTTCAAGATAAAATATTTTAATGACAGGTTCTTGGTCAAAATTCAACAGGATCAGTTAAAAAGATGAGAAAGCCATGTTTTCAGATAAGAGCAGCAGAATCATATATGATTTTGGCATGTGAGAACTTTTACATAAAATAGGACTGCATTCCTGTGATTCTTGAAAATTCTTGACTCACTGAAATATTAGAGTAATTCTGAGCAGTAGAAGACACATTTTCTGATCTTTTTCCTCCAGAACTTCCAGAGGTTGAATAAGTTACTATTTCTCCTAATTGAATCTTTTTTTTTCCTGAAATGCCCAGAATGCTGTTTTTCTTCCAAGTATGAAAGTGATACACTTAACACAAATTTATATGCACCCACTATTATAAGGTAGATGCTATTTATAAAATTATGCACAGATCAATGCCTATATTTTAATTGTGTTACATAATAGAGCTCATTTATTTTTTAAATAGTATTTTGCATGTTATATTTAAAGTAGTTGATGGGGCCTGGGGATGTGGCTCAAGCGGTAGCATGCATGCGGCCTGGGTTCGATCCTCAGCACCACATACCAACAAAGATGTTGTGTCCGCCGAGAACTAAATAATAAATATTAAAAATTCTCTCTCTCTCTCTCTCTCTCTCTCTCTCTCTCTCTCTCTCTCTTTCCTCTCTCACTTTCTCTTTAAAAAAAAATAAAAATAAAGTAGTTGAGAAATAGCTTCCCAGGAAAATATTTACATGTTAAAAGAAATAATTATAATTCTAGAGGGGGGAAAATCACAGAGGGAATTTGTCACTAACCAAATTACACATAAAAAAACAGTAAAGGGAATTGTTTTGGAAGTAAGAAAAAAGTGATTTCAGTTGGAAACACAAAAAAACTAAAAGTGAGAAGCAAGGCAAGAGTGGGTATTTGTATTTATGTGAGGAAATGAAAATGGATCTTGTCTATGAAATCATCAGCAGCAGCAGCACCATTTCATCAACTCCATGGGTATAAAATATATGTAGAAACAGCAAGCTTGAAATAATAATATGAAGAATAGGAAGGCAGTGTAATTTTGGCTGTAGCTCTATGTAAGTGATACAAATGCTAATTTATGTTAGAATATAATAGGTAAAAATATATGTTGTATTGTCTAGAGAAGAATAATAAAAGAATAGATAATTTTAAATTCAAGAGGGGAAATAGTTGACTATAAAGTACTTTTCAAAATTTAGGTAAGCCAAGAAATCAAGTAATGGAATAAAAACAATTCTAATTAACATAAAACAAAGATAAGAATGGTAGGTTAAAGCTGAAATACATTAGTAATGTAAGTAGAATAAGTACTTCAATGAAAATACAGAAATTGCAAACCTAAAAAAAAGTACTATACCTTACTATGTGCTGCTTAAATTAGACAGAACTCCAATATTTTGTAGCAAGATATTTTAACATGAAAAGGATAGAAAAAATTTATGTTGCAAACACTAGGCAGAATAAAAGCTTTGTAGCAATATTGATATCAGACATAGTAGGCAATGAAAATTGCTAGAAATAAAGAAGAAAATATTATAACCATTAAGGGACCAATCCATTGGGAAAACAAATAACTTTTATTCAATATTGTATAAATAACATAGCTATAATATTAAAGCAAAAGTACTTTCCTCTATTGTAAGGGAATAAAGCAAGACATGTATCTTAATAACTGAAATAAAAAGGTCACAACATTTTTTTTGAAAAGCAATGGAAGATTGGAACAGTTTAACTAATAAAGTTTACCAAATGAAGAAAATAAAGCATCAAACCCAATCTCCAAAAATAGTTTTCAGTAGCACATGGAGCACTTATGAATTTGATCACAGGCTGACCTATATCCAACACTTGGAGTATTATGGAGGACTTAAAGAACTTATGTTTCCTTATCAAAGAAAATGAATTTTAGAAATCAATAGTAAATATCAACAAGACAAGCACATAATGTTTCAAATCAAGTATTAGATTTGAGGATCAAATACAAATCCATAATGAAAAGTACACAAAAAAAAGAATACAAAAGTGGTACTGAAGATTCAGTACATTCAAATTTGGGGGGCAGAACAAAAGCAATATTCAGAGGGAAATTTAGAGATTTTAATTGCACAAATACGTTGGCCCTGTGGTGCAATACCTACCTACAAGGGTTCAACTGAATTTGAATTGAAAATTTTGGGGAAAAAAATTGCATCTGTAACATGTGTAGACATGTTTGTTCTTGTCATTATTTCCTAAATAATACAATATAACAACTATTTACAAAGCATTTATATTGTATAGTACTGTAAGTATTTAAGATACAAGGGAAGATGTGCCTAAGGGATATGCAAATACTATATCAGTTTATATAGGGAATTTGAGCATATGTAGATTTCTGGATTTTGGTAGTTGTAGGTGGTCTTAGAGCTAATCCCTCAAGGATACAGAGGGATGACAATATCACCAAAAAAACAAAACCAAAACAAAAAACAAACAAAAATCAAAAACAAAAGAAAGGAGAAGAAAAAGAGACGTGTGATATAGTAATCTGTGGGTACACGGTTGTCTTTACAGTGAATAGTGTGTAGTTGATTAGTACTTCATGTGAATAAAAATATTCTTGCTATATTGCACCATATAAAATCATTGTAAAAGCCGGGCCCAGTGGGGCATACATATAATGCCAGCAGCTCAGGAAGCTGAGGCAGGAGGATCATTAGTTCAAAGACAGCTTCAGCAATTCAGTGAGACCCTGTCTCTAAATAAAATACAAAACAGGTCTAGGGATGGGGCTTAGTGGTTGAGTGCCCCCAAATTCAATCCCTGGTCCCCACTCCCCCAAAATTATTGCAAAATGGATTATAATTATAAAAGATAAACTAGTAAACTTTTAGAAGAAAAAATAGGAAATTTTATTCATGGACATAGAGTACAAATTGAACAAAATATTAAAAGTCTAACAATAAAGAGAAAGTTAATTAATTTAACTAAATTAAATGAAGAACTTATTTGTAAAAATGTCAAGAAAATATAATGAGAAGATTTCTACAGCACATGTCAAATTCCAGGATTCTTAAAGAATTATATTAAATAAGTAAAAGAGAGGCAACCAATTAAAAGTCATCAAAATACATAAAGAGGCAATTCCTATGAAAAGGTGTTTAGCCTCACTTTCATCAAAAAAATGCAAAATAAATTTACAATAAGGCAAATTAATCACAAAATGAATAATTTTAAAAATGTAAGTTTTAAGTGAATGAACAACTTATGTATTGTTATAGGATGGTATAGATTTTTACAGTCTCTTTGGAACATTGATTTTAATATAAGTACCAAGGCCCATGGACTGAACTTCTTAGTATATAAAGGAAATGGTGCAAATATACTTACTGAAAATATGTGAAATAATATTTATGACATCATTATTCATAATAACTAGAATTTATAAATCACAAATATCAAACTTCCAATCAAATAAATTGAGGCATATTCATACAAAAGAATAATGTAGGTGCACTATCCCATAGGACATCCATTATCCACAAATGTCCGTTTGCACTTAAAATTTGCAGATACTATTTGCAAAGTATATAGTTTTCCATCATTTTTACTTTAAACCTACCAACTCATTTTTTTTGAAAGTGAATTATTGTAGATAGCATATTGTTGGACCATGTTTTCTTTGTCTTTTAATTGATATATTTATATCATTTATACTTAACACAATTATTGATATTTTAGAGATTGCATTTGCCATTTTATTGCTTGTTTTCTATTTGTTTTCTCTGTTTCTTAATATAACTGTTTTCCACACTTATATCACAAAACTATAGCAGTTGAAATATATACTGTGTTTGATTAAAAAAATAAACCAAAATTATTTTGCAAACTTACTAACAATATAGTCATGACTTCTTCAAGTATTAAGTTAATGATTACTCTGATTAAAAATAATTTCAAACGGTAGACAAACTTAATATAGCTAAAATATTCTCTAAAAGAATATTTTAGCTATATTAAGAATAAATAAGTCAAAGGGACTTATTCTTGATGGTTAGAAAGGTATCCACAGTGAAGAACTACTTGAAGTGGACCAAAATAAGTCTCTACAGGAGCAAAACAACACATGGTTCAATACCAATATGCAGTCAGGAACAGGCTAAGAACAGAGATACCAAAATAGCATCATGGAAAATGAAGCTCAATTCATGGAACATATCATTAAGTAATTAAGGTAAATACGAGTTACAGTTTCAGTTTTGAAGATGAGGTTTTAGTATGATGAAGGTGTTAATAATGGCACTGGCTATAGGCATATGTGAATGGAGAACTGAATTATTAGTAAGACATTGGGGGAGCGAATCAGGCAGTGTCTTCAATCATGATAACTCAGAACTAATGTAGATGAAGAGAGTCCATGAAAACCAAGGAAAACTGACAATGATGATGGTGTTTTAAAATGAAGTTTGCACATTCTGCTTGTGAAAACTTTTGATTTAAAATATTTAGAGAATTAAAAAGGAAGTATAATTTGAGATAAAGTTTCTAAAACTCACAACATACTTCAAGTGATTTCTATCAACCAAGATGAAATGTGACCACTTTGAGCCTTCCTTAGCCTTAACCCCATCACTCCTGACAACTCAGAGTGGGTTGGCCACTGTTGGAAGATAGATGGAAAAGAATTAGAATTTGAAAAGAACCCTGGAAACAGCCAAACCAGAGTCTAGTAAACCAAGCTGCTGGTATTCTTATGTAGAATTCATAGGACTGGGATGTCCACAGCCAACAAGCGAGGCAGCAGCTGCACCCAGTAATATCCTAGCCATAGTTCAGCCAGCCACAGCTACAACCCTGGTCATCTTAGCAATGTGGAAGCACATGGTGTCAGGTGTAGGTGACTCAGTTGAGAAATAGGGAAACAAAGCCTACACAGCCTGCAACCAACTGCACAGGACCTTGTTTATAAAAGCCTTGGAAATAGATGGAAGAAAATAAAGGCAGTATTTACCACAAATTCTTTGCTTATTTTCATTTGGAATCTTTAGAATCTCTTGGTTCAGATGATAAAATGAATTCTTCATAAATGAGGTTAATTTGATACTGTTTGGCTCCCTACAGTTAAATCATGAAGCTTTAAAATGAGGCATTTCTTCAAAAGAAGGTACAAATTGAATAAAATATGGGTAAAAATCTGAACAGGCATCTTACCAAAAAAAAAAAAAATCTGTAGATAGCAAATAAGCACATTTCACTAGGAAAACTATGAATTAAGTTGCTGTGGCTGGCTTTGAACTCTCAATCCTCCTGCCTCAGCTTCCAATGCTGCGGTACATCCCTGCGGTACATCCCTGAGGTACATGCTGGGACTACAGGCATGCACCGCAGCATCTGCAGAAAGTTATAAATTAAAATGACAGTGAAGTACTACGTATCTGTTGTGAGCCAGCCATGGGCTGTGTGTGTGAGCTATGCGCACTTGAGCACATGAGGGGACTGGACTGACATGCTGCTCTGACTGGGCTGTGTCCTTTTTGCTTGCTCTGCCTATGATCCCCACAAAGCACCTGAGATGGGTGTGGCTTCCCAAGATGTCAGCCAATCTGCTGACCCCATCACCAAGCAACCTCCTGAAACCCAATCCTTTGCCTTCATTGGGTTGAACTTTCTTGAATGTCTTTGCCCCCAATAAACAGTATTTCAAGTGTGCTCTCTTTATCTTTTGCCTGCCTCTCTGGCCTCCTTTGTGAGAGCTGAGGTCGAGGAGCTGCCCCTGAACTTTTCTGTTTCTGTGTGGTTATTTAGTAGCCCAGCTCAATTCACCTGGAGTGACCCTGACTGATTCAGTCAAGTGTTGCGATACATATCTGTTAGCCTGGTCAAATCAGAAACAAACAAACAAAAAAAGTTGGCAAGGATGTAGAACAACATGAGCTCTTGTTTAATGTTGATGGAAATACAAACAAGTTTAGTCACGTTGGAAGACAGTGAGGAAGTCCCTTACAAAATCAAACCAACCTTTGCTTTGCAATCTAGGAATTCTTGATAGTTAATCAGAGAGGTTAAAGGTTTATGTCCATACAAATATCTGTGCTTGGATGTTTATAGCAGCTATGGATTATTATTATTATTATTATTATTATTATTATTATTATTATTTTAGTTGCATATGGACAAAATATCTCTTATTTGTTTTTATATGGTACTGAGGACTGAACCCAGTGCCTCACACATGTGAAGCAAGCACTCTACCAGCCCTGCAGCTATGCATTATTGCCAGAAATTGAACCTATCTAAATGCTTTCCATCAGTGAATGGATAAATAGTGATATATATTGAAAATGGAACATCATGCAGCACTAAAAAGAAAAGTCATAAATGAAGAGTCAAGGAAGAAATCTAAATGCTTGTTGCTACACTAAAGAAGTCTGTCTGAAAAGGCCATATACTATGTACGACATGATTCTGATAAAATATCTGAAAAAGATGGTATAATGGGGATAATTATTGATGGTTACCAGGAGTTTGATAGGCAGCAAAAAGCGATAAATAGGCAAAGCAAGGATGATTTTAGGACCATGAAACTATTTTGTATGCTACTTTAGTACTGCACGTATGTTATCATACACTAGTCACACCCAGAGATGTACAATACAATGTGAACTACAAATGTTAATAATGTATCAATATTGGCTTGTCAACTTGGCAAATGTATGGAAATAGTGTTAATAATAAATGAAACTGGAGGAGAGAGGGTGGGAGAATATATGGGAATTCTGTATACATTCTGCTTAATTGTTCAGTATTTCTGGAACTGATCAGAAAATAGGCTGTACATTTGTACAGAGGCATTCGATGTCTGAGTTTTGCCAAATTTCTCGTCTGTTCTCAGGAGAAAACATGCCATGTTTAGTACAGAATTCTTTTAGGGGACAGGCAACATATAATATATATTGTAGGGTCCTAAAAACAAAAACAAAAACAAAAAAACAGAACCAAGCTATTATGGATACTGTACAACATACAAAGTGTTGATAAGTCTTAAGATCAGAACTCGAGGAGTTTTCACAGAGAAAACCCTCTTTAATCAGAAGATGTATCCCCGAATCACATAATGTTAACGTCTCAGACATTTCCATTATAACCTTTTCTATTCAGTACCAACATAAAGGAATAATCTTTCCCAACTTACAACATCAGGGATTTCTCTTGACAGGTTTGAACCTCTTACTAATAGATTCACACTAGTAGACTTCTTTAGCTTCACATTTTGTTCTTAAGACTCAGAAATTTATTTTTGTGTTATTTTGTTTAAATTTATTTTGTGTTAATTCTTAACTGCAATATAAACAAAGCATAATTAGCAAATTTATAAATTTATAAATAAATTTGCTATGTATAAGCACAGCATAATTTAGCAATTTTATTCTTAATGATTATTTGTACTTTTGATGTTTAACAATTTTGAACAGTGTAGCTATGAAAGATCTTTTGAATATTTCTTGGCATACTTATCAAGTATGTAGTATCTAAAACTGTTGTTGCTATAATAATCTTGCATTTAAATGTTGATTTCACAGAGGTTGTTAGTTATCAGAGTCTAGGTGAGGGAAAACGGGAGAAATTTGGACCAACAGGTACTATGTTATGATTAGACAGGAACAAGAAATTCGGGTATGCTATTTAATAGGAGAGTGACTATAAATAAGAGAAATATGATGTCATTTTAAAAATAGGAAGAAAATATTTTAAAAGATTTTACAATAAATCATGTGTGTTTTATATGTCTAATCTTATTTAAATATCCTACAGTTTATTCACATATCAAAACATCATGCCATCCCATTAATATGTACAATTTTTAAGTATCAGCTAAAATAATTTGATTATAAAAATGATCCCTCAAATCATGCTGTATAGCATTAGCATTTATGTCTTGCCCAGGTACTTCTGGGTTGGCTGGGATTTGGCCAACATAATCTGGGTTGTAGATTGGCTTCAAGCCTTTGCCAAGTGACTTTTCTTTTTCTTGGACTGGCAGCTTGCTGGAACATTTTCTCCAGAAAGAAAGAGTGTGTCAGAGAAATCCCAGATATATATGCCCAAATCTCCACTCTGAGCATGTTTGCCAACACTCCAATAAACCAGTGCAAATACCACACTCAGTACAAAGGCATGGGGTACAGACATGCACTCTGTCCATGGTAAGGTCCAAACAAGTGATATGGGTAACCCTATTGCAGCGGGGATGGGACAGGTGTTCCCATCCTAAAGCTGAGGGGTGAAAGAATAACTTCTGTTGAGTGAAATTCCAACCGAGGGCTACGCACAAACTCCCACTATTTCTGTAGTTAGTAATATTTAACAGGAAACACCCACCTCCCTTCCTTTGTTCAGAGTCCACTCATCACTATCGATTGGAGTTAGTGACACTCTTCTTTCCTACTGATCCTGGGTCTTAGACCTATCTGTTCTTTGTACTCTGGTAATCTGCGTCATACTTATTATGTTTCTTTTGTTCTACATATAAAAATATTTGAAGAAACTACCATTGGTATTTCTGCACAAATATTTACATGTTTTTTAGTTAACTTCACATTTTTGTGAATGTCCATATTCGCCTGGATCACTCTCCTTCTGCATAAATAAGTCTATATTTTTTATTGTGTGTATTTAAAAAACAATAAAATTACTTTGTCTAGGAACTTCTATTTTCTTTATTTTGAAGATGAGATTCTACTAATATATTTACTTATTTTATTTCATTATCTGGACATGTTGATTACATGAGAATCTAGATTGATAGTCATTTATAATCCACACTTAAAAAAATACCACATTCCCATCCAGCTCCCTCTGTTCCTGTTGAGGCATTAATGGCAGCCTTATTCCTACTCTTTATAGATACTCTTTTTTAAAAAATTAGTTAAATTAAGATTTCAGCTATTGAGTTATGCCTACTTGAAATTTTAATTGAATTTCTCACTCTTGACAGAGCACAACATTTAGAATTTGTGACATGATGCTATTCAACAGTTTTGAAAAAATATAGACAATTTTCCATTCATAAATGCACTCATTTTTTCTCCCTCGTGGAATTCCAGTTTCATGTACGTTTTACCAGTCATGAGGTATGATACCCCTTAATAATCTTTTCACTATTTTTTATTCCAATTTGTATATCAGTCAAAGTGTTTTTGAAAGCCTGTGTTTAGGTTTAATCATTCAATTTTTTTTCTTGTTAAAGTTATTAAATTCTGAACTACATTATTAATTTTCTCTTTATAAGAACTAGAGTTGGAATTCAATTCTTTGGTACATTTCTACTATTTTATCATGTTTTATATATTGTCTTTTGCTTCTTTTGCAAATGTCCACAGGCTCAACAACATATTATATACAAATCTCAAAAGATTTAGAACAATATTGTATTTCACTATGGAATTTTGGGGTTGTTTTTATTCATCTTGGGATTTTAAATGGGTCTGAAGGTCCAAATTCAAGTACAGACTAACATAATAAAAGGCTACAGGAATTTGGGCTAGGGTCTGTTCACCTGTTTTGGTGGAGCCAATAGAGAATGCTCTTCTGTTTCTTTCAACTAAGGACACTTCTTTAGAGCACTGCTTGAGTTTTAGTGACTATATCCTCATGACCTAGATGAGGACAAAATTCCTATCTAATTCTCAAGAAGTTCTGTGTGATGTCAAAAAACTGAGCCAGGTCACTTCAGAGTTTCTAAAGCACCTCTGTGAAGCTGAGTGTTGTTCAGCACATTCACATCCAGATGTGTCCTCTTACAGCTCCAACTATGGTTTGCCAGCCCTGAAAAAGTTAAAAATTATATTCTTGGGCTACTTGTTGTCACAGCAACTGCTTTCCTGACTCTTAGGAACGTCAAATTTCACTCTTCACCACACTCTCTGTCTTCAGACCTCAGGTCCTTTATTCCTTACTTTTTATCAGCATATCAGCACACCAGCACTGTCAGTTTCAGTTTCCCAAGTGAAACATGACTTTTTTTTAGGAGTGGAAACAATTTGATTTTGGAGATTTAGCATAGCAGGCATCTACATTTCGCAAAGACCAGACTTCCAGGTAAAAAAGAAAATCTCCCGATGTTAATTTAATAAACAGAAATAGCTCCGGGTTTTGATAAATTCATGTTACTATACATAATATGTGTATTCTTTCTAAATAGCAGTATAAATTTATATAATTTGAAATGCAATTTTATTGCCATGATGGTAATCCAGAAATTCATTATTAGTGTAGACATTTTTGATATGATAAAGCCTACAGTAATTTCCTTGGCAGAATGTATACAGGTATACTCATATATGTATATGCACACTCACACAAACACATATGTTTTATTTTATAAACATTTCACAGAGGAAGAGCTGGAGCTGATACCATCTGATTGATGTGTATGCTAACAACACAAAGCATTAAAATACAGAAAATTTTAAATTGTCTCATGTGAAATAAAAATATTACCAAAAAAATAGCCATTTTAAGAACTTTTAAGCAAAGAGTAATTGTAGAAGAGATGAAAAGACATGCATAAGAAACTGTTTTGTAAAATATGTTAGAAAAATTTAATATATTTTCCCCATTAATTTTTAGATCCTTATTTACCACAGAAGAACATTGTCTCTCTCCCCCATATCTATAAACAACCATATACACATGACTAATCACATGGAAATACATAGGCCACACCCACAGAGATAACTTAATAGAACTGTACCACATCAACATTTCCAGTGAAATACAGTTTATTTCATATTATTTATTTTTATACGTAGACAAATCTGATCACATTTTAAATAGTGTGATAATGATAATTATCATGAGAATGCTTTTCTCCAAATAATCACACAGTCCAAGAGATAATGATATATCAAAATAGGTAATTGATTTCGTTTATTTTCTCAAATAGTTTGAAACATAGTTGATACAGTTGAAGACATTCAAACATTTCTCCTGTGAAGAATGTTGAAGCTAATTCCAGGGAGACAGGAGGTTAAAGCCAATAGGCTCAGGAGCTGAGGAAATGCCTCAGTAGAAGCCATAGGAATAGTATCTTCTATAGTAGAGTGGGCGGCAGCATCCATAACCATAGCCACCATAGCCACCATAGCCACAGCCTAGGCCACCATAGCCATAGCCACCATAGCCACAGCCATAGCCACAGCCTAGGCCACCATAGCCATAGCCCAGTCCACCACAGTAGTTGCCATAGTAGCAGCTCATGCTGTCAGGAGTGGAGTGTTCAGTTCAGGATCAGGATGTAGGTGTCTTGAGTCTGGAAGTCACTGTCTGCCACCTGCCTTTTATACCTCCTCAGTGCTGGGTGGGGAAAACCACAAGAAATGCTTGGTCATATTTTCTCACTAATGTGACCAAGACAATGTCGTGAATATCTTGAATTATTACAAAACCAAGCCTCATAACTGAGATAATTTTGTTCCTACATCAGGATTCTGTGATCCATTTATTGGCCTTTAAAATGAGATTCTTGTTCTATTTTGAATTCTGCATCCCATTCCATATTTAGTTAATTGAACACATATATCTGATTATATAGTATCCTGTAAATCATGAAAACAGGAAATTCATTTTATTTTTGTTGTGTGTTGTTTCCATTCTTCAATAGAAAAAAAATGTTTTCTTTCCTTTTCTTCTTTTCTTCTTAGTAAATTATTCTTATCTATATTTAAGACTTTCCAGAAAATACATGATCATTAACAGAAATTATATTTGCTCCATGGTTTCCTTCATCATGCCAAATGATCATTGTAGATGCAGATGTCAAACACTCTAAGGTAAGGTTGTGTCCTCCATATTGGGCTCATAGCTTTTTTAACAGGTGTCACATTTTGTCCTACAAGTGCCTTGCAGGTTCAGGGATGGCATGTCTCTTAAAAGTGTGTGGATGATACAAACTATTCAGAGCGACCAAACTGTCCAGAAACCGGTTGTTTGTTTCCACAATATTTGGCTCATACATGGAGTGATTCTGGGAACAAAGATAGTCATGAAAATATTTTTTTTGCTAACATATTACTGACATTTTTTAAATGTAATTTACACAAAGTAAATTAGACTTTTTATAAAAGGACAGCTCAATGAATTAGAGAGTCAAGCAGAGAGATAAATCTAAATTATGTTTCACTATTCTAAATGTAGACATGGGAGGGATTGGTAAGGAGGAAGGAGCTTCTGCTCTGAATTTGCTGTTACTGAACACAAATGTCCTCTGACTCACAAATCCTGACAGTTCTAGACTTTGTTGTCACTAAATACTGAAGGTAGTCCTAGGTGCAGAGACATTACAAAAACCTGCTTTTTACCATGCTTCTCATTCAGATCATTGGAGAATTCTGAGAGAAATTCACTTAGGTCTACTAGCCTCTTTCAGCTACCAATTGGCATTTATTGTTATAAACATGTGTCAACCATATTTAAAACATTGTATTGTGTGAAATTTATTATTATCTCTGTATTTCTTCAAATTGCAAGGTTTGTTGTCATGGCATTTGAGAAGTGGCAAAAGGTATTGGAGAGAATCCTAGTGTTAAAAAAGAAAAAAAAATAAAACAAATTTTCTTTCCTTTGAAATGGAACAAAAAAATAATGTTTCTTGAGCAGGCATGATATATTGAGTATTATGCATATCACATTGTTTTTCTGAAGCTAATTTTTAAATTTTTACCACATTATTCATTTGCATTTTTAGAAAGTAACTAGACCTTAAGTTAGATTCTTTGATACATTTATCTAAATTTAACACAAACTTAAATATGTGACTGATGTTTGGATTAGCTTTTGTTTTCTGTTGTTTCTTTTACATATTTCTATAGGATTTCATAAGCTCAACATTTTCTATTAAAATTTTAGAGGACCCAGAACAATAGTATATTTCACCATAGAGAGCTGTGTTGCCTTTTTGTTTCCTTTGGTCTATTAGAAAAGATCACATTGCCTAAATTCAGATAAGGATTATCATGATATTAGGCTCTTTGAATTTTGGTTAAGGTCCATTTACCTATTTTGGTATAACCTATAGGAGATAAGTTTTTGTATAAACTATTACAGATGGCTCCTCTTAATTTAAATGATCATTTTCTTATTAACTTGATGTGAACATAATTTTCAGTATCCTAGTCAAATGGTTCTACTTTGTGTCTCAAGAAATTGATTCTTTAACTCCTAAATTTCTAAAATAGCTCAAAAATAGAAACCTGGCTCTATTAAACTCAGTCATCTGTGCACACATCCTTACAAGGATTGTGTCTTTTATGTCTCCACCTATGTTTTTCCAATCAAGAAAAATTAAAAATGGACTTAGAATTCTGCTGGGTGCTCTGTGTCACACCAGCCTCTCTCCTGGCTCCTACACTTGAGGACTGCAGAATTTCACCCTTTGTTTCAACACTTTTGCCATATTAAGAAATCAATTTCCTTATTCCTTACTTCTCTATCAGCATTTCATTGCATCGAATGCTGTCAGTTTGTTTCCCAAGTGAAACATAATGACTTTAAGGGTGGCAACAATTTGATTTTTGAGAAAATTATCATTTGTAGGCATATATATCTGATAAAGATGAGACTTATGGGTAAAAAAGAAAGCACCCAAATGTTACACAACATAAAAAGTATCTCCTACTCTTGATAAATTTCTTCTTGCTATGCATAATATACATATTTTTCTAATGAGATGAATAAATTGATATTCGTTGAAATGCTATTTGATTGCTATGATGGTAATCTAGAAGATAATCATTAGTGCTGACATTTTCAATATGATGAAGCCTGCAGTCATTGTTTAGGCAGGAGATATACATCTGCATGTATCCAGCTCTCTTTACGCACATGCACATGCACACACACGCACATTTCTTTTAATTTGAAAAACATTTCAAAGAAGCAGATCTGCAGCTGATATCATCTGATTCCTCAGAATGTAAACAATAGAAAGCATACAAATATAGAGAATTTTAAATAATCTGATAAAATACTATTTTGTAGAAAATACCTATTTTAAAAACATATAAGCAAAAATTGAGATAAAAACATATAAGCAAAAATTGAGTATATAAAAGATGAAAAACATAGAAAAACAGATTTTGTATGATATTAGAAAGAATTTATGATTTTACCCTATTAATTTTAAGACCCTGTTGGCCATAGAAAACCTCTAATCTGCTTGCTTTGTCTTCCATGGGCACACATACTCTCTCTCCCCAAGTTGGGTAAACAAAAACACATACATGACTAATCACATGCAAATACACAATTATACCTGTTATACTGATGGAGACAATTTAGAAGAACTGTAGCAAAGCCATGATTTCAGTGAATAACAATTTATTTAGTATATGTACCTTTTTATACACTAGTTGTGAATCAAATTCAATCAGATTTTACATAGTGTTTTAAGGATAATTATCAAAGGAAAATATTTTCTCCAAACTATCACAATCCAAGAGGTAATAATGAACCAACACAGGCATGCTGATTTCATTTGCTTTTCTTAGATAGTTGAGTATATAGTTGATGTTGTTGAAGACATTCAAACATTTTTCATGTGAAGAAAGTTGGAGATGTTTCCAGGGAGACAGGAGCTTAAAGCCAATAGGCCAGGAGCTGAGGAAATGCCTCAGTAGAAGCCATAGGAATAGTATCTTCTGTAGCAGAGTGGGCAGCAGCATCCATAACCATAGCCACCATAGCCACCATAGCCATAGCCTAGACCACCATAGCCACAGCCACCATAGCCACAGCCATATCCACCATAGCCACAGCCACCATAGCCACAGCCATAGCCACAGCCTAGGCCACCATAGCCGTAGCCCAGCCCACCACAGTAGTTGCCATAGTAGCAGCTCATGCTGTCAGGAGTGGAGTGTTCAGTTCAGGATCAGGATGTAGGTGTCTTGAGTCTGGATGTCACTGTCTGTCACCTGCCTTTTATATACCATGGGTGCTGGTGGGGAAAACCACAGGCAGGCACAGTCAGATGATCTCACTCATGTGCATCAAACAACATCATGAACATCTTAAATTACTTCAAAAACAAGTCTTAACTGAGATAATTTTGTTCTTTGTCAGTTTCCATGATCAATTTATGTGCCTTTAAAATGAAATTCAGGTTGTATATTAAATGCTGTGTCTCATTCTATATTAATCGAACAAATTATCCTACAGTTAATTGAACTAATATATCTGATGACATAATATAATGTAAATAATAAAACAGGTATTTCATTTGTATTTTTGTTTTGTATTCTTTCCATTATTCCCTAGAAAGTTTGTTCCTTTCTTTCTTTCTTTCTTTCTTTCTTTCTTTCTTTCTTTCTTTCTTTCTTTCTTTCTCCTTCCTTCTTTTCTTTCTTTCTTTCTTTCTTTCTTTCTTTCTTTCTTTCTTTCTTTCTTTCTTTCTTTCTTTCTTTCTTCTTTCTCCTTCCTTCTTTTCTTTCTTTCTTTCTTTCTTTCTTTCTTTCTTTCTTTCTTTCTTTCTTTCTTTCTTTCTTTCTTTCTTTCTCCTTCCTTCCTTCCTTCCTTCCTTCCTTCCTTCCTTCCTTCCTTCCCTCTCTCCCTCCCTCCCTCCCACTCTCCTTCCTTCCTTCCTTCCTTCCTTCCTTCCTTCCTTCCTTCCTTCCTTCCTTCCTTCCTCTGCTTTCTTCTTTGATTCTTTCTCTTTTCTTCTTATGAAATAATCTTATCTATATTTCAGACTTTTCAGAAAATATATGAATCATTAACAGTTAGAAACTATATTTGCTCCATGGTTCCCTTCACCATCCCAAATGAAGATTCTAGATGTGAATGTCAAACACTCTAAGGTAAGATTGTGTGCTTCATCTTGGGCTCATGGCTTTTTTAACAGGTGTCACATTTTATCTTACAAATTCCTTGCAGTTTCAGGGATGACATGTCTCTTAAACAGTGTGTGGAAGGTACAAACTATCCAGAGTAACCAACTATCCAGGAATCAGTTATTTGCTTCCACAGTGTTTAGCTCATCCATGAGGCAATGATGGGAACAAAGATACTCATACTCAGTCATGGAAAGATTTTATTTTTTTTGGTTAATATATTACTGATTATATTAAGTAATTATATATTATATTAATATATATAATACATTAACAGAATAATATATTCTGTTAAAACATAATATACACAAAGTAAATTTGACCTATTTTAAGAGGATAGCTGAATGAGTTACAGTCAAGCAGAGAGGTAAATCTAAATTTTGTTCCACCACATCAACATAGGCATTGGAGGGATTGGTAAGGAAGAAAGGAGCTTCCACTCTTCATTTTACAATAGCTGAATCCAAATGTCCTCTGAATCACAAATCCTATCACTTGTGCTCCTTGCTGTCACTGAACACTGAAGGTAGTCATAAGTGCATAGACGTGAAAAAATCCAAGTCATTGGAGAATTCTGAGAGAATTCACATATGTCGACTAGCCTCTTTCAACTATCAATTGGCATTTATTTTTATAAACACGTGTCAATCATGTTTAAAGCATTGTATTGCATGAAATTTATGATTATCTCTGTGTTTCTTCCTATTACAATGTTTATTGTTCATATCATGACATTTTAGAAGTGGCAGAAGGGTATTGGAGAAGATTCTAGTGTGAGGAAAAAAAAATAAAACCTTTTCTTTCTTTTGAAATGGGACAAAAATCATGTTTCTTGAGCAGGTATGATATATTGAGTATTATGCATATTACATTGTTTTTCTGAGCTAATTCTTTTAAATTTTTACCACATTATTCATTTGTATTTTTAGAAAATAACCAAACTTTAAGTTAGATTCTTTGATTCATTTCTCTAAAGTTAACACAAACTTCAATATGTGACTGATGTTTGAGTTAGCTTTTGTTTTCTATTGTTTCCTTTACATATTTCTATAGGTTTTTGTAAGCTCAACATTTTCTGTTAAAATTTTACAGGACCCAGAACAATATCATATTTAACAATAGAGAGCTGTGTTGCCTATTAGAAAAGTTCTCATTGCCCTAATTCAAACGAGAACTATCATGAAATTAGGCTCTTGGTTAGAGTACATTTACATATTTTAGTATAGCCTATAGGTCATGAATTTTTGTGTTACCTATTATGGATGACTCTTCCTAATTTAAAGGATCATTTTCTCATTAACTTGATATGAACACAATTTTCAATATCATATTCAAATGATTCTGCTTTGTGTCTCAAGAAATCGACTCTTTAACTCCTAAATTTGTAAAATAGCTCAGGGAGAAACCTGTCTCTGTTAAATTCAGTTATCTCTCCACACATTCTTAAAAG
Source organism: Urocitellus parryii (assembly GCF_045843805.1). NCBI lineage: Eukaryota > Metazoa > Chordata > Mammalia > Rodentia > Sciuridae > Urocitellus > Urocitellus parryii. The sequence continues at coordinate 213,682,731 of NC_135532.1, read as the reverse complement.
GATTCTGTATCTTTTTATGTCTCCACCTATGTTTTTTAAATCAAGAAAAATTCAAAAGGATTTAGAACTCTGCTGCGTACTCTTGTCATACCAACCTCTCTCCTGGCTCCTACACTTGAGGACTGTAGAATTTCACCCCTCTTTTTATTTATTTATTTATTTTTATCACTTTGCCATCTTAAGAAATCAGTTTTCTTATTCCTTACTTCTCTATCAGCATTTCATTGTATTGAATGCTGTCAGTTTGTTTCCCAAGTGAAACATAATGACTTTAAGGGTGGCAACAATTTGATTTTTGAGAAAATTATCATTTGTAGGCATATACATTTGATAAAGATGAGACTTCTGGGTAAAAAAGAAAGCACCCAAATGTTAATATAACATAAAAAAATATCTCCTACTTTTGATAAATTTCATCTTGCTATGCATAATACATGTATTTTTTTTAAAGGGAAGAATAAATTGATAAATATTTGAAATTCTATTTGATCACCATGATGGTAATCTAGAAGATGATCATTAGTGCTGACATTTTCAATATGATGAATCCTGCAGTCATTGTTTTGGCAGGAGATAAACATCTATACATATCTATCTCTGTGCATGCTAGTGCTTGCGCGTGCACACACACACTCAGATATTTCTTTTAATTTAAGAAACATTTCAAAGAGGCAGGGCTGTAGCCAATATCATCTGATCCCTTGGAATGTAAACAACACAGACTATACAAATATAGAGAATTTTAAATAATCTGATAAAAATACAAACTTATTTGAAAAATATACCTCATTTTAAAACTATAATCAAAGAGTAATTGTAGGAAAGACAAAAAGACATACACAAACAGATTTTGTATTATGTTAGAAAGAATTTCTGATTTTACCTCATTGATTTTAAGACTCTTCTGACCATAGGAGACCTCAGACCTGCTTGCTCTGTCTCTCTAGCATTGCACACATTCTGTCTCTCTCCCCTTGGGTAAACGAGCAGACACACACATGATTAATGACATGCAAACACACAAATATACATGCTACACTGATGGAGACAAGTAAAAATAATTGCAATACGAAACTATATCTCATGAAATGAAGTTTATTTAATAATATGGACTTTTAATGAGAAGTTGACAGTCAAATTCAATCACAATTTTCATAGCGTTATAATTATTTAAAAAAGACGTTTCTTTAAACTATCACACCATGGAAGAAATAAGGTGCATCAAAACTGGTAGCTAATCTCATTCATTTTTCTTAGAGAATTTGGAATCAAGATGTTATTGCTGAAGACATTCAAACATTTCTCATGTAACAAAGTTGGAGATTATTCCAGCAAGACAGGAGGTTAAACCACTATGCTCAGCAGGTGAGGATATTCCTCAGTAGAATCCATAGGACCAGCATCTTCTGTAGCAGAGTGGGCGGCAGCATCCATAACCATAGCCACCAGAGCCACAGCCATAGCCGCCATAGCCACAGCCATAGCCATAGCCTAGGCCACCATAGCCATAGCCACCATAGCCACAGCCATAGCCACAGCCTAGGCCACCATAGCCATAGCCCAGCCCACCATAGTAGTTGCCATAGTAGCAGCTCATGCTGTCAGGAATGGAGTGTTCAGTTCAGGATCAGGATGTAGGTGTCTTGAGTCTGGATGTCACTGTCTGCCACCTGCCTTTTATATGCCAGGGGTGCTGGGTGGGGAAAACCACAGACAGTGCATGGTCACATTATCTCACTCATGTGCCTCAGACAACGTCATGGGTATCTTGATTTATTGCAAAAAACAAGCCTCATAACTGAGATAATTTTGTTCCTATGTCAGGATTCCATGATCTATTCATGGACTTTTTAAGATGAAATTCCTGGGCTGGGGATGTGGCTCAAGCGGTAGCGAGCTCCCTGGCATGCGTGCGGCCGGGGTTCCATCCTAAGCACCACATACCAACAAAGATGTTGTGTCCACCGAGAACTAAAAAATAAATATTAAAAATTCTCTCTCTCTCTCTCTCTCACTCTCTCTCTTAAAAAAAAGATGAAATTCCTGTTCTATTTTGAATGCCAAGTATTGTTCTACGTATAGTTAATTGAATACTTATGATATGATTATATAGGACCATGTAAGTTATGAAAACAGGTATTTCAATTTGATTTTTGTTTTGTCTTGTTTCCATTCTTAAATAGAAGATGAGATTTTCCTTCCTTCCTTCCTCCCTGCCTACCTTCCTTGCTTCCTTCCTTCACTTCCTCTCTCTACTTTTCTCTTCTTCTTTGGAATTATCCTTAATTTATATTTCAAGCTTTCCAGAAAACACATGTTAATTTTCCAGTTATAAACCACATTTGATCCATGGTTCCCTTTTTCGTCCCAAATGATGATAACAGATACAAGAGTAAAGCACTGAAAAGTAAAATTTGGTGCTCCACCCTGAACTCTTACTGTTTTGTAATAAGTGTCACATTCATTCTTTGAAATACCATGGAGGTACAGGATTGGCATATCTTTTAAAAAGTGCATGGATAGGGCTGGAGTTGTGGCTCAGTGGTAGAGAGCTTGCATAGCATGCTTGATGCACTGGGTTCGTTCGATTCTCAGCACCACATATAAATAAATTAATAAAATGAAAGTCCATCGACAATCTAAAACATATCTTTAAAATAAAGTGCATTGACAGAACACAGGTACCCAATGAGCCATGCACTCCTTATTTGCTTCCTCAGTTTTTAGCTTATGATGAAGTATAGGTGGAAACAGGATACTCACTTTTGTAAAGATGTTTTTGCTTGAATATCAATAGTTAATTATTCTATAAAGTTCAATTTACATAAAATAAATTAGACCTGTTATAAGAGAATAGATCAACATCTGAGACATAGAAAAATCTAAATTATGTTCCATCATTCTTACTGCAGACATTGGAAGGAAGGAAGGGCTTCCACTCTGATTTTATATTTGCTGAATTCAAAAGTCCTCTGACTCACAAATTCTGCCAGTTATGCTCCTTGCTATCACTGCACCCTGAAAATATTCACAGGTGCATAGATATGTCAAAAACTTGCTTTCCATCACCCTTAGGTTCTCATTCAAATCATTTGTGACTTCTGAGAAAAATTCATAGGTCTGCTGGCTTCTTTCAGCTACCCATTGACGTTTATTTTTCATTGACAATGTGCCAATAATACTTTCAGTATTATTTTGTATTGTGTGTTACAAAAAAGACAAGACTGCAAGTTTTCTTCCTTTTGAAATTGGACTATAAATCATGTTTCTTCAGCAGGTTTAGTATATTTAGTATTAGTTACATTACATTGCATCTCTGAAGGTAAATTTGTTAAATAATTTACTGTTTCATTCATTTGCCTTTTTAAAAGCAAACTAGAATTTTAATTTAATTCTTGGTTCATTTCTACAAGTTTAGTACAAGCTTCAATATGTGGTTTTTGTTATCTGTTGTTTTTTTTTGTTCATATTTCCATGGGAGTCCATGAGTACAACCTTGTCTATTAAAATCCTAGAAGATTCAGAACAATATTATATTTCACCTTAGAGAATTGTATTGTTGCCACTCTTCTTGAACTGTTAGAAAATGTTTGAGTGACCCAATTAAAACAAGGATTAATGCAAAATTAAGCTCTGAATATTCGTTAGGGTCCATTTACCTCTTTTGGTATAGACTGCAGTGGATGTTCATTTGTCTCCTCTGATAAAGATGGTCCTTCTTAATTCTAGTGATGATTTTCTCATCACCTTGATAGGAACACCTTTTTTTATTATTTTTTAATCTCATTTGAAATGATTCTGCTTTGTGTCTTAGGAAATGGCCCCCTGTGACTTCCAATTTCTACAATATCGCAAGGACAAACCTGGCTCTGTTAAAGTCAGTATTCTCCAAGCACATTCTTGTCAGACTGTGTCTTTGTATGTTTCCAACTATGGTTTGTCAGTCCTGAAAAATTAATGGACTCAAAATTCTGCTGGTCACTCTGTATCACCACACCATCCTGCCTGGCTCCTAGAATGGACAATTTCACCCCTTCACTCATATTCTCCATCTTCAGAATGTTCTCCCCTTATTCCTTGTTTTCCCCACTAGTATTTCCTTGCACTTAATGCCTTCAGTTTGTTTCCCAAGTGAAACATAATGGCTTTAAGTGTGCAAAGAATTTGATTCTGAGAAAATTAGCATATGGAGTCATGTTCATTTGATGAAGACTCACTCAACTGTGGAATAAAAATGAAAATAAACTACTGCTAATTTGATACTGAGGAAACAGCTCATGGTTTGATTAATTTATCTTACTATTCATGGTACCCAATTTTTCCTAAAGAGAAGAAATTATTATTTATTTTGAAATTATTTATTTTGAAATACTATCGAGTTGCCATGATGATAATACATTATGTCATTTTATTATACACATTTTCAATATGATAAAGTCTGCAGTATTTTTTAGGGAGGAGATGTAGTTACAGATACAGATATAGATATCGAGATATCAAAAAAGATAGATGTTTATATATACTAATGTATACATGTGTACATACACATATCTGTACATAAAATACACACATCTAAACATCTATGTGCCACTGTATACACACATTTAATTTGAGATTCTTTCACTAAGGCTGAGCTATAGATGATATCATCTCACCACTGATGGTGCAAATGACACAAATATGTAAATACAAAGATTTTTAAATGATCTCATGTTGTATAAAAACATTATTGTATATTATACCCATTTTAAAAAGCTTACAATCAAAGGGTAATTTTAGAGGATATGAAAAGACAAAAATAAAACATAATTTTTATGATTCCTGAAAGACTGAATATTTGTATATTAATTTAAATTCCTAATGATCACAAAGTAACTCTAACATTCTCTTTTAGTCTCTGTCTCTCTCTAGCATTTCTATGAACAACACATAAGACTAATCACAAGCACGTGTACCAATACACACTCACACTCACAAATGGACACATTTCAATAGAATTGTAAGACAGCGATGTTTCCAGTGAAATACAATTTATTGTATAATATGTATTGTTTACATATTGAGAGTGAAATCTGATCAGAATTTACATAGAGTTATAAACATAATTATTAAATGAAAATGTTTCTCTAACTATTACACAATCAAAGAGTTAAGGATGAATTAAAACAGGCGTGCTGATTTCATTCATTTTTCTAAGACACTTTGGTGTATAGTTGCTATTTTTGAAGACATTTAACATTTTTCATGTGAAGAAAGTTAGAGATGATTCCTGTAAGACAGGACATGACAGCCAGTAGGCTCAGCAGCTGAGGAAATGCCTCAGTAGAAGCCATAGGAATAGTATCTTCTATAGTAGAGTGGGCGGCAGCATCCATAACCATAGCCACCATAGTCACCATAACCACAGCCTAGACCACCATAGCCATAGCCACCATAGCCACAGCCATAGCCAAAGCCACAGCCTAGGCCACCATAGCCATAGCCCAGCCCACCATAGTAGTTGCCATAGTAGCAGCTCATGCTGTCAGGAGTGGAGTGTTAAGTTCAGGATCAGGATGTAGGTGTCTTGAGTCTGGATGTCACTGTCTGCCACCTGCCTTTTATATGCCATGCGTGCTGGTGGGGAAAACCACAGGCAGTGCATGGTCACATTATCTCACTCATGTGCCTCAGACAACATCATGAATATGTTGACTTATTGAAAAACAAGCCTCATAACTGAGATAATTTTGCTCCTACATCAGGATTCTGCAATTCATTTATGGGCCTTTAAAATGAAATTCTTGTTCTACTTTGAATGCCTTGTCTCTTTTTGTTTATAGTTAATTGAGTACCTATGATATGATTATGTAGTACTGTGTAAATTATGAAAGTAGGTATTTCACTTAGATTATTGTTTTGTTTCATCCATTCTTAATAGAAGAATTTCCTTCCTTCCCACACTCTTTTCATTTTTTTCTTAATTTATATTTACTTATTCTTAATTTATATTTCCAATTTTCAAAAAACACATGTCCATGTTTTAGTTAGAAACCACATTTTTCTCCATGATTCCCTTTTTCACCCACCACGAATGTTACAAATGCTAAAGCACCCTAAGGTAAGTTGGATGCTATATTCTCAATTCTTTATGTTTTATAATAGCTGTCACATTTACTCTTTAAAATGCCATGCAGATGCAGGAATGTCAGCTTCTGTAATAGTGCATGGATAGTACAGAGGGACCAAATGAGACATGAGCTCCTTCTTTTAGAGGAGCTTCCTTATATTTTGTCTGATGTTTAAATATTGGTGTAAACAAGGAAAATCAGTCATGGATCAATTTTTTTTGTTTCCTCATAAATAATTTTTAAATTTATTAAAATTTAATTAATAACAATAAACTAAACCTATTATAAGAAGATCAATCAACACCTTAGGTAGTCAGAGACAAATCTAAATTATGTTCCACCACTCTTAATGCAGACATTGGAAAATTGGTAAGAAAAGAAGGAGACTCCAGTCAGATTTTATTTTTACTGAACCCAAAGTCTTCTGACTCTCTTTGATGTCACTGTGCACTGAAAAGAGTCACAGGAACATATGATGATTTTATCATTATCTTGATACAAACACAGTTTTTATTATATTCCAATCTCATTTGAAATGATTTGGTTTTGTGTCTTAACAAATGGAGCCCTGTGACTTCCAATTTCTAAAATATCTCAAGGAGAAACCTGGCTCTAGTCAGTATTTTACCAGCAATTCTGTCAGATTGTGTTTTTATATGTCTCAAAATATGGTTTGCCAGGCTTGAAAAATTAAAATCGGACTTTGAATTCTGCTACTCTCTGTCACGGCACCATCTTGCCTGGCTCCTAGGCCTGCCATCTTCTCACTTTCACCAAATTTCTCTGTCCTCAGAATATTCACCCCATTATTTCTTACTTTCCCCATCAGCCATTCCATTTAACGCTGTCAGTTTGTTTCCCAAGTGAAACATAACCACTGTAAGAGTGCAAAGAATTTGATTACAAAGTAAATTAGCCTATGTAGGTGCGTGCATTGGAAAAGACTGGATTTTGAGATTAAAAATAAAATACCCTAATGCTAATTTGATACTTGGAAAGTAGCTCATGGTTTTGATAAATTATCTTGCTATACAGTACTTGCTAATTTTTCCTAAATACAAAAATAAGTTTACATGTTTTGAAATACTATTTAGTTGTCATGGTGATAGTCCATAATGCCATTATTAGTGCACATATTTTCAATATGATAAAGTTTTCAGTCATCTTTTAGGGAGGAGATATAGATACAGATACAAACATAGATATCAATATCAATATAGAGATAGATATAGATGTCTATATATGTATATATACATATCTATATAGAGAGATTTATGTATTCTTATACATATTTATCTCTCAATGCAAACACATAAACAATTAATTTGAGATACTTTCACAGAGACAGAGGTATAGATGATATATTACAACCACTGGTGGTGTAAGTGAAATGAAACATCAAACAGAAAGATTTTAAAATGATCTCATGTTGTATACATACACTATTGTATAGAAAAAGGCCATTCAGAAAACTTTACAAAGAAGGGTAATTTTAGGAGTGATAAAAATACATATATAAAAAGAAATTTTGTATGATCTCTTAGAAAAGACTTATTTATACCATTAATTTTGGGATTTCTAATGACCACAGAAGAGTTCAGGCATACTCTTTCTCTCTCATTTCTATAAAACCCCCACACATGTTTAATCACATCCAAATATACAAATGGACATGCTTTATTGATGGGGACAAATGAAAACAATTGTAACAATATTTCCAATGAAATACAGTTTATTTAATATTATGGGTGTTTACAAAGAAGTTGACAGTTAAATTCAACCGCATTTTATGCAGTGTTTTAATTATCAAAAAAAACACAATAAAACATTTCTCCAAACTATCATTCAATCCAAGAGATAAGAATGAATCAAAACAGGTAGCTGATTTCATTCATTTTTATCAGACACTTTGGTGTATAGTTGGTATGTTGAAGGCATTTAACATTTTTCATGTGAAGAAAGTTGGAGATGATTCCAGTAAGACAGAACATGACAGCCAATAGGCTCAGCAGCTGAGGAAATGCTTCAGTACAAGCCATAGGAATAGTATCTTCTGTAGCAGAGTGGGCGGCAGCATCCATAACCATAGCCACCATAGCCACCATAACCACAGCCTAGGCCACCGTAGCCACAGCCATAGCCACCATAGCCACAGCCATAGCCACAGCCTAGGCCACCATAGCCATAGCCCAGCCCACCATAGTAGTTGCCATAGTAGCAGCTCATGCTGTCAGGAGTGGAGTGTTCAGTTCAGGATCAGGATGTAGGTGTCTTGAGTCTGGATGTTACTGTCTGCCACCTGCTTTTTATACCTCCCTGGTGTTGGGTGGGGGAAACCACAGGCAGTGCATGGTCATATTATTTATCTGATGTGCCCCAGGCAATGTTAGGAATGTCTTGAATTATTGCAAAACATAGCACTCATAACTGAGATAATTTTGCTCCTATGTCAGAATTCAATGATCCATTTATGAGCCTTTGAAATTAAAGTTTTATTCTATTTAGAATGATGAGTATCACTCTACACTTAGTCAATTGAGTACTTATGATCTGATTGTATATCCCATGTGAGTTATGACAACAGGTATTTCATTTTTGTTTTGTTTCCATTCTTCAAAAGAAAGAAAGGTTTTCTTCCCCTGCCCTTATTTTCTTTCTTCCTTTCTTCTTTTCTTCCTGTTATAATGTGGGTGTCAGGTGTCCCCTCACAGCTCATGTGTGAGACAATTCAAGAAGGCTTAGGGATGCAATGACTGGGTTATGAGAGCCTTAGCCCAACCAACTTAATCCCTTGATAGGAATTAATGGAGTGGTAACTCAAGGCAGGTACAATGTGGCTGGGTGAGGTGGGTCATTGGCTGCGTGCGGTTGAGTTATATATTTTGTGAGCTCAGTGAATTCTCTCTCTGTGCTTCGTGATTATCATATGAACTGCTTTCCTCCACTCTACTCTCTTGCCATGATGTTCTCTGCCTTACCTGAAACCCTGAGGAATGGAGCCAAGTTTTGTAGACTAAAACCCCCAAATAAACTCTTTCTCCTCTAAAATTTTTCTTGGTATCTTTTATTCATGGTAGCAAAAGAGCTAACTAAAACACTTCTTTCCTTCCTTCTTGAGAGATTGGACTTACCTTATGTTTCAAACTTACCAGAAAATTAATTACTTTTTTATAATTAGAAACTATATTTGTTCCATGGTTCACTTCCTCATCCCAAGTGAAGTTTTTTGGTGCAAGTGTAAAATACTGTAAGGTAAAGTTGAGTGCTCCATCCTCAATTTCTTTTATTTTTAATTTTTTTATAGCAGTCACTTTTCCTCCTATAAATGCCGTGCAGTTTCAGGAATGACATGCCTATGGATTGATCCGGGGGACCAAATGAGCCACACACCCCTTCTTTGCTTCCTCTGTTTTGGCTGCTGATGAAGTAGTGGTAGGAACAAGGATACTCAGTCATGAAAAGAATTTTTTTGTTTTGCTAACAATATATACTGACACTTATAAAAAAACAATTTACCTAATGTAAATTATACCTACTATAAAAAAAGCTGCTCAATGAGTTAGACAGCCAAACAGAGATAGATCTAAATTATTTTCTTCCACTTTAAATGTAGATATTGTATGTTTTCACACAAAAAAAGAAGGAAATTCCACTCTGATTTTACATTTGCCAGACCCAAATGACTCCAGCTTCACAATATACCAGTTCTACTCTTTGCTACACTGAAGCTAATCATAGGTACAGAGACATGATGAAAATCCTGTTTTTCCCTATGGGACTCATTTATTTCATTTGAGACTTCTGAAAGAAATTCACATAGGTCTGCTTGTCTCTTTCAATTGACACATATATTGTTATAAACATGTGTCAATCATTTTTAAGACATTGTATTGTGTGATATTTATCACTATCTCTTGATATCTTCTTATTACTATGTCTCTTGTCCATACCATGATATGATCGAAGTGACAAATGAACAATGGAGAAAGTTCTAGTGTTGGAAAAGAAAAAAAAAAGTAAAAAGTTTTCTTTCTCTTGAAATTGGAAAAAACAATGTATTTCTTGAGTAGGTATACTATGTTTCATTTCATACATATTACATATTTGTCCAAATAAGTAAGAGATTTTTTTTAAAGTGTCCAGATAATGTTTGGTGCCTATATTAGTCATCAGCATTTCATCAATGTGTTGGTGTTAAAATGCTGTGATGGCTAAACAAGATTTAGGAAAAATGCTGAGCCCATTGAAGCTGGATGTGTAGAGCTGGTGAGCTCAGACCCTGGGAGATTTTAATATCAGACATTAGGTAGCCAGCAGCCACAGGACAGGAGATACTATCTGTATTGTGCCTGTGATCTGATGACACGAAGTATGCAGATAGAATCATGTGAGGTGTTCAGAGAAAATCATCTCTTTTGAGGCACAACACTAAGCCTAAACTTAGGGAGTCAATAAATACACAAAGGCAGGATTGTTATATGTAGTGATAGAAAGGGACTGTTTTGCCTAACAGAAATGTCGTTTAAATATTTGATATATGAATGTTAATTGATAGTCTGTTCTAATACAGTTACAGTTTCCCAGGGAAGCTGATTACATTGATAAATATACCTTAGGTAAAAACAACTCATGTTCAGATCCTTGGATGTTTAGATATGTCAAAATCTCAGGAAACATTTAAAGACAGTATTGTTCTTCAATATCTGTCTTTATCTTTCTGTGTATGTTTCTCTATCACTCTTCCTCACATGCACACATGTATACATACATAAGTAAAACAACATGAATGGAGCAAAATTAATATAAATATATTAAAACACAGTTTATAAGACTTCACAGTTTTTTTTAAAATATGAACTTCATTTCTCAGATGAAATACATGAAATAAATATAATGTCAGCCTTCTGACTCTGGATTCCTCATCTCTAGATTCTATTGTCAAAATTATTTGGAAAAATAATGCATCTATATTTAACAAGTTCAGACATTATTTTTCTTCTGATTACTCCCTAAAGAATATAGAATAATGACTATTTAAAAAGAATTTACTTTATGTTAGGTATTAGGATTTATCTAGAGACCATTTAAATTACACAGAAGGATATACAGAGTTTATATGCAAAACCTACACTCTTTTAAATAAAAGAATTGAATATACATGGATTCTGGTATCCTCAAGAGTTCTGAAACCAATCATCTGCAGAAACTAAGTGATGCCATTACATGAAGTAGAAGAGGCTAATATCAAATAAAGTGTAAAACTTTTGCACAAATTACAGGACATCCCTTTGACTTTGGTTAATCAAAATGCCGTGTCTGAATTTATTTAGTAGTCCAGAAAGATGATGGAATTTCTGATAAGAGTATGGAGGTGGAATTGGAAATACAAGTGGAGGAGTCCTGTGGGTTAAGCTGCTCAGGAAGACCATAATGGAACCCACAGGACTGTGGACCAGAGCAGCCCATGCTCACGAACCAGGCATTACAGAGGTTGCCATTATAGCCTGTGATGTCAGAAATTGAGATGCTCAGTCGAGGAGAAAGAATCAGCTTTCTGTGATGGGATGTCAATACCTGTGCAGGGCAAGCACTTTTCAGTACTCCACTGCAGGCTGCAGATGCCATAAGCATTGCTGTTCTCACATTCTAGACTATCAATAGGGTGAAATGTCATGGCTGACAGATGGGTGAATTATTGCACTTCATTTTTTTTTCTAATACCCTCATTTTATTTATTTATCTATTTTATGTGGTGCTGAGTATCAAACCCAGGGCCTCGCACATGCTAGGTGAGTGCTCTACCGCTGAGCCACAATCCCAGCCCCTGAATTATTGCACTTCTTAATGTAATATAGGAAGATATTTTTCACTTTTGTTAAGAAGTAATTATGATTTGCTTAATTTGTTTTAGTTCTGCTCACATCCTTTTCAGTTATTATATTGACCATACAAAGTGATCATTATCTACATCATACTTTCATAGTTGTAGGAGGATGAAGGGATAAAAAAGAACTGTCAGACCCTAACTCTCCAATGCTCATGAAGGTAGACTTCCTAAAGTAGCAGCAGCATACACAACGCTGTCATTTGGACAATGAGATAATGGGAATGTGTCTGTGTATTCAGGTGCGAAGCTCTGATTTCATTCATGCTCCTAATCAAATTAATGAAATTCATTCAAGTGGTATAATTTTATAGGATTCATCATTTAAGCAAATGGCATTTGATTATTTAGGAATTGTTGATTGAGGGTCTACTATGTGCCCATCATGATAATATTACTTTAATATTATTAGCATGCATATGCTTCCCAGTGTGACATTTTCTAATTCATAGCCTTATGTGCTCTAAGATGCAGAAATGTCAAAAAGTCTTTTGAAAATATTGATGTTTCCCCACACCAGAGTACTCTACTAAACTGAATTATTTTAATTGGAAATTGTAAACGCAAAATGACGGATGTAGACATCAACAAATTCAGGGAACTTGTTTATTGTTCTTTGTGGACTCAGGCACCTTGGGGGAATCATTTTCTGGATGCAAAAATGGCCATCTATGGGGCTGGGGTTGTGGCTCAGCGGTAGAGCGCTTGCCTAGCATGTGTGAAGTGCTGGGTTTGATCCTCGGCACCACATATAAATAAGTATATAAAATAAAGTTATTGTGTGAACTACAACTATATTTATTTATTTATTTAAATGGCCATCTATTACAGAATAATAACTTTGGTTTTATAGGGTACAATTAGAGTGGTTTCATCATTGGAACTTGTAGGTGTGCTGTTTGGATAGTCAAGGGCTGGTTATGTAGATTAAAACTTTTAACTCAGGAGGGCAGTTGTAAAATTATTGAAACTCATTGTTACTCGGAGAGATAGGAGTCCAAATTGTGAGTGATGGGTATTTCTTTTTCTGGAATTTATTGTCTCCCAATAAATTTTAATATTCACCTCTTTTCTTCAGGGTCTTTTGTTCAGTAAGTACTGTGTCCTTTTAGGACTAATTTGCAGTGGGGGAAGGTCAAAGTCCAAAGAGTAATATTCAATATTCACCTCCTTCCTTCAGGGCCTGTTGTTATCTGGAAAGGAATTACTGGAAGGTTAGTGCTTGGCTAATTTCTCCTCTCTCCTCCTGAGCTGCATTGTCTCTCCACTTTTCTTTGAGGGATTTTTTTGTAGGATTATTGTTTTCCATATCTCTTCAGGTATCTCTAATGATATGATGATGATTGTACACCTTTAAACTATTTCATTAGGATAATGTGGCTTTATGACGCATAACAAATGAAAGAGGAAGTATCTGATAATAAAGTAGTTTCATTTTATAAAAGATGTTTGAGACTTACCTGAAGACAATGAGTTCATAAAAAGATAAACCCCATGCAAAGCAGAAAGTCTAAGACCTATTCAAATATTTACACTAAAACTAAAAAGAATAGAAATGGAATGAATGGTTTTTATATTGAAATAGAAATACACACAAAATTAGACTAGTCTAAATTAATTCCCAGTAATATCAATATTGAGATAACTGAAAAAAATTAAAAAGTGAAATTTCACCACTTTATGAACCTCACAGAGCCAATTCTGATTGTAAATTGAATTGAGTTTGGTTGTGGGGTAGAGACACTGTTCCAATGCTTGATTTTCTGGAGTTATCTTCTATTTTACAGTTGCCCTGCAGTGACACGTCTGTTCAAAGTGTTTGATAGAAAGGCCCAAGTAATGCTTGGACTGTTCTTGATCTTTCTAAGCTTCTATCTGAGAAGTCTGTGCTTTGTGAAAGCAAATCTTGACTTCATGAGACTCTGCTCCAGAATTGTGCTTAAGATGAATTTTTCATCATTCAGATATTGATATAATGGAGATAACCTTTTCTGATCCTTTCTGGGTCCAGTGTCAAAGTCTATATACATGGAATGAACAAAAAGAGCCCAACAAAGTGTTTGAGTGAAGTTTGCTTCAGATGAACAGTTGAAGAAACTCAATATAATGGTGTAGAGAAATATACTCTTGAGGTATTGATGTACTTTAACATTATAACTGCATTTTTTTCTATTTTATTTAACATTTTAAAGGATAGTTTATATTAGTTGTATCTGACTCATCATAGAGGCCAAAATAGCTCTCAAATATATATAAATAAAATCCATTCACTAATATTATCTACTACAATCTAGTAATATTTTAGAGCTATTCATGAGATTCAAATATCTTCATAGGATTTAATTGTTGAAATTGTTGAGGAAGGAGTTTTAGAAAGATAATTCTAAGGTACCTTCATGGTACAATATAAAATATAAGTATTTTAATGTATATTGAGTTAAAATGACTTATATTATCTGGCTTTATAAATATTGCAGTTTCCTAAGAATAATTTATATGAATTTGCTTTCAGCATGGCCACAGGTTGTTCTTTTACAATACCTTTGGTAATTTTGACATTTCAAATATGAATAGATGTGTAGAGATGGTGACGAGGATTCTTTGCATGTTTATACACAATTAGCAAAACTACAGAGTCAGCAACCAGTAGGCTTGACAGAATTTTCCTTCCCTTTTTGAACTGTAGAGCAGCCATCCTAAGAACGTGAGGTGGAAGGGACCAAATGCAATCCCACAGGAGCATGGTGCAAAGAAACTGCCAAGGGTGTGTATAAATGGAAATGGTGCATTTTTGTAGACAATGCATTGGTTAAAAGCTTACCATCTGGAAATAAGAACATATCCGGTTTAGATGGAGATAATAAGAGAGACAGTCACATGGAAGAATTTTATACAAGCTATTTAGAAAATAACTAGGGAACAGATATCAATCTTTGTTGATTATTTGAAATATTTGATATAATTTATAATGGGATATTTCAATGAGAACTGATTAAGAGCAGCACAAAGAGTTTCTATGACCTTTTTACTAAGATCCCTCCAACTATTAACATTTAAGTACATCTACAGTTTACTATAATACTGTAAATGTCACTGTCCCTGATGTAGGCATTGTAGAAGTATCATGCTGACTTTCCAATTCTAGGACTGAGCTCCTTCGAGCACAATGCAGCTTCATTCTCAGGGTTCCCTTCTGTCTTATGGTCGTCCAGGGATTGCTGTAGATGCTTTCTAACAGCATCAGACAGCATGGGGCCACTCTTCATCTTCCTCTCCTTTCAGTGAAGAATGAGGGTGTTTTGTGTAGACACAGTGATGTTTGTACCTATGGACAATCTAAACCAAAAATTGTAGAAAGCTTGGCTTGATATTTTCTTTTTTTTTTTATTGGTCGTTCATAACATTACATAGTTCTTAATACATCATATTACACGGTTGATTCACGTGGATTATGAACTCCCGCTTTTACCCCGTATACAAATTGCTGTATCACATCAGTTTCCCTTCCATTGATTGACATATTGCCTTTCTAGTGTCTGATGTATTCTGCTGTCTGTCCTATTCTCTACTATCCCCCCTCCCCTCACCTCCCCTCCCCTCCCCTTTTCTCTCTCTACCCCTTCTACTGTAAATCATTTCTTCCATTTGTATTATCTTGTCTTGCCCCTCCTTTCCTCTTATATGACATTTTGTATAACCCTGAGGATCGCCTTCCATTTCCATGCAATTTCCCTTCTCACTCCCTTTCCCTCCCACCTCTCATCCCTGTTTAATGTAAATCTTCTTCTCAAGCTCTTCTTCCCTACCCTGTCCTTGTTTACTCCCCTTATATCAAAGGAGTCATTTGGTATTTGTTTTTTAAAGATTGACTAGCTTCACTTAGCATAATCTGCTCTAATGCCATCCATTTCCCTCCAAATTCTATGATTTTGTCATTTTTTAATGCAGAGTAATACTCCATAGTATATAAATGCCACATTTTGATATTTTCTTTAAAATCAACTACAACATTTTATGTAGCATTTGTGGCTTAGCTTGGAGTCAGTGGAAGCAGAAAGTTGTGTTGTTAGGAAGCAAATAATACAATGAGAAGCTGCATTGAGCAAACCCTAGCTATGAAGGGTATGTGCAGAAAATTCTTCAAATAATCTGTTTTCACCTGTACATTGCTGAGTTGCTATTAGTATGTTTAGCTTGTACTCAGGGTAATTTTATTTATCAATGGACAACTGGAGGAGGCTTGCCCAGATACAATGATCCATATAAATCAAAGATCCTCATTTTTCTTAGAATGATTGAATAAGAAACAGAATGTGTCTGTTTACCCCTGTTGCTAAGTCAACACCATTACCTGATACACAGTTTAGACACTGTTGTTTTCTAACCATCCAGAACCTCTAGATGTATTTATGGAAAATCTCCTGTTACTACCCATGAACAATCATAGAAGAAAATGAAATATATATAGACAACACAGCATGCACATAAAATGACAAAGTAAAATGAATATATGTGCAAAGCATTTTTCAAGAAAGGGCGACATTTTTTTGGAAAAGCGACAAAGTTTTCACATTGATGCTGTTAAGTTACAGTGAATGGTAAAGTAATAACATATCAGATGTAATCATTTTTATAAAAGGTAAGGGTAACTTTGGTCGATCAAGTTGAAACATGGTGCATCTAAAGGAGTCAATCTGAAGGTGAAATACTGTTGATAAACATTTCATTGTTGAGAAAGGGAAAAATAAACTACTATAGGGGGGATTGTGGGAGAATTGTGGGAAATGTAGGAGGAAGACTTCTACTGGTTGAGTGGGTCCAGAAGTTCTTAGTGGAATCCATAGGACCAGTAACTGACACAGAAAGAAGGACAAAAAAAAAATATTTCACACATACACTGGAATATTATTCAGCTTTAAGACAGAAGAAAATGCTTCTGACAACATGGATAAATCCGGAAGATATTATATATTAAATGAAATAAGTGAGATAAAGACAAATACAAAAATCATAATAATTTCTGTAAACAAACATGGAACATGCTATAAAAACACAGGAATTCCTCATGGTTGAAAAAGTAGTCCTAATGGAAAAACTATTTGAAGTGGACCAATATAGGGTGACACAAAGGCAAATCAATACTTGGTTCAATTCAAATGTGTAGTCCCGGATAGTCGAAGAACAGAGATACCGAAATAGCATCATGGAAAATGAGGCTTACGTTGTGGAACCTGTTATAAAGTAATTAAGGTAATTATCAGCAACAGTTTCAGTTTATGAAGATAAGGTTCTTGTATGAAGGTGTTGATGAGGCACTTGTTACAGATGTATGTGAATGCACAGTTGTATATTAGTGACTCGATTGGGAGGCAAATCGGGCAGTGTCTTCAGTTCTGATCACTCAGAACTCAAAGACATGTAGTGAATGAAAGCAAAATAAAACTAACAATGATGATGCTGTTTTAAAATAGTGTTTACATTTCTGCCCTTGATCCTGTCAAATTAAACTACATGAATAATTGAAATGGAGTATAATTTAATAAAAATGTTCTGTGAATCACAACCTATTTCAAACAATTTTAATCAACTAATGTAAAATATGAAAAATTCAAATTTTCTACAGCCCCCACCCACCCACTGCTCCTGTCAGCTGATACCAGGTTGGCTGTAATTTGAAGAAAAAATTAAAAAATAATTAGGACTTGAAAAGAATCCTGGAAACAGAGCCAAGCCAGTGAATTACAGAGAAGGAATCAAATAATCCATGCTATATTCCTCAATAGTCCATAAGATTCTGTAGTAGTCCATATTGCCACAGCAATAGACCTAGATCAACTCCTACCCAGCCATAGTCCAGCCCACCATAGACATAATTCAGATCACCATAATGATTTCTATTAAAAAAATATGGAACATTCTGTAGAAACACAGGAGAGGATGATTCAGATAAGAAACACGGAAATAATGCCCCAGAGTGTCTGTAGCCTTCTGCACAATTCCTCTATTAAAACACTCCAGGGTACAATTTACCACATATTCAAACTTGACTTGAATAATATGATGAAACAAAATCTTCATAAACAAGATTACTTTGCTACAAATGTCAGGATCCCTGAAGTCATAGTATGGGACTTTAATATAAGGTGTTTCTACAACAATAAGGAAACCAATAATCCAATAAATAACTCAATTGAAAATGACCAAAAGATATAAAGAAATACACCATCAGAGGAGATATCTAAATGGTAAGAAGCGTATTAAAAATGCTCAATATCATATGTCATTAAGGAATTGAAAATTTAAACTACAAGATACTGCTACATTCCTATTAGGATAATATCCAAAATACTGAGAACACCAAACACAACCAAAGATATGGAACAGCATGAACTGTCATTCATTGCTGGTGGAGTCCAAACTGATATAACCACTTTGGAAAACAACATTTCAGTTTCTCATTAAATTAAAAATGCTTTTACTTTGCAATTCCATAGTAGCCTTCCTTAACCAAAAGAAATTTAAATATTATGTCCATATATAAACTTTCATGTGTATGTGTGTGGCAACAATATACGTAATTGCCACAATTTGGACCTGAGCAAGATATTCTCTAGTAGGTTTCTGGATAAATAAATCATAGTACCTCTAAATAATGAAAATTTATTCAGCACTAAAAATAAATGAATTATCAAGTGGTGAGAAGACATGGAGGAAATCTAATGTCTATTGTTGATTTAAAGAAGCCCATCTGCAAAAGGCACAAGCCACATGATCCCAAGTAAGGCAGAACTATGCAACCAGTGAAATGATTATTGATTGCCAAGGATGTAGGGGTCAGGATAGAGGAACAAATAGGCTTAGTAGGAGATATTTTCAGGACAACAAAACTATTAACTATGAGGCTTTTATACCATGGATACATGTCACAATACAGTTGTCAAAACCTATACAATTTACAGCATACTGTAAACTATGGACTTCAATTAACAATAACGTATCAATATCGGATCATCAAATGGAACAAATGATGAAATTTCAAAGAGAAAATACTTCTTTAATTAGATTTTAAAAGATAACACAGTATCCTAGATGACAGTCTCCCAAATGAACCCCTTTTCATTCAGCATCAGCTCTACATATTAACATCTCCTACTTTTTGAAACCATGGGTTTATTTTGCCATTTTTTTTTACCTTATACAAATGGATTTGCATGAATCAGATATTTTCATTTGGTTTCTTTTGCAACACATTTTTAATGAGATTCACAAAATTTTATTTCTGTTAATACTTAACTGCCATATAAAATATCAATGTACAAGTATACTGCAATTTATTCTTCCTATTATTGAAAGTTATTTATATTTCCATTTTTGAGTATTAAAAATATGCTACTATGAACTTATGCTACTTTTACATTTTTCTTGCTATTCTTACGCTTGTATCTAAGACAGTTCTTGCCAGAATAAATTTGCACCTATAAAAGAAACTTCAGTTTCATATAAAATTAGCATATGCCTTACATATATGGTTGTGGGTCAGCATGGGATTTGCCTAATATTATTTGGATTTAGCTCAAGTGTCAGGCTGACTTCAAACTTTTTTCATGAGCTTCTTATCTTCCTTGGTCAGTATGTCCTGGGGCATCTTCTAGGTAAAAACAGAAAGAGGGTAACCAGAAAACCAGAGGTTCATGCACAAACCTATATTTAAGACATACCTATAAATATTTTACCAATGAAAATAACATTCCTGAACCCAAAGACAAAGGCAAAGATGTCCCCTGTACAAAGTAAGGAAAGAACAAGTGACATTGACAATCATACTCCAAAGGGAAAGGATGTGTACTACTCTCCTAAAAGTGGGTGAAAAAGAAAAATTTCCATTGAATATTGTTCTAACCCAGGGGTACACAAATTATTCCTCGAAGCTCTTTTGGCAAATAAAATTTTACTGGAAAACATTCTTATTGATTCCTTTATATATGGTCTGTGCTACTTTCACAGTGCAATGGTAGAGCTGAGCAATGGAGATACAAATAAGAAAAGCCCTTAAAATATTAACTATGTAGCTATTTACAGAAAAAGTTTGCTTTCTCAGACTGATCTATCAAAACAGGAATGTTGGTTGGGTATACACCTAGAAGCAAACAAGTTCAGAATTTCTCTTTCACAATTCACTAAACTTCTGTATTTTCTGACTTTTCCAAATCCATTGACTCATTACAGTAGATTACAATATATATTACTGTTACTCTGTCCTAATAAGCCAATTGTGCATATCTAATCCCTAAAAGAAATAGTCACTGTTTTTGTGTATGATTGATATTTATCTGTATTTTTTCAATTAATTTATTTATTGAATGCCCATGCTTTTAACCAGACCAATTTCCTTCTGCCCCCAAACTGAATTTTTTCTTATAATTCATTCTCAGTAGAATCAATTTTCTCACTATAGTATGAAAACATTTATTTTAATTTTATTTATCAAAAAATCATATTTTATTAATATTTCTTTATTTCATTTTGTTATCTGTAAATTTTCAACTGTGATATTCTAGATTGATTTTATATGTAATACATTGTTAAAATGTCATTGTAGTTTACTTTAGCATTGTTTGCTTCGGTGGAGGAGGTTACAGTCAGCTTTGTTGCTTTTCTTTGTAGATGATCTGTTTCTTTACTCCAGCTTAGGGTCTTGGCTTTGCATTTAATTTTCTGCTATTGAGTTATGCCGACATGTGATTTTAATTGGAATTATCCCTCTTGACAGAGAATAGCACTTAGAATTGGTAGGTTGATGCTGTTCAACAATTTGAGAAAGTGATACTGTTTTCTCCAACTAAATGTCTCATACTTTACTCTTTCCTCCTCTGCAGAATTTCAGTTGCATGGATGTTTCACCAGTTCATAAAGCATGATAAATATTTTGTAATCTTCAAAATTCACCTTTCTATATTTCTGTCTTTAAGTCAGTAGAATTGTTTTTACAAACCTGGGTTTAAGTTTAATGATTGAGATTATTTTTTTCCTGAAGAAATATTTATTAAATGAGTATACATTATTCATTTACTCTTTTTAAGAACTGGAATTTGAATTTAGTTATATTTCTACTATTTTAATGCTCATTTTATATGTTCTTTGATGTTTCTTGTGTTTTTCAATCATGTTTAGTTTAAAATTTCTTGTCTTCAAGCTCCAACATGTGGCTTATGGTGCGGTAGCTTTTGTTATTGGTTGTTTCTTTTGCACAATTCCATACGCTTCCACAGGCTAAAGAGAAGATACAGAACAATATTATAGTATACCTTTAAATTTTCAAGGTGTTTTTATTGCTCTTGGGCTGTTAGAAATAGTCTGAAGGTCTTAATTCAGATACAAACTAACATAAAACTCGGTTGCTGGAATTTTAGGTAGGGTATGTTTACCTCTTTTTATGGAGCCTACAGAGGTTATGTTTTATTTCCTTTCAGTTAAGGAGACTTCTTGAGATCTAGTGACTGTTATCTCACCACCTTGGTAAGGACAAAATTTCCATCTAATTTTTAAAAACTTCTGCTTGATGTCTTAGAAAACGGAGCCATGCCACTTCAGAGTTTCTAAAACACTTCTGTGAAGCTCAGTGTCTTTTCAGAATATTTTTAGCAGCTTGGGATCTCCTGTGTCTCCAACTACAGTTTGCTAGCCCTATTAAAAAAAAAAAAGAAAGAGAAAAGAAAAGAAAAGAAAAATAGACCCAGAATACTGCTGGCTACTTTTTATCACAGTAGCCTCTTGCCTGGGTCTAAGAACTGCTAATTTCAGCCGTTCACCATCTTTTTCCAGAGTATTGGTACCTTTATTCTTTACTTTCCCCATCAGCATTTCATTGCACCTAATGCTGTCAGTTTGAGTTTCCCAAAAGAACATACATAACTACTTTAAGAGTGGAAAGAATTTGATTCTGGAGAAAATTAGCATATGCAGGCAACTACATTCCATAATGACAAGACTTCAAGGTGAAAAAGAAAATAAACTAAAACTAGTTTGATGCTGAGAAAATAATTCATGGTTTTCATGAATTTATCTTGCTATGCATAATACATGAATTTTTCTAAATTGCAGATTAAACATATATTTTGAAATGCAATTTGGTTGCCATGATGGTAATCCAAAATGCCATTATTAGTGCAGAGGTATTCAATATGCTAAAGTCATTGTTTAGGGAAGAGAGATAGATACGGATGTAGATATAAATCTATTCTATATCTATCAATATCTATCGATCTCTCTACACACACAACACACATACATATTTAATTTGAGAAACATTTCATAGAGGAAGAGGTAGAGCTGATATGATCTAAATCACTGGTGATTTAAATGACACAAAGTATAAAATACAAAGATTTTTTAAAATGATCTGATGTGAAATACAATCACTATTGTAGAAAAGTGCCATTAAAAACATACAAGGAAAGGGAAATTTTAAGACAGATAAAGGGACAAATAAATAAATGGATTTTGGATTGAGTTGTGGCTCAGAAGTAGAGTGCACACCTACGATGCTTGAGGCACTAGGTTTGATCCTTCAGCACCACATAAAAATAAAATAAAAATATTGTGTTCACCTATAACTAAAAAATAGTTTAAAATGCATTTTTGTCTGAACTTTTGGAAAGAATTTGTATTTTTACCTCTTTAATTTTGACAACATTAATTATCACAAAAGAGCTCTAGTTTGTACTTTCTCACTCACATATTGCTATAAACAGACAATGGATAAACACATGCAAATGAACAAGTAGACAAGGCACACAAATGGAGGGAAATTGATAGAATCATAACAGAGCACTTTTTCCAGTGAAAGAGTTTATTTAATACTATGAATTTTTTACAAGTTGAGAGTCAAAATTCACCACATTTTACATAGTGTTTTAAAGATAATTATCAAAGGAAATATTGTCTCCAAATTATCACACAATCCAAGAGACAAGGATGAATCAAAATAGGCATGCTGATTTTATTCATTTTTCTCAGATTGGTATATAGTTGGTATTTTTGAAGATATTAAAAAATTTCTAATGTGAAGAAAGTTGGAGATGATTCCAATGAGATAGAGGGTGACAGCCAATAGGCTCAGCAGCTAAAGAAATTCTTCAGTAGAAGCCATAGGACCAGCATCTTCTGTAGCAGAGTGGGCGGCAGCATCCATAACCATAGCCACCATAGCCACATCCATAGCCACCATAGCCACAGCCACAGCCACCATAGCCACAGCCAAAGCCACCATAGCCACAGCCACAGCCACCATAGCCGCAGCCATAGCCACAGCCTAGGCCACCATAGCCATAGCCCAGCCCACCATAGTAGTTGCCATAGTAGCAGCTCATGCTGTCAGGAGTGGAGTGTTCAGTTCAGGATCAGGATGTAGGTGTCTTGAGTCTGGATGTCACTATCTGCCACCTGCCTTTTATATACCAGGGGTGCTGGTGGGGAAAACCACAGGCAGGACATAGTCATATTTTCTCACTCATGTGCCTCAGACAATATCATGTGTATCTTAACTTATTGCAAAAACAAGCTTATAACTAAGATAATTTTGTTCCTACGTAAGGATTCTGTCATCTGTTTATGGGCCTTTAAAATGAAATTCTTGCTCTATTTTTAGCACCATATACCATTCTAAATTTAGTGAATTTAACACCCACAATATGATTATATAGTACCATGTAAATTATGGAAGTAGGCATTTCCTTTTTATTTTTATTTTGCATTGTTTCCATTCGTCAATGGAAGAAAAAGATTTTCCTTCCTTCCTTCCTTTCTTCCTTCCTCCCTCCCTTCCTCTTTCCCTCCTATATTTTTTTCCTCCCTCCCACACTCTCTGTCTTCCTCCTTTCTTCCTTCCTCATTTCTTCTTTCTTATTTTTCTATTCTTTTCTTATTGTGAAATTTGTGTTAACATATTTCAAACTGTCCAGCAAATAAATTACCATTTTCCACTTAGAAATATTATTTACTCCATGATTTTCTTTATCATTCCAAATAAATATCAGGGATCAAGTGTAAAATTCTCTAAGTTAAAGTTGGGTGCTGTACCCTACATTTTTTTTTAACAGGTATTTCATTTTACAAGTGTTGAGCAGTACAGGAATGACATATCTCAAAAGTGTATGGATAGGTCATATAGACAAAATGAGGCATGTGGTTTTCTTTGCTTCCTCAATTTTTAGCAGCTGATGAAGTATGAGTGGGAACAAGGGTACTCAATCATGGAAAGATGTTTTTTGTTTGATATTAATGTTCAATGAAATTAAATTTACTAAAAGACATTAGAACTATTTTAAGAGAACAGATCAACACATAAGACAGTCAGAGACAAACATAAACTATGTTCCACCACCAAGTAGGCATTGGAGGAACTGGTAAGGAAGACTGAAGCTTCACTCTGATTTTAAAGTACTGTAAAATATCCTCTGATTCACAAATCCTGCCAGTTCTGCTACTCACTGTCACAAAACACTGAAAATATTCACAGATGCATAGACATGATGAAAACCTGCTTTTGCCCATGGTCCTCATTCAGATGATTTGATATTTCTGATAGAGATTCACATGGGTCTGCCAAACTCTTTCATTTACCAATTGACATTTGTCATAAACTTTGTGCCAGCAATTTAATAATCATTGTATTGTGGGACATTTATGATCGTCTCTGTGTTTTTTCTGATTACTAGGGTTTTTTTTTGTTTGTTTGTTTGTTTTTGTCCATATCATGACATGCTACAAGTGGCAAGAAGACCATGGAGAAAATGCAAGTGTTGCAAAAGAAAACAAAGTTTCTTCGTTTTGAAATTTGACAATAAATCATATTTTTGGTCAGATATACTAAATTTAGTATTATACATGTATTTGTTTCTGAAGGTAAATGTATTGAATTTTTAACACATTATTTATTTGCTTATTGAAGACAACTAGAATTTAAATTTGATTGTTTGGTTCATTCCTCCAATTTTAGTACAAGCTCCAATATGTGGCTCTAATATGCTTGCTTTTGTTATCTGTTGTCTCTTTTGCATATTTCCACAGGAGTCCTGTTTTAATACCTTTTGTATTAAAATTTTAGAAGGTCAAGAACAATATTTATTTCACCTTAGAGAGTTTTGTTGTTGTTGCTCTTGGACTGTTAGAAAATATATGGTTGATCTCATTCAAACAAGACCTAACACAAAATTAGACTCTAAATTTTGGTTAGGATCTATTTATTCTTTTCCTTATAGGAAAGAGGAATTGCTCTTTTTTCTCCTTCTTTTAAGGATATTTTTCCCTTAATTCCAGCAATAGTTTTCTCATCACCTTGATATGAACACCTTTTTTTTAAATATCCCTTTGAAGTGATTCTGCTTCATGTCTTAGGAAATGGATCCCTGTGACTTCAAAATTTCCAAATATCTCCAGGAGAAAGCTGGATCTTTTGAAGTCAGCATTCTCCCAGCTCATGCTTGTCAAATTGTATCTTTTATCATTTTCAACTATGATTGCCAGTCCTAAAATGTTGAAAATAGACTCAGATTTCTGTTGGTTATGCTGTGTCAGAGAAGCCTCTTGCCTGGCTCCAAGAATGGAGAATGGTAGAATTTCACCCAACTTTTAAAAACATTTTCCATCTTCAAAATATTGGTTTCCATATTCCTTACTTTTCCCATCAGCACTTCATTGCATTTAATGTTGTCAGTTTGAGTTTTCCATGTGAAAAGTAACTACTTTAATAAGAGTGGAAATAATTTGATTATATAGAAGATTAGCATATGTAGATATATACACTGGATGAAGACCAGACTGTGGGGTGAAAAGGAAAACAAATTAATGCTATTTTGATACTGAGAAAATAGCTCATGTTTTTGATAAACTTATCTTGCTATCCCTAATGCATGCATTTTTTCTAAAGACAAGAGTAAATTGATATGTGTTCAAATTATTTGGTCTCCATCATGATAATGCAGAACACAATTATTACTGCAGACATTATGCATATGAAAAAACCTGTAGTCATTATTTAGGGAGAAGATATATTGCTGTACACTACACACACATAGATACTTTGAGATTCTTTTTCACAGAGGCAGAGCTATAGATGATCTAATCTGATCACTGAGGGTACTAACAATATATATATATATATATATATATATATATATATATATATATATATATATATACAGACATGGTTAAAATAGGCTTGTGTGAAATAAAAGAAATTGTAGAATATAAAAATTTCAAAAATGTACAAAGGGTAATTTTAGGAGACATGAAAAGATATATAAAAACAGATGTTGTCTGATCTCTGAGAAAGAATTAATATTTTACATCATTAAATTTTAGAACTCTAATGACCACAAAAGTGTTCTGGCACTTTTATATTTCCCTCCCCCTCCATCTCTAACAAAACACACCACACTTATGACTACACATGCAATTACAGAAATACACCTGTCACACCAATTGAGATAATTTAATAGAATTGTAACATACCCATATTTACAGTGAAATATAGTTTATTTCATAATATGTTTTTTACACAAAAAACAAGAGTCCAGTTTGATCACATTTATGTAGTGTTATAATAATATAATCAAAGGAAAAATATTTCTCCAAACTATCATTCAATCTAAGAGGTAATGATGAATTAAAACAGTCATGCTGATTTCATTCATTTATCTCAGATAGTTTGGCATAGAGTTGGTATTGTTGAAGACATTCAGACATTCTTCATATGAAGAAACTTGGAATTGATTCTAGTGAGACAGGAGGTTAGAGCCAATAGGCTCAGTAGGTATGGAAATATTTCAGTAGAAGCCATAGGACCAGCATCTTCTATAGCAGAGTGGATGGCAGCATCCATAACCATAACCACCATAGCCACCATAGCAAATGAAAACAATTGTAACAATATTTCCAATGAAATACAGTTTATTTAATATTATGGGTGTTTACAAAGAAGTTGACAGTTAAATTCAACCGCATTTTATGCAGTGTTTTAATTATCAAAAAAAACCACAATAAAACATTTCTCCAAACTATCATTCAATCCAAGAGATAAGAATGAATCAAAACAGGTAGCTGATTTCATTCATTTTTATCAGACACTTTGGTGTATAGTTGGTATGTTGAAGGCATTTAACATTTTTCATGTGAAGAAAGTTGGAGATGATTCCAGTAAGACAGAACATGACAGCCAATAGGCTCAGCAGCTGAGGAAATGCTTCAGTACAAGCCATAGGAATAGTATCTTCTGTAGCAGAGTGGGCGGCAGCATCCATAACCATAGCCACCATAGCCACCATAACCACAGCCTAGGCCACCGTAGCCACAGCCATAGCCACCATAGCCACAGCCATAGCCACAGCCTAGGCCACCATAGCCATAGCCCAGCCCACCATAGTAGTTGCCATAGTAGCAGCTCATGCTGTCAGGAGTGGAATGTTCAATTCAGGATCAGGATGTAGGTGTCTTGTGTCTGGATGTCACCGTCTGCCACCTGTCTTTTATACACTCTGATGTTGGACGGCAAAAACCACTGGCATTGCATGGTCATATTATCTCACTACTATGCTTCAAACAATGTCAGGAATATTTTGACTTATTGCAAAACAAGCCTCATAACTGAGATAATTTTGATCTTATGTAAGGATTCCGTGATCCATATATATATTCAAATGAAATACTTTTTCTATTTTGAATGCAATGTTTCCTTTTATATTTAATTAATAGAATTTGAATTATTTGATTATATTTGATATAAATCATGAAAATAAGTATTTCATTTTTATTATATTTTGTGTTGTTCTCATGATTCAAAAGAAGGAAAACTTTTCTTTCCTTCCTTCTTTCTTTCTTTCTCTCTCCATTTCTTTCTTTTCTATTCTTCTCTTCTTGTGAAATTAATCTTGACATACATTTCAAACATTCCAGAAAATAAATGACCATTTGACAGTTGGAAATTAAGTTTGTTCAATTTTCCTCTTCCTTATCCCAAATAAAGTTCATAGATGCAAGTATAAATCACCCCAAAGTATAGTTGGGTCCTCAATCTTTGACTCTTATTTGCGGTGGGGTACTAAGTAATGAAATGAGGAGTGCTTAACCACTGAGCAACCTCCCTAGCCATTTTTATTTTTTACTTTGTGACAGGGTCTTTCTATGGTGTTTAGGGCCTCTCTAAGTTGCTGCCACTGACTTTGAATTTGGAATCCCCCTACCACAGAATCCTGAGCCCCAGAGGCAATGTACAAGGCTTTATTATTTTTAATAGCTGTCACATTTGGTCTTACAAGTATCTAGCAAATGAACAAATGTCATGTCACTTAATAGATGTACGGATAAGGCAGAGGGACCAAAAAAATGATGTGATCCTTCTTTGTTTCCTCAGTTTTTCCTGATGATGAGGTATTGGTAGAAACAGGTTACTCAATCATAGAAAGATGTTTTTTTTTTGACAGTAATATTCAATAAAATTTATTAAAATGTAATTTTCATATAATGAATTATACCTACTATAACAGGACAACTCTATGAGTTAGAGTCCAAAATAGATCTAAATTATTTTTCAACCCTCCAAATGTAGACATTGGAAGAGTTGGTCAGGAAGGAGGAACGTCTTCTCCTGTTTTACAGTTGTTGAACCCAAATGTCCTCTGATGTCTCAAGTCCTGTCAGTTCTGCTCATTGATGTCACCAAACACTGAAAGTAATCATAGATGCCTAGTCATAACAAAAACCTGCCTTTCCACATGCTTCTCATTCAGTTGAGACTTCTGAGGGAGTTTCACACAGTTCTGCCAGCCTCTTCCAGCTGCCAATTGACATTTATTTGTTGTAGAACATGTGCCAATAATTTTTAGGTCGTCGTATTGTGTGTTGTAAAAGAAAAGAAAAGCAAGTTTCTTTCTTTTGAAATTGGACAATAAATATGTTTCTTGAGCAGATATCATTTATTTGCATTTTTAAAAAGTAAACTTGTATATTAATTTGATTCTAGATTCATTTCCCCAATTCAATTACAAATTCTGATATGTGGATGATGTCATCTTTTGCCTGTTTTGCATATTTCCAAGGGAGTCCATAAGTTCAACCTTGTCTATTCAAATCCTAGAAGGTTCAGAACAATATTATGTTTCACTGTAGAGACTAGTGCTGTTGGTGCTGCTAGTGGACTATTAGAAAATGTCTGACTGACCCAATTCAAATGAGAATTAATGAAAAAATAGGCTCTGAATTTTGGTTAAGGTCCATTTACCTCTCTTGGTCTAGTCTGTAGTAGATGCTCATTTGTCTTTTCTGTTAAGGATGGTTCTTAATTGTGATGATTTTCTCATCACCTAGACATGAGCACAGTTGTATTATATTTTTTACCTCATTTGAAATGATTCTGTTTGTGTCTTAGGAAATGGACCCCTGTGACTTTCAATTTCTAAAATATCTCCAGGAGAAACCTGGCTCTGTTAAAGTCAGTACTCTCCAAGCACATTCTTGTCAGATTGTGTCTTCGTATATCTCCAACTATGGTTTGCCACTCCTGAAAAATTAAAAGTGGACTCAAAACTCTTCTGGTTACTCTGTGTCACAGCACTGTCCTGCCTGATTCCTAGAATGGTCAATTTCACGCCTTCAGCCATTTTCTCCTTCTTTAGAATGTTTTCTCCTTATTCTTTATTTTCCCCACTAGCATTTCCTTGCACTTACTGCTGTCAGTTTGTTTTCCAAGTGAAACATAACCAATTTAAGAGTGCAAAGAATTTGAATAGAGGGAAAATTAGCCTATGTAGGCTTGTACATTTAATGAGGACTAGAGTTTGGGATGAAAAAGAAAATAACCTCCTGCTAATTTGATACTTAAAATGTGACTCATGGTTTTGATTAGTTTATCTTTCTATGAATAAAACCAATTTTTTAAAATAGAAAATAAATTCATATATTTTGAAATACTGTTTAGTTGCCATGATGACAATCAATAATGTGATTTCAATGCACACATTTTCAATAGCATGAAGTCTGAGTCATTTTGAGGGAGAAGATAAAAATACAGATACATATATAGATATCGCTATAGATATAGATACATATAGATGGGTATACATACATGTGTACATACATATATCTATGCATATCTATATCTATATATAGACCTACATATAGATAGATAGATAGATAGATATAGATATACACTTTATTCACCACTGTAAAAAGTGCAAACAATTACTTTGAGACACTTTCACAGAGGCAGAGCTATAGATGATATAATGTAACCACTGGCAAGATAAACAACACAAAACTTTAAAAGAAAGATTTTAAAAATGATCTCATATACTCACATTATTGTATATAAAAAACCATCTAAAAAACTTACAAAGGGTGATTTTAGAAGATATGAAGAGACATATATATAAAAACAGATTGTGTATGATCTTTTAGAAGTAATAACCATGCAATATTAATTTTTGGATCCCTACTGACCACAGAAAAGATATGTCATATTTTTTTTCTCTCTCATATTTCCATTAAACCCCTGCACCTGATTAATCACATCCAAATGCACAAATAGATGTTTCACTGAGGAGACAAATAAAAACAATTGTATCAATGTAATATTTCCAATGCAACACTTTATTTAATATAAGGACATTTAACATAGAAGTTGAAAAATTTCATCACATTACACACACTGTGTAATTATCAAGAATAAACATTTCTCCAATCACACAAATCAAGAGATAAGGATGAATCAGGTAGTTGATTTCATTTCATTCATTTTTCTCAGACGCTTTGGTGTATAGTAGGTATGTTGAAAGCATTTAACATTTTTCACATGAAGAAAGTTGGAGATGATTCTTGTATGAACGGATGTGACAGCCAATAGGCTCAGCAGCTGAGGAAATGCCTCAGTAGAAGCCATAGGAATAGTATCTTCTGTAGCAGAGTGGGCGGCAGCATCCATAACCATAGCCACCATAGCCACCATAGCCATAGCCTAGGCCACCGTAGCCACAGCCATAGCCACCATAGCCACAGCCATAGCCACAGCCTAGGCCACCATAGCCATAGCCCAGCCCACCGTAGTAGTTGCCATAGTAGCAGCTCATGCTGTCAGGAGTGGAGTGTTCAGTTCAGGATCAGGATGTAGGTGTCTTGAGTCTGGATATCACTGTCTGCCACCTGCCTTTTATATGCCATGGGTGCTGGTGGGGAAAACCACAGACAGTGCATGGTCACATTATCTCATTCATGTGCCTCAGACAATGTCATGGGTATCTTGATTTATTGCAAAACAAGCCTCATAACTGAAATAATTTTGTTCCTATGTCAGGATTCCATGATCTATTCATGGACTTTTTAAGATGAAATTCCTGTTCTATTTTGAATTCCAAATGTTGTTCTATATATAGTTAATTGAATACATGTGATATGATTATAGAGGGCCATGTAAGTTATGAAAACAGGTATTTCAATTTGATTTTTGTTTTGTTTCCATTCTTGAATAGAAGATGAGGTTTTCCTTCCTTCCTTTCTCCCTGCCTACCTTCCTTCCTTCCTTCCTTTTATTCCTCTCTTCTCCTTCTTTTCTCTTCTTCTTTGAAATTATCCTTAATTTATATTTCAAGCTTTCTAGAAAACACATGTTAATTTTCCAGTTATAAACCACATTTGCTCCATGGTTTCCTTTTTTCATCTCAAATGATGATAACAGATATAAGAGTAAAGCACTGAAAAGTAAAATTTGGTGCTCCAACCTCAACTCTTAGTGTTTTTAATAAGTGTCACATTCATTCTTTGATATACCATGGAGGTACAGGATTGGCATGTTTTTTAAAAAGTGCATGGATAGGGCTGGAGTTGTGACTCAGTGGTAGAGAGCTTGCTTAGCATGTTTGATGCACTGGGTTCGATTCTCAGCATCACATATAAATAAATTAATAAAATGAAAGTCCATCGACAATCTAAAAAATATCTTTAAAAAAGTGCATGGACAGAACAGAGGGCTCAATGAGCTGTACTCTGTATTTGCTTCCTCAGTTTTTAGCTTATGATGAAGTATTGGTGGAAACAGGATACTCACTCTTGCAAAGATGTTTTTGCTTGAATATCAATAGTTAATTGTTCTATAAAGTTCAATTTACATAAAATAAATTAGACCTGTTATAAGAGGATAGATCAACACCTGAGATATAGAAAAGTCTAAATTATGTTCCATCATTCTTGGAAGTTACAGGGGGCCATTTCCTAAGAGACAAAGCAGAATCCTTTCAAATGAGATTAAAAAATAATAAAAACAGTGTTCCTATCAAGGTGATGAGAAAATCATCACTAGAATTAAGAAGAACCATCTTTATCAGTTGGAGAATTGGTAAGAA
Source organism: Urocitellus parryii (assembly GCF_045843805.1). NCBI lineage: Eukaryota > Metazoa > Chordata > Mammalia > Rodentia > Sciuridae > Urocitellus > Urocitellus parryii. The sequence continues at coordinate 213,650,350 of NC_135532.1, read as the reverse complement.
GGAAGGAGCTTCCACTCTGATTTTATATTTGCTGAACCTAAGAGTCCTCTGACTCACAAATTCTGCCAGTTCTGCTCCTTGCTATCACTGCACCTTGAAAATTTGCACAGGTGCATAGATATGACAAAATCTTGCTTTCCCTCATCCTCAGGTTCTTATTCAAATCACTTGTGACTTCTGAGAGAAATTCATAGGTCTGCTAGCTTCTTTCAGCTTCCCATTGACGTTTATTTTTCATCGACAATGTGCCAATAATACTTTCAGTATTATTTTGTATTGTGTGTTACAAAAAAACAAGACAAGAATTCAAGTTTTCTTCGTTTTAAAATTGGACTATAAATCATGTTTCTTCAGCAGGTTTAGTATATTTAGTATTAGTTATATTATATTGCTTCACTGAAGCTAAATTTGTTAAATAATTTACTGTTTCATTCATTTGCCTTTTTAAAAGCAAACTAGAATTTTAATTTAATTCCTGGTTCATTTATACAAGTTTAGTACAAGTTCCAATATGTGGCTTTTATTATCTGTTGCTTTTTGTGCATATTTCCATGGGAGTCCATGAGTTCAAACTTGTCTATTAAAATTCTAGAAGATTCAGAACAATATTATATTTCATCTTAGAGAATTGTATTGTTGCCACTGTTCTTGAGCTGTTAGAAAATGTCTGAGTGATCCAATTAAAACAAGGATTAATGCAAAATTAAGCTCTGAATATTGGTTAGGGTCCATTTACCTCTTTTGGTCTAGACTGCAATGGATGCTCTTTTGTCTCCTCTGATAAAGATGGTTCTTCTTAATTCTAGTGATGATTTTCTCATCACCTTGATAGGAACACCTTTTTTTATTATTTTTTAATCTCATTTGAAATGATTCTGCTTTGTGTCTTAGGAAATGGCCCCCTGTGACTTCCAATTTCTACAATATCGCAAGGACAAACCTGGCTCTGTTAAGGTCAGTATTCTCCAAGCACATTCTTGTTAGACTCTGTCTTTTATGTTTCCAAATATGGTTTGTCAGTCCTGAAAAATTAATGGACTAAAAATTCTGCTGGTCACTCTGTGTCACCACACCATACTGCCTGGCTCCTAGAATGGACAATTTCACCCCTTCACTCATATTCTCCATCTTCAGAATGTTCTCCCCTTATTCCTTGTTTCCCCACTAGCATTTCCTTGCACTTAATTCCGTCAGTTTGTTTCCCAAGTGAAACATAATGGCTTTAAGTGTGCAAAGAATTTGATTCTGAGAAAATTAGCATATGGAGTCATGTTCATTTGATGAAGACTCACTCAACTGTGGAATAAAAATGAAAATAAACTACTGCTAATTTGATACTGAGGAAACAGCTCATGGTTGATTAATTTATCTTACTATTCATGGTACCCAATTTTTCCTAAAGAGAAGAAATTATTATTTATTTTGAAATACTATTGAGTTGCAATGATGATAATACATTATGTCATTTTATTATACACATTTTCAATATGATAAAGTCTGCAGTTATTTTTTAGGGAGGAGCTGTAGTTACAAATACAGATATAGATATCAAGATATTGATAAAGATAGATATTCATATATACTTATGTATACATGTTTACATACACATATCTACACATATAAATACACCCATCTAAACATCTATGGGCCATTGTATACACACATTTAATTTGAGATTCTTTCACTGAGTCTGAGCTATAGATGATATCATCTCAGTACTGATGGTGCAAATGACACCAATCTGTAAATACAAAGATTTTTAAATGATCTCATGTTGTATAAAAATTATCGTATATTATATCCATTTTAAAAAGCTTACAATCAAAGGGTAATTTTAGAAGATATGAAAAGATAAATAAAATAGAATTTGTATGATCCCTGAAAGACTTATTATTTGTACATTAATTTAAACTCCTAATGACCACAAAGTAACTCTAAGATTCTCCTTCTCTCTCTCTCTCTCTCTCTCTCTCTCTCTCTCTCTCTCTCTCTCTCTCTCTCTCTCCATTTCTATGAACAACACATAAGACTAATCACAAGCACATGTACCAATACACACACACACACACACACACACACACAAATGGACACATTTCAATAGAATTATAAGACAGCAATGTTTCCAGTGAAATACAATTTATTTTATAATATGTATTGTTTACATATTGAGATTCAAATCTGATCACAATTTTCATAGTGTTATAAAGGTAATTATTAAATGAAAACGTTTCTTTAACAATTACACAACCAAAAGTTAAGTATGAATTAAAACAGGAGAGCTGATTTCATTCATTTTTCTGAGAGTTTGGAGTTGGTAATTTTGAAGACATTTAACATTTTTCATGTGAAGAAAGTTGGAGATGATTCCTGTAAGACAGGATGTGACAGCCAGTAGGCTCAGCACCTGAGAAAATGCCTCAGTAGAAGCCATAGGAATAGTATCTTCTGTAGCAGAGTGGGCGGCAGCATCCATAACCATAGCCACCATAGCCACCATAGCCATAGCCTAGGTGGCCACCATAGCCATAGCCACCATAGCCACAGCCATAGCCACAACCTAGGCCACCATAGCCATAGCCCAGCCCACCATAGTAGTTGCCATAGTAGCAGCTCATGCTGTCAGGAGTGGAGTGTTTAGTTCAGGATCAGGATGTAGGTGTCTTGAGTCTGGATGTCACTGTCTGCCACCTGCCTTTTATATGCCATGGGTGCTGGTGGGGAAAACCACAGACAGTGCATGGTCACATTATCTCACTCATGTGCCTCAGACAACATCATGAATGTCTTTACTTATTGCAAAACAAGCCTCATAACTGAGATGATTTTGCTCCTACATCAGGATTCTGCAATTCATTTATGGGCCTTTAAAATGAAATTCTTGGTCTATTATGAATGCTTGTCTCTTTTTGTATATAGTTAATTGTGTACCTATGATTATGTAATACTGTGTAAATTATGAAAGTAGGTATTTCACTCGGATTATTGTTTTGTTTCATCCATTCTTAATAGAAGAATTTCCTTCCTTCCTTCCATCCTTCCTTCCTACTTTCTTTTCATTTTTTTCTTGTGAACTTATTCTTAATTTATATTTCCAACTTTCAAAAAACACATGTTCATGTTTTATTTAGAAACCACATTTTCTCCATGATTCCCTTTTTTATCCACCACGAATGTTACAAATGCTAAAGCATCCTAAGGTAAGTTGGATGCTATAATCTCAATTCTTCATGTTTTATAATAGTTGTCACATTTACTCTTTAAAATGCCATGGAGATGCAGGAATGTCATGTTTCTGTAAAAATGCATGGATAGAACAGAGGAACCAAATGAACCATGAGCTCCTTTTTTGCTTCCTCAAATTTTAGCTGATGGTTAAATATTGGTATAAACAAGGATAATCAGTCATGGAACAATTTTTTTTGTTTCCTTATCAATAATTTATAAATTTATTAAAATTCAATTAATAACAAATAAACTAAACCTATTATAAGAAGATAGATCAACACCTTAGCTAGTCAGAGACAAATCTAAATTATGTTCCACCAGTCTTAATGCAGACATTGGAGGAACTGGTAAGGAGGCTTAAGTCTGATTTTAATTTTGCTGAACTCAAAAGTCCTCTGACTCACAACTCTCACCAGTTGTTCTCCTTGCTGTCACTGAGCACTGAAAAGAGTCACAGGAACATACACATGATGAAAACCTGCTTTTTCCAAGGTTCTCGTGTAGATCCTTGAGACTTCTGAGAGAAATTCACATAGATCTGCTTGTGTCTTTCACCTACCAATTGATATTTATTTTTCATAAACCATATGCCAATAAATTTTAAGTCATTGTATTGTGTGTTGCCAAAAAAAAGATAGCAAATATTTTATTTTTTGAAACTGACCACTAAATTAAGTTTCTTAGGCAGGATTGATGCATTTAGTAATAGGCATATTACAATCCTTTTCTATAGGAAAATTTGTTAAATAATTTACTATATTATTAATTTGCTTTTTAGAAAAAGAACTACAGTTTTAATTTGATGATTGGTTCATTTTTCCAGTTTTGGTACAAGTTCCAGTATGGCTGATGTTATCTCTTGCCTCTTTTGCACATTTCCAAGAGAGTCCACAAGTTCAACATTTTCTATGAAAATTTTAGAGGATTCAAAGCAATACTATATTTTACCTTATAAACTAGTGTTGCTGTTACTGGTATTGCTCTTGCACTATTAGAAAATGTGTGACTGGCCCAATTCAAACAAGGACTGATGTAAAATTAGACTCTGAATTTTGGTTAGGGTCCACTTACTTCTTTTGGTCTTGTCTATAAATGATGCCTTTTTTATCCTTCTGTTAAGCATTTTAATCTTCTGTTAATCTTCTAGTGATGATTTTATCATTGTCTTGATACAAACACAGTTTTTATTATCTCTCAATCTCATTTGAAATGATTCGGTTTTGTGTCTTAGGAAATGGAGCCCTGTGGCTTACAATTTCTAAAATATCTCAAGGAGAAACCTGGCTCTAGTCAGTATTTTCCCAGCACATTCTGTCAGATTATGTCTTTGTATGTCTCAAAATATGGTTTGCCAGGCTTGAAAAATTACAAATGGACTTTGATTCTGCTACTCTCTGTCACGGCACCATCTTGCCTGGCTCCTAGGCCTGCCAACTTCTCACCTTCACCAAATTTCTCTGTCCTCAGAATATTCACCCCATTATTTCTTACTTTCCCCACCCACCAGCCATTCCATTTAATGCTGTCAGTCTGTTTCCCAAGTGAAACATAACCAAAGAATTTGATTATAAAGTAAATTAGCCTATGTAGCTGTGTACATTGGATAAGACCGGATTTTGAGATGAAAAATAAAATACCCTAAAGCTGTTTTGATACTTGGAAAGTAGCTCATGGTTTTGATAAATTATCTTGCTATACAGTACTTGCTAATTTTTCCTAAATACAAAAATAAGTTTATATGTTTTGAAATACAATTTAGTTGTCATGGTGATAATCCATAATGCCATTATTAGTGCACATATTTTCAATATGTTAATGTTTTCAGTCATCTTTTAGGGAGGAGATATAGATACAGATACAAACATAAATATCAATATCAATACAGAGATAGATATAGATGTCTACATATGTACATATACATATCTATATAGAGAGATTTATATATCTCATACATATTTATCTCTCAATGCAAACACATGAACAATTAATTTGAGATACTTTCACAAAGACAGATGTATAGATGATATATTACAACCACTGGTGGTGCAAGTGAAATGAAACATCAAACAGAAAGATTTTAAAATGATCTCATGTTGTGTACATACACTACTGTATAAAAAAAGCCATCCAAAAAACTTTACAAAGAAGGGTAATTTTAGGAGTGATAAAAATACATATATAAAAAGAAATTTTGTATGATCTCTTAGAAAAGACTTATTTATACTATTAATTTTGGGATTCATAATGACCACAGAAGAGTTCAGGCATACTCTTTCTCTCCCATTTCTATAAAACCCCCACACATGATTAATCACATCCAAATATACAAATGGACATGCTTTATTGATGGGGACAAATGAAATCAATTGTAACAATATTTCCAATGAAATACTGTTTATTTAATAATATGGATGTTTGCATAGAAGTTGACAGTCAAATTCAACCACATTTTTTGCAGTGTTATAATTATTAAAAAAATTTCTCCAAACTATCATTCAGTCCAAGAGATGAGATAAGAATGAATCAAAACAGGTAGCTGATTTCATTCATTTTTATCAGACACTTTGGTGGACAGTTGGTATGTTGAAGACATTTAACATTTTTCACGTGAAGAAAGTTGGAGATGATTCCAGTAAGACAGGATGTGACAGCCAATAGGCTCAGTAGCTGAGAAAATGCCTCAGTAGAAGCCATAGGAATAGTATCTTCTATAGTAGAGTGGGCGGCAGCATCCATAACCATAGCCACCATAGCCACCATAGCCATAGCCTAGGCCACCATAGCCATAGCCACCATAGCCACAGCCATAGCCACAGCCTAGGCCACCATAGCCATAGCCCAGCCCACCATAGTAGTTGCCATAGTAGCAGCTCATGCTGTCAGGAGTGGAGTGTTCAGTTCAGGATCAGGATGCAGGTGTCTTGAGTCTGGATGTCACTGTCTGCCACCTGTCTTTTATATACCATGGGAGCTGGGTGGAGAAAACCACAGACAGTGCATGGTCATATTATCTCACTCATGTGCCTCTACAATGTTATGAATATCTATTTATTGCAAAACAAGCCTCATAACCGAGATGATTTTGTTCCTATGTCAGGATTCCCTGAAGCGTTCATGGATCTTTAAGATGAGATTCCTGTTCTGTTTTGAATGCCAACTATCATTCTACATATTGTAAATTGAACACCCATGATATGATTACATAGGACATGTAAGCTATGAAAATATGTATTTCACTTTAATTTTTGTTGTGTATTGTTTCCATTCTTAAGTATAAGAAAGTCTTCCTTCCTTCAATTTCTTTTCCTCTCTTCTCTTTCTTTTCAATTTTGGAATTATCCTTAACTTATATTTCAAAATTTCCATAAAACACATGTTCATTTTCCAGTTATAAACCACATTTACTCCATGGTTCCCTTTTTCATCCCAAATGAATTTTATAGATGCAAATGAAAACACTGTAAGATAAAGTTGGGTGCTCCACCCTCAGCTCTTACTTTTTTTATAGTAACTATCACATTCACTCTTTCCAATGCCTTGCAGGTGCAGGAATGGCATTGTTCAGTGCTGGGGTTGTGGTTCAGTGGTTGAGTGACCTTAATTCAATCCCTGGTACCCCACTCCTCAAAAATGTGTGTGGATAGATCAGAGGGACCAAATGAGCCATGTACTCCTTCTTTGCTTTCTCAATTTTGATTTGATGATAAAGAATTGGTGGAAACAAGTATATTCAGACTTGAAAAGTTATTTTTTGTGGTTTGGTTATTAATAGTTAATTGAACTCATTAAAATTTCATTCACATAAAATCAAGAAGACCTATTAGAAGAGGATAACTCAACACCTGAGACAGAGATAAATCTAAATTTTGTCCCACTGTACTTTATGCACTCATTGGAGGAATTGGTAAAGAAGGAAGGAGCTTCCATTTGATTCTATAGTAGCTGATCCCAAATGTGTGCTGACTGGAGATATCCTGCCATTTCTGCTCCTTACTATTAGTGAATACTAAAATAGTCACAGGTACCTAGGCATGATGAAAGCCTGCTTTTGTCCAGGATTCTTGTTTAGAACATATGTGACTTTGGAGAGAAATGCATGGGTGTCTGGTAGCCTTTTTCAGCTACCCATTGACATTTTTTTGTCATAGACCATGTGATGAAAATTTTTAAGTCATTATGTTGTGTGTTGCAAATACAAATAAACAACAATAACAACAAAAAGATAGAAAGTATCTTGACTTTTTGGGGGGATTCTATAATAAATTTAACTTTTTAAGCAGGATTAATGTATTTATTATTACATTGCTTTTCTGAAGCTAAATTGTTAAATAATTTTTCATATCATTTATTTATTTTTTAAAAAGAGAACTAGAAATTAAATTTGATTCTTGGATTCATTTCTCCTATTTTACTACAAATTCTGATATGTGGTTGATGTTATCTGTTGCCATTTTTGAATATTCCTGAGGGAGTCCATAAGTTCAACCTGTAGCCATTCCCCTTGGACTATTAGAAATGGTCCGGGCTGAGGATGTGGCTCAAGCGCTAGCGCGGTCTCCTGGCATGCATGGGGCGCTGGGTTTGATCCTCAGCACCACATACAAATAAAGATGCTGTGTACACCGAAAACTAAAAAGTAAATATTAAAAAAAAATGTTTTTCTCTCTCTCTCTCAAAAAAAAAAAGAAAAAGAAAAAGAAAGAAATGGTCTGACTGGCCCAATTTAAACAAGGATTAATGCAAAAAGTAAGGCTCTAAATTTTAAGATACACTTACCTCAATTGGTCTAGTCTGTAGTGAATGCTCATTTGTCTCCTCTGTTAAGGATATTCTTTTTTAATTCTAGTGATGATTTTCTCATCATGTTGTTATGAAAACAGTTCTCCATATTTTTCAGATCTCATTTGAAATGATTTTGCTTAGGAAAGGGACCCCTGTGACTTACAGTTTCTAAAATATGTCCAGGAGAAACCTGGCTCTATTTTAGTCAGTATTCTCCCACTGCATTCTTGTCAGATTGTGTCTTTGTATGCCTCCAACTATGGTTTACCAGCCCTGAAATATTAAAAGTAGACTCAGAATTTAGCTGGTTAAGCTTTGTTCCAGTACCACCTCGACTGGTTTCTAGAACTTTCATTTTCACCCCATTTTCTCCATCTTCAGAATATTCACCCCCCTTTTTTTTATTACTTCTTCTATCAGCGTTTTCTTGTACTTAATGCTGTCAGTCTGTTTTCCAAGTGAAGCATAACTAACTTAAGTAATAAAAAGAATTTGATTCTGGAGAATAATTATACTGTGAAGTCATATAGATTTGATGAAGACCAGATTTTGGAGTGAAAAAGAAAATAACCTAATGCTAATTTGATACTTAGAAAATAGTTCCTGTTTTTGATAAATTTATCTTGATATACAGTAGCTAATATCTTATAAAGAGAATAGATTCATATATTTTGAAAAACTATCTAGTTGCCATAATGATAATCCAAAATATCTTTATTAATGTACACATTTTGAAAATGATTCCTTAGTCATTGTTTAGAGGGGACATGTAGATACAGTTAAAGATATGGGTACAGAAATAAATACAGAGATAAATATTGATGTATAGATAGAGATATTTATATAGACTTATTTACATACGTATATCTATCCTTAACTGTACTCACAAGCACACGCACACACACAGACACACATACCATTAATTTGAGGTACTTTTCACAGAGGCAGAGCTGTAGATGATAAAATCCAACCAGTAGTGATGCAAATGACCCAAAACATTAAATGCAAAAAGTTTCAAATGATCTTATGTTATAGACATACATCATTGTATTAAATACCATTTAAAAAACTTATAAACAAAGGATTATTTTAGGAGAAATGAAAAACATGTATAAAAACAGATTTTTATGATCACTTAGACATAATTATTTTTGTACTGTTAATTATTGGACCACATACGACTCTAAAATAATTATGGCATACTCCTTCTTTCTCTCTCATTTCTATAAAAACACCACTCACATCACAAATCACATCCAAATACACAAATTGCATTTTATAATGATAGGGAAATAAAAACAATTGCAACAGAATCAGATTTCTTATGAAATAGTTTATTTAATAATATGGACTTTCTAAACAGAAGTTGACATTCAAATTTGATCACATTTTACATAGTGTTATAATGATCAAAGAAAAAAAACATTTCTTCAAACTACTACACCATGAAGAAATAAGGTGAATTGAAACTGGTAGCTAATCTCAGTCATTTATTTCAGATAATTTGGTATATAGTTCGTAGTGTTGAAGATATTCAAGCATTTCTCATGTGAAGAAAATTGGAGATGATTCCAGTGAGACAGGACGTGACAGCCAATAGGCTCAGCAGCCGAAGAAATGCCTCAGTAGAAGCCAGAGGACCAGCATCTTCTGTAGCAGAGTGGGCGGCAGCATCCATAACCATAGCCACCATAGCCACCATAGCCATAGCCTAGGCCACCATAGCCATAGCCACCATAGCCACAGCCATAGCCACAGCCTAGGCCACCATAGCCGTAGCCCAGCCCACCATAGTAGTTGCCATAGTAGCAGCTCATGCTGTCAGGAGTGGAGTGTTCAGTTCAGGATCAGGATGTAGGTGTCTTCAGTCTGGATGTCACTGCCAGCCGCCTTTTATACACCCTTGGTGTTGGGTGGGGAAAACCACAGGCATTGCATAGTCATATTATCTCACTAATATGCCACAAACAATGTCATAAATATCTTGAATAATTGCAAAAACAAGCCTCATAACTGAGATGATTTTTTTTCTGTGGCAGGATTCCATGATCTGTTTATGGGCCTTTAAAATGAAATTCTTGCTGCATTTTTAATGCCATGTATCATTCTACATATAGTTAATTGAATACTTATGATATGATTATATAGTACCATATAAATATGAAAGTAGGTATTTCATTTTTATATATTTTTTGTTGTTTCCATTCTTTGATGGAATATGAGATTTTCCTTTCTTCATTCCTTTCTTCCTTCCTTTTCTCACTTTTCTTCTAATCAAATTGTTGTTTATAGTTCAACATTTGTTTCATAGTTTTTTTTTTATCCATAACGAAGGTTATAATTACAGGTGTAAAGCCCCCTAAGGTAAGTTGTGTGCTCTATCCTCACCCCTTAAAATTAAAGCTATCACATTCATGCTTTCAAAAGAAGAACAAATCAACACCCAAAGCAGTAGAAGACAGGAAATAAATTAAAACTAGAGATGAAATCAGTGAAAATAAAACAAAAGAAATAATCCAAAAATTGACAAAATAAAAGTTTGCTCTTTGAATCATAAATAGAATTGATAAACCCTTAGCAAACTAATGAAGAGAATGACAGAGAAAACTCAATTTCAAAAGTTCACAGTGAAAAAATAAATATCACAATGGACACTACTGAAATGTAGTTGATAATCATAAACTATTTTGCAAATTTATATGCGAATAAAATAGCAAATCTTGATGACATCAACAAATTTTTAGAGACAAATGACCTGCCCAAACTGAATCAGGAAGATATAGAAAAACTAATTAGATCAATTTCAAGCAATGAAATTTAATATGACATCAAAAGTCTACCAAGAAAAAAGAGCCCAGGACCAGATAGATTTTCAGCCAGGTTATACCAGACCTACAAAGAAGAACAAAAAAAAAAAAAAAAAAAAAAAAAAAAACACCCAATATTTATCAAATTATTGCATGAAATAGAAAAGGAGGACATGCTTCCAAAATCATCTTATGAAACTAGAATCACACCAATGCCAAAACTGGAAAAAGATACATCATAAAATAAAGTTTCAAACCAATATCCCTAATTATCATAGGTGAAGGATTCTTAATAAAATACTTACAAACTGCATACAGAAACATATTAAAAAGATAGTGTTTCATGATCAAGTGGGGTTCATCACAGGGAAGTAAGGTTGGTTAAATATATGGGTATCGATAAACATAATTCATGTCATCAATAGACTTAAAGACATAGATCACATGTTTATCAAAGTAGATGGAGAAAAAACATTTGACAAAATATAGCATCCATTCATGTTCAAAACACTAGAAAAACTAAGGATATTGGGGACATACTTCAACATTGTAAAAGCAATATATACTAAACCCAAGGCCAACATCATTCTAAATGGAGAAAAATTGAAAGCATTCCTTCTAAAACCAGGAACAAGACAGGGATGCCCTCTTTCACCACTTCTATTCAACATAGTCCTGGAAACACTAGCCAGAACAATTAAATGGAAGAAAGAAATTAAAGGGATGCAAATAAAAAAGAACTGCAACAATCTCTATTTGCTGATGACACGATTCTGTATTTATAAGATCCAAAATTCTCCACTAGAAAATCTCTAGAACTCAGCAAATTAGCAGGATATAAAATTAATATCAATAAATCAGTTGTGTTCATATACATCAGTGATGAATCAACTGAAAGAGAAATTAGAAAACCTATGCCATTCACTATAGCTTCAAAATATGAAATATTTGGGAATCAATCTAACATAAGCTGTGAAAGACTTCTGTAATAAAAACTAAAGAACTCTAAAGGACAGAAATTTAAGAAGACCTTAGAAGATAGAAAGATCTTCCATATTCTTGGATATGCAGCATTAATATTGTTGAAATGGCTGTGCTACCAAAAATGCTATACATTTTTAATGTAATTCCTATTACGATTCTGATGACATTTTTCATACAAATTGAAAAAGCAGTATGAAATTCATTTGGAAAAATAAGAGACCTAAAATAGCCAAAAGCAATCCTTTGAAAGAAAAATGAAGCAGGAGGCATCACAATACCATACCTTAAATTAAACTACAGAGAAATAGTAACAAAAATGGCATAGTATTGGCACCAAAATAGACATGAAAACCAATGGTATAGAAGAGAAGACACAGAGACGAATCCACATAAATACATGCTATTTCATACTAGACAATGGTGCCATAAACATACATTGGAGAAAAGATAGCCTCTGTAGCAAATGGTGCTGGGAAAATTGGAAATACATACGTAATAAATTGAAATCATACCCTCTCTCTCACCTTGCACAAAATCCAATGCAAAGTGGATCAAGGACCTGGGTATCCACTAGAATTAAAAGTGGGTCCACATCTCCATCATATTGGCTTAAGAACCATTCCTCAACAAGACTCCAAAAGTGCAAGAAGTAAAATCAAGAATCAATAAATAGAATGATACCAAACTAAAAAAATTCTTCATTGCAAAGAAAACAAGAATGTTAAAGAAGAGCTTACTGAATGGGAGAAAAATATTTACTGCATGAACCTCAGATAAAGCATTAATCTCTAGGATATGTAAAGAATTCAAAAATCTTAACACAAAATTACCAAATTTCCCAATCAATAAATAGGCTAAGGAACTGTACAGACAATTTCTTTTCATTCTTTTCACAGAAGAAAAAATACGATTGACAACTATATGAAAAAGTGTTCAACATCTCTAGCAATTAGAGAAATGCAAATGAGAACCTTAAATCTTAAGATTTCATCTCACTCCAGTCAGAAAGACAATTATCAAGAACATAAGCAACAATAAATGTTGGCAAGGATGTAGGGGGAAAAGTACACTCATACATTGCTGGTGGGACTGCAAATTGGTGCAACAATTATAGAAAGTGGTATGAAGATTTCTCAAAAACTTCTGAATGGAACCACATTTGAGGTAGCTCTTTCTCTCCTCAGTTTATACCCAAAGGACTTAAAAACATCATACTGCAGTGACACAGCCACATCATTGATTATAGCAGCTCAGTTCACAAGGGCTAAGCTGTGGAACCAATCTAGCTGGTTTCAACAATAAATGGATGAAGAAAATGTGGTACATTTATACAATGGAAGATTACTCAGCCATAAGTAAAAATGAAATGATGTCATTTGCCCGTACATGGATGGAACTGGACAATATCATGCTAAGTTAAATAAGCCAACCCCCCCACACTCAAAAAAACCAAAACAAAACAAAAAACCAAAGGTAGAAAGTTCCCTCTGATATGTGGATGATAATTCAAAATAAGGTAGGGGATGCTAGAAAAGAATACTTATTTTGAATTAGGTAGAGGTGAGGAAAGGGAGAGGAGGGGGTATGGAGGTAAAAAGGACAGTAGAATGAACTGAACATTATTATCCTACATGCATTATATAACTACAAAACTGGTGCAATTCTATATCATGTACAACCAAAAGAATGAGACGTTACACTTCATTTATGTACAATATATCAAAGTACATTCTACTGTCCTATATAACTAATTAGAACAAAAAAATTTAAAAGAATACAAGCAACAATAAATGTTGGGGAAGATGTAGGGGAAAAGGTCCTCTCACACATCACTGGTTGGACTGGAAATTGGCGCAACCACTCTGGAAAGCAGTATGGAGATTCCTCAGAAAACTTTGAATGGAACCACCATTTGACCCAGGCCAAATGTTCTCTCTGTTAAGTGGAGGCTGATCCACAATGGGGGGGGGGTGCAGTTGTGGGAAGAATGGGGGAATGGGGGCAAAGGGGAGGGAGAAAAGGGGAGGAGACATGGGGGCAGGAGCGATGGTAGAATGAGATGAACATCATTGCCCTAGGTACATGTATGACCGCATGTGTGGTGTGACTCTACATTGTGTACAGAAAGAGGAATGAAAAGTGGTGCTCCATTTGTTTACAATAAATCAAAATGCATTCTGCTATCATGGAGAACTAAATAGAACAAATAAAAAAATTCATTCTACTGTCATATATAATTAAAAAGAATAAATTTTTTAAAATACCAAAAAAAGTTAGCATTCACTCGTTCAAATGCCTTGCCACTGTAGGAATGACCTGTGTCTTCAAAGTGCATGAATAGATCAGAAGGACCAAATGAGCCATGTGCTCCCTTTTGCTTTCTCAAAATTTAGCTGCTGATGAAGTATTGGTGGAAACAAGGATACTTAGACATGGAAAATATGTTTTTGTTTGGTTATTAATAGTTAATTTAACTTTTAAAAATTCAATTCACATAAAATCAATGAAATATTATTATTATTATTACTACTACTACTACTATAGAACAGCTTGACACCTGAGACAGAGATAAATCTAAATTATGTCCCACCACTCTTAATGTAAGCATTAGAGGAATTGCTAAAGAAGCAAGGAGCTTCCACTTCTGGTTGCTGAGCCTAAAGGTCCTCTGGCTCACAAATCCTACCAGTTCTGCTCCTTGCTGTCACTGCACACTGAAAATAGTCACAGGTACATCAATGTTTCAGAAACTTGCTTTTCCCCAAGGTTCTCATTCAGATCATTTAAGACTTCTGAGATTCACAGAGATCTGCTAGCCTGTTTCAGCTACCAATGGATATTTATTTGTCACAGTCCATGTGCCAATAATTTTTAAGTCATTGTGTTGTGTGAAATTTATTATTGTCTCTGAATTTCTTCTTATTCAGAGCCTCTTGTTCATATCATGACATGCTAGAAGTGGCAAAAAGACATTGTATTAAATGTTTGTGCTTTAAAAGAAAAAGTGAACAAGTTTTCTTCCTTTTGAAATTGGGCAACAAATTGTTTCTTGATCAGGCATAATATATTTAGTATTATGCCTATTACACTTATTTTCTGAAACTAAATTTGTTAAATTATTGACCACATGGATCATTTGTTTTTTTAAAAAAATAGAACTAGAATTTTAGTTTGATTCTTTTGTACATTTCTCCAGTTTTAGTGCAATATCCAGTATGTGAAGAAAGATTTGGTTTCTTTTTTAAAAAACTTGTTCTAATTATTTATTCATGACAGTAGAACACATTTTGACACTTTTTGATAACTGTTGCCTCTTTTGCATATCTCCATAGGCGTCCATAAACTCAGTATTTTTATTAAATTTTTAGAAGATCAGGACCATATTGTATTTCACATTAGATGCTTGTGTTTTGTCATTGCTTTCCCATTGGGTTATTAGAAGAGATCAGATTGGTCAAATTCAAATAAGGATAATCATGATGTTATGCTCTGAATTTTGGTTAGGGTGCCTTTATATCTTTGGTCTAGCCTATGGGGAATGATCTTTAGTCTCTTTCTATTCAAGATGATTCTTCTGAATTCTAGTGACCATTTTCTTTTCACCTTGATATGAACACAATGATATTTTTTCATCTCATTTTTAAATGATTATGTTTTATATCAGGAAACCGATCTTTACAACTTTTATGAATTTCTAAAATGTCTCATGGAGAAACCTGGCTCATTTAAAGTCATTATTCTCTGAATGCTTTCTTATCAGATTATGTCTTTTTTATGTTTCCAAATGTGGTGTCGTAGATATTAGATGTCCCCCAAAAGCTCATGTGGGAGACAGTGCAAGAAGGTGCTGAAGCTGGCCTCAAACTTGTGATCCTCTTGCTTCAGCCTCCCATGTTGCTGGGATTACAGGTGTGGGCCACAGTGTCTGAAGGGCTATGAGAGTTTTAACCTAATCAGTGCATTAATCCCCTAATAGAGATTAACGGGGTGGTAACTATAAATAGTGGAGTGCAACTGGAGGAGTAGGATCTTTGGGTTACATGCCTTGGGGTATATATTTGGTTTTTGGTGAGTAGATCTCTCCTTCTGTCTCTGATTTATGGTGGCCATGTCCTTGTCACAGTTTTTAAAGCACTCTCTTCCACCATAATGCCCTGCCCCCATCGTGCTCAGAGCAATGAAGTCAGCTGAAGTCAATGAATGAGATCAATGAAACCATGATCCTTAAATAAACTTTTCAACCTCTAAAATAATTCTTGTCAAGTCTTTGGGGGTCAACAATGAAAAATTTCACTAAAATACCAAGTATGTTTTCCTAGCCCTGAAGAATTGATAATGGACTCAGAATTCTGCTGATTACTCTGTCATATGAGCCTCTTGCCTGATTCCTAGAATGGAGAACTTTAAAATTTTACCCCACGATTAAACATTTTTTACATCTTAAGAGTATCAGTTTTCTTATTCTTACTTCTCCATCAGCATTTCATTGCGTTCAGTGCTGTCAGTTTGTTTCCCAAATGAAACATAACTACTTTAAGAGTGGAAACAATTTGATTCTGGAGAAAATTAGTACATGTAGGCATATACCTTTGGTAAACATCAGACTTTGAGATGAAAAAGAAGATAAACTAATGCTAATTCAATACTGAGAAAATAACTCATGGTTTTGATAAACTTATCTTACAATGCATAATACATGTACTATTTCTAAGTGGAAGAATAAATTGATACATTTTGAAACACTATTTGGTTGCCATGAAGGTAATCCAGAACATGATTATTAGTGCAGACATTTTCAATATGATGCTTCCTGAACTCATTGTTTAGGAAAAATGCTTTTTTTTTTTAAATTGAGAAACATTTCACAGAGGTAGATCTGTAGCTGAGATAATGTAAACCATTTTGTGCAAGTTACACAAAGAAAACAAATATATAAAATTTTAAATGGTCTGATACATAATAAAATTGTCATTATAGAAAATAGCCATTTAAAGAACTTGAATGGGAGCCATTAGCAAGATAAAAAGGTAAAAGATAGTCAAACATAAATGTAAAACACACTTTGCATGATCTGTTACAAAGAAATATTATTTTTCCCTTTTCATTAATGAGCAGAAAAGAACACTGAAGAGTGTGTTTCTGATGAAATACAAACATGTTTGCATAAAATAGATATTTTAAAAACTTGTAAGCAATGAATAATTGTAGAAAAGGTGAAAAGACAAAACAGTTTTTTATGATCTTAGAAAGAATTTATGATTTTATCCCATTGATTTTAAAACCCTTGTTGGCCACAGAAGACCTCTGACCTGTTTGCTTTGTCTCTCTTGCATGTGTACAAACACTCTCTCTCCCCCACTTGGGTAAACAAAAGCACACACACAAAACTAATCACTTGCAAACACATAAATATACATGTTACACTGACGGAGACAATTCAGAACAACTATAGCAAAGCCATTGTTGCAGTGAAAAACAATTTATTTAAGATATGTATCTTTTTATACAGCCATTGTGAATCAGATTCAATCACATTTTACTTAGTATTATAAGGATAATTATCAAAGGAAAAACTTCTCCACAATCACATAATTCAAGAGGTAATGAGGAATCAATAAAAGCATGCTGATTCCATTCATTTTTTTTCAATTAGTTTGGTATATAGTTGGTATTGATGAAGATATTCAACCATTTCTCATGTGAAGAAAGTTTGAAATGATTCCAGTGAGACAGGACCTGACAGTCAATAGGCTCAGCAGCTGAGGAAATGTCTCAGTAGAAGCCATAGGAATAGTATCTTCTGTAGCAGAGTGGGCGGCAGCATCCATAACCATAGCCACCATAGCCACCATAGCCATAGCCTAGGCCACCATAGCCACAGCCATAGCCACCATAGCCACAGCCATAGCCACAGCCTAGGCCACCATAGCCATAGCCCAGCCCACCATAGTAGTTGCCATAGTAGCAGCTCATGCTGTCAGGAGTGGAGTGTTCAGTTCAGGATCAGGATGTAGATGTCTTGAGTCTGGATGCCACTGTCTACCACCTGCCTTTTATACCTCCTCAGTGTGGGCAGGAGAAAACTACAGGCAGAGCCTGTCATATTATCTCGCTCATGTGCCTCAGGTACCTTGAATTATTTTAAAAACAAGCCTCATAACTGAGATAATATCTTTGTACATCAGCATTGCATGATCAATTTATGAGCCTTTAAAATGAAATTCTTGTCTTATTTTGCATGCTGTGTCTCATTCTATATTTAGTTAATTGAATACCTATGTCCTGATTACAAGGTATAATGTAAATCATGAAAAAAGTGTCCTGTGTGTTTTTGTTGTTGTTGTTGTTGTTGTTTTGTTTGTTGGTTTTATTTTTTCCATTACTCCATGGCTGTTATTATTTTTTTCATTTTGTTTTGTTTTAGTGAGATAATCTTACTAAAGAAACATTGTGAGTTTTGCTCTTTAAGGATGAGATAGCTGTAGTTTCTGTTAATTAGTAATCTGGTGACAAGTTACTGACAAATGTAAATGTGCCTGGTATTTATTCTAAGCTGTTGCTTCAGAATATTTTTTTCTTTCTTCCAGAGAGTAAATGGTCATTACTTTTAATAAGAAGCTACACATTTGCTAAGCTTCTCTTTCTCACCTAATATAAATGTGTTATATATGTAACTATAAAACACTAAGATTAAGTTGGGTGCTCCGTCCTGTACCCACATGTACTTATTCATGTATTTAATTTTTACCAGGGTTCTTATATGCTATTTTTTAAGACTTTCAAGTACTTATGGGGGCATTTGTGTTAAAAATGGTATGGATAGTAAGGTTCATAAATAATGCAATCCTTCACACTGAATGAAGTATTAGTGGGAGTGGATACAACCAATCATGGAAATACATCTGTTTTGTTTGGTTTAAAAATATTAATTAAATTTGTTAAAATGCAATTTACAAAACACAAATTGTATAAGAGCAAAACTCAGTGTGTTTGATGAACAGAGATCAATATAAGTTATGTACCAGCCCTTTACATATATTGAAGATTTCATAAGGAAGGAAGAAGCTTCTACTCTAATTCTATTGACGCTGAACCCAAGCTTCCTCTGACCCTACAAATCCCACCAGCAAAATGATTTTTTATTTGTTGGTTGGTTGGTTTAAAATTAATATTAATTATCTCATGCCCAAATAATGCTTGCAATCTCTATTGGTCAGTCTGAATCCTATTATTAATGTTGACTTTTTAAATATGACGAAGAGCAGAGAACTTTTGGGTATGATGTAATTTCTTGAACATCAAATTAAAAGTCAACTGATTCTTCTGCTGGAATGGTATATTGTGTAGCATTCTTTTGTCTCATTATTTCAAATGTCATGTGGATTTCTTTAGAAATAAAAGGGAATAAGTGGGCATTTTCGTTTGGAGAACTTCCAAGGAAAGGTATGGAATCATGAGATTCAAGGATAGTCAATGACTCAGGACACTGAAGACCATTGCTAATGTGTGCTGGTGTGTTAGTCAGCTTTCCATCACTATAGTGAAATAATTGAGACAATCAACTTATAATGAGAACAGGTTTATTTTTGCTTATATTGTGTATGCATTGATTCTAGGATCAATTGCCCCTGCTTTGGGTCTGTGGTGAGGCATCACAATATGGTAGGAGCATTTGGTGGGGACAAAAATACTTATCTTGTGACAGGAAGAAAAAGAAAAAAAGAAAAAGAAAAGGAAGGGACTGGGGTTACATGATCCTTTTGGGGCTGTGACCTTATGACCTGAGGTTCTCCTACTAAGTTTCATCTCTCAAGGGATTCATCATTTACTAATAGTTCTACCATGAGGGTCCAACCTTAAATATGTCTTTTGAGGTATATTTTAGATCTGAACTATATCATCTGATAAACAGCAGATTCTTTCTGGATTTTAATGTAAAACTTTCAAAAGTTAGTGGCCACCAGACAGGGAATTCTAATGGTACTGTGCACGTCAGGTAATGATAAGTAGAAAATTGACATAATCCTGGGAGGTATGAGGAGTAAGTTACCTCTCTTCAGAAGCACCATGATAAGGAATCTAAGATGTGGAGAATCTGAAAATAGACAAAGGCAAAAATTGTTATAGATGGTGGTAGGAAAAAGAACTATTTTAACAAGCAAAGGTGTCATTTAAAAATTTGAAATGTGAACATAATTAATAGTCTGATCATAAATAGGAATGGCTTTTATCATGTAGAAGTTAGATTACAAATGACCTGAGGTAATAATAACTGATGTTCACTTCATTGAAATTTTAAGTACATCACAATCTCAGGAGATAACCAAAGAGAGTAATATTCCTTAGTATGTATCTCTACCTCTGTTTTTGTCTGTTTTTATTTTTCTAACAATATTCTTCTCCCTCACATATTATACACACAAACAGAAAAAGCAAAAATAATGTGGATAAATTAACATAAATATAATGAGGCACAATTTACAGGGGAAAATAAACACAGTTTATTAAATATGAATTTTATTTTTCTATATTCAATATATGAAATGAACATATGTGAAGGAGAATAATGCTAATGCAAAATAAATGTAATACTTTTCTATAAATTATAAGGTATTCTGCTTAGGTTTGTCAAAATGGGGAATGCTGGATCTGAATCTTTTCTCCAGTAGTCAGGGAAGATATTAGCATTTCTTTTTATTTTATTTTATTGGTTCTTTTTAGTTGGACACGACAGTATAATCCATATTGATATAATTATGAAAGCATGGAATGTATCTTATTCTAAGATGTGAGCTTGAAGGTGAAGTTAAAAGACACGACTGGAGTCTTTCAGGAAGAACCGTAATAGAACCCACTGGACCAGACACTGTCCTGAAAATGAGAAGCCCACAGTCAGGGACCTGGTGTCATAAAGTTTGGGGATCAGTTGTGGTGTCAGAAATTGAATATTCACTCAAGGAGCAGGAATCTGCTTCCTGCTTCCTCAAAGGAACATCAAGATGGCACAGTGCGGGGGCTTTTAAATACTCTGCTGCTGGCTGCAGAAACTGTGAGCAGTGCTGTTCTCAAATTTTGACTAATCACTCAAATAAAATGCCAGCAGCTAACATACAGGTGAATTATGGCAGCTTTGCATGTAATGTATTAATGCATTTCCCACTTGTGTTTAAAAAGTAATTACCATTTATTTTATTTAAAGATATTTTTGCTCAGTCTGATCTTTAAGTTTATCACACTGTCTGAACAAATTGATCATTATCTACTTATTTATAATAGTTACAGAACAGTTGAGAGACAGAAAAGAACTTCCAAGCTCCCATTCCCCATCACTGATACATGCTGATCCCTTAAGGTAGTGCCATTACATACAATGTCATTGTTGAGACAGTGAAACTTTGCTGATAGGTATGTATATAGGGGTGCATAGCTCTTATTTCTCTCATGGTCCCCAATGAATTAATGAAATTCATTAAAATTACACAGTTTTTAATGCTCCATCATTTAAGTAAATGGCATTCCCTCAGGTGAAATTTATTAAGGATAACTAGAGACATTTAAGACAATGGATTCTACTACTCATATTAGTGTGACTGTGTTTACCAAGATGATCTGTTTTCTCATTTATAACATTATGTCCTGTAAGTTGTAGCAATGTTGCAAAACAATTTGAATAGATCCAGTTATTGCATGGAACCTATATTAAATTAAATTATTTTAATTGGAGACATCCAATGTTGAGATGATAAATAGGTACCTCCATAATATTTGAATTAAGATAGCGGGGTTTTATATTCCCATAACAAATTAAATGTAAAGCGTGGTCAGAATCTCTAATGATAAATTGGTTATATTGTATGTGAAATATTTAAGTCTATAAATATTAATAGAGTAGTTTTATAAATTAAGAGATAAATAATGGTCTGTGCATGTAGGTCACTGGTAGAAAGTATGGCTAGCATACATGAAGCCCTGGGTTCAATCTCCAGTATCACCAATATATAAATAATAAACAAGAGAAGCTATATGTAAAATAGTAAACTCGCCAAGACCTGTTCAAGGACTCATGCCAAGAAAACTAAGAATGAAACAAGAGTTGTTTTTATAGGAAAATAGAAGGATATGTGAAGTGGAGTAGTCTGAATCATTCTCAAGAAACTGATCCTGGAGAATGTTAGCTAACACTCATCACTCTAAAGACAATACCTGACAAGGACAACTTGGAGGAGGAAAAGTTTATTTTATTTTGGGCTCATGGTTTCAGAGGTCTCAATCCATGGTCCATGGACTGCATACCTCCTGGTGCAGTGCGAGGCAGAGCATCATGGTAGAAGTCATGTGTAGGAAATCTGCTCCACCACATAGCAGCAGGAAAGCAGGGAGTAAGGAAGGGGCCAAGGGCATGTAGAGTCCCAAGGGCACATCTATGACCCACCTCTCAGACATGCTCTACCTGCCAATAGTTACCAACCAGGAATCCATTTATGTTTATTTATTTATTTTTTTTAAATTACCTGGGGATTGATCCCAGGTGCATTTTATCACTGAGATACAGCCAGAGTCTTTTCTTATTTATTTATTTTTAAAATTTTGAGATGGGGTCCTGCTAAATTGCCGAGATTAGCCTCAAGCTTTTGATTCTCCTGCCTTAGCCTCCTGGAGTCACTGGGATCATAGTTATGTGCTACCATGACTAACTTCAGTCCAGCTATCTACCAATGAATTAATCCAGCAAATAGATTAATCCACTGAGGAGGTCAGAGCCCTTATGATCCAATCATTGCCCCAAATTTCCACCTCTGAACCTTAAATTTTGAAGATCTTGTTTTCAACACATGGGGTTTTGGAGAGTCATTCCACATCCTTACCATAACAGAGACATAATGAATTTGCCTATTATTTGGGGGGGAAAGGTGAGATGTTAGTAACTCATGAACCTCAAACTATGTGCTCTTTTCTTTTAACTACATATATTTACAGCCAATTTTTGGACTGCAAATATGATTTAGTTTGATTGTGGGTATAGCCACTGCTCCTATGCTTGATTTTCTGGAATTATCTTCTATTTTACAGTTGTTCTGTTGGTCCCATAGAGACATGTCTGTTTAAAGTGTTTGACAGTCTGAGGGGCCCATGAAATGCTGGACTGGTCTTGATCATTCTCAATGCTCATCTGAGAAGACTGGTGCTTTGTGAAGGTAAATCTTTACTTAGGTGAGACTATGCTCCATCTTATCCTTAAGATGTGCATTTAATCTTTTCTGATCCTTTATGGATCTAGTGTCAAAGGCTAGACACTGTGTGAACAGAAAGCACAGCAAAGTTCTCTCCCACATCCTGCATGGGAGGTGGGATTGGGGTTCCCCTATTGGAATGGTCTGGCTGAGAAATAAAAGCTAAGAAAAATAGAACTATGAGAAAACCACAGAACACAGAAAGGAGTTTCAAAAGTCGGGACAGGACAGCCAAACTGATCCAATGGATTGAGCTTCTGACAAAATGGAGCCCAGGCCTATCGGGAGACATCAAAGAGATTTTATAGAATGTTCTTTTCCAAAAAGGGTTAAAGGTGGACTGTTCATTTCCTAAGGGGTTATGTCCATCTCCAGTATCTCCAGTGCTACTGTGAGAGGGAAAGATCACGTGCAGGAAAGCATGGGAAGTTCCCAATGCCAGGCCTATCTCTTCCTGGCTCTCATGCCCAGATAAGGTTCTCATGCATTTCACGAATGGCTTCCCACACAAAGTATTTCAGTTAAATTTGCTTCATCGTTAAAATGGCATTCACAATGCATCTTTCAGTTGGTGCATTTTTATTGTGTTTTAAAATGCAATTTTGACCTATTTTATTCAAAGTTTATAATGATAGGGGCTGGAGATGTGGCTCAATAATAGAGTGTTTGCTTTGGATGCAGGAAGCCCTGGTTTCTATCCTCAACACCACACACATAAAAAGGGGGAGGGCAGGGGTGCTGAGGATGTAACTCAGTGGCAAATCCCCCTTGGGTTCAAGCTCCAGCACCAAAATAAAATAAAGTTTATAAAGATAGTTCATATCAGCTAAGTCTAATTTCCTTACCAGAGAACAAAAGAGTTCTTATTTAAATATAATTCATTCAATAAATATTTATTATCTATTACAAAGTAGTAATATTATAGGGTCATGAATTATTGTCTTTTATTAACATTTTATATGAAATCAATGATTTTTCATAGATCAAAATTTTGGAAGGAGGATTTTTCAGAGTTAATTCTAAATGGATGAGGATAAAAGAGAATATTACAATATGTGTTAATATAATAATATATATATATATATATTAAATTATTTATCATACTTTATGATTTTATATATGTAATATATATATATATTGCAAGTTTCTAAAATTATTGATAAAAATTTCTTTTAATCTTGTCCACATGTATTGGCCTTTTGCAAAACCTTTGATAATACTGACATTTCTACTATAAATATATGTAGATTAATTTTCTGTTCTGAGTAGTAAAACTTCTTACAAATAATCAAAAAAGAAACTATTCTCTCAAAAGTAGACTTGCCAGACTACAATCTCTTCACAGAAAGTGTTTGTTCACTGTTGGAGTGAAGGCATTAATGAAAGTTTAAGTGAACTGAAAGGTTACTTTTTATGACTTCAAAGAATAACCTGGGATTACAAATTAAAAAACAAAAAAACAGTACATTAAGTGGGAATTACATAATTCTTGATGTAAAATATTATTAATCTATTTTTTTGCCTGTGATGTGATGATAATCACTAATTTTTCTTGGAAGACTTAGCTACACTAGAGTCTAAGGCAGATAAATCCTTTAAGCAGTCTGTGCACAGTGTGCTGCAGTCACTGTTTACCAGATGAGAGTCTCTTTGCATTTGGTGGTATTACATTGATAGCTTTAAATCAGAAATTGTGGGGGTATTTACAGTGAAGAATTCTGCACAAACCACAAGTCAGGACTTCCCCTCAACCACCCAAGAGTGGTTTACCCACATACCAAGACAGCACACTGAAATTAACATCTTGTTCTGACAGGAGAACTGCTAAGTCAGAAATGTGGAAATGCAGGGTGAGGGGTCAACACTGTGCAGATCAACGCAGAGCATTGACTGAAGAATCACAAAGAGAAAAAAAAAAACAAGGGTCTGATGTCATACCCTTGTCTTTTTAAAGGACTGTGATCTCAGAATGCTACAAAACCTTTTCTTTCATATTTTCTTCTTTCCCATTGTACTTACCAGTTCACTAAGGCATACACACACATGCACACATACAATCATGCACACAAATGATGAGGATAAATAAATTTATTTGCAACAAATACATATTTTTAGAGATAAATGTATATTAAAATAAATTTTAAATTTGCTCATATAAAAGTTGTTGAAAATTTTTAATGGAAGTTCAATAAGAAAGACAAAACTTTTCAAAAAATAGTAAACTATTTCTGATAATTTTAGCTACTCTAAATGAGGCTTACATCAGCAATAAAAGAGAATAAAATCATGGCATTTGCAAGTAAATGGATTGTGTTGGAGAAGATAATGCTAAGTGCAGTTAGCCAATTCCCCGAAAAAAAAAAATGTTGAGTGTTTTCTCTTATATAAGGAGGCTGGCTCATAGTCGGGTAGGCAGGGGAAGCATGGGAGGAATAGATGAATTCTAGATAGGGAAGAAGGATGGGAGGGAAAGGGAGGAGGCAGGGTATTATCAAGGATGGTGGAATGAGATGGACATCATTATCCCAAGTACATGTATGAAGACAAGAATTGGGTGTCAGTATACTTTATATACAAACAGAGATATGAAAAATTATGATATATATGTAATAAGAATTGTATTGCAAAAAACAAAGTACAGGTATAAAGGCATGAATTAGTGTGAACATACTTTATATACAAAGATATGAAAAATTATGCTCTATATGTGTAACAAGAATTGTAATGCATTCCACTGTCATGTACTTAAAAAAATAAAAGCAATTAAATAAAAATAAATAAATAAACGAGGCTTACAGAATATATATGTGTATATATATATACTTTAGTATTTTAGACTAGACAAAGGAAATATCCATATGAGGAATCATGAGTGCAGATTAAGTGGCTCAAATGGAGTCCAAAGAGTTGACTCTGGAAATTTCTCAGTGTAATCTTTAGGACCAGTATCTCCCACAGCAAGGCAGGTGGCAGCAGCCAGGGCCACACTTGCCTTAGCTATAGCCATATTCCTAGCTCAGGACACCACAGCCACAGCCCAATCAACAAAAAGAGGCATAACCCAGGCCACTAGAGCCAGAGCCCAGTTGTTCCTAGTAGTTGCATAATAGATCATGTTTTTAGGAGTGGAAGATTTGGTTGGGGAGTAGAAACTGTTTCATCGGTTTGAACACCACCATCTGCACAGGTCCTTTCAAATATATCCCTGATAGTAGATGGGACACATCACAGAACCTGTTGATCACATATTTTCTACTAGTTTGTATCACTGCACGTCCCAAATCTTGGTTTCATTAAAAATATGAAACCTTTGTACACAAGACTTCCAGGCTGTTGAATCAACCTTCCAATAAACAAATCTGATGCCATTAGTGTGTTTTTCTTGGTCTTATCTAAAATTCTTTATCACTCTGTGCTAGTATTAAAAGATTGGAGAAGTTTTTCCAGGTTTAATCATTAGCTAAGTTCTAGAATGTTGATTTTAAAAATTATATCATTACTCATGCATATATGAAGTAAGGTTCTTCTCCAAAGAGAAAACATGACTTCCATCAAAAGCTTACCCAAGTCAGGAAAGCTTTTCCCTGTTCACTATTTACTTTGATAAGTAAATTTTCATGCATAATATAAAAGACCATTAAATTGTATTTTGAATCTTCATAAGCACATCCACAGGGATTAATATCTGTCAATATTCTGCCATCAGTTTCCTTTCCCCTGTCTCCCTGTTCATTTTCTGTATTTATTGTTAGTTCTGCTGAATATCTTTATAAAAATCCTAGAAAGGCAGCATTTTTCTTATAAGTACTTTATTGGAGAAGAAATATATATATATATATAAATCCACAATACCATTATCAAACCAATGAAATTTTTAAAAATCCATGGCATCCTCTGATATTTAATTCATGTTCAATTTTCTTCTCTTGCTTCACAAATGTATTTTATGGCCATTTTTATTCACATTAGGGCTCACATTACATTTAAACATGTCTTTTAATTCTTTTAAAGATACAAGTGTCCTTCTCTACTCATTTTTTATGCATTTTTTGAATTGCTATATTATTGCCTCGTGCTATTCTTAAAGTTTTGATTTCTTCCTCATTTTTTCTTTTCATAGATTCCTTGTTCCTCCTAATCATCTATAGATAAATACAGAGGGCTTATGTGAATCTGGTTCTTCTTAGTTGTTTTTTAGTGCTATAGTTTGGATCTGGAATGACTCCCAAAGCCAACATGGTAAAGGCTCAGTCCCTCGCTTAGCACTATTGAGAGGTCTTGGAAACTTTAGAAGGTGAGGTCCTGCAGAAATCTTCAGGCCACTGAGGTTGTATCCTAGAAGGGAATAGTGGGGCTCCAGATTCTTCCTCTTTCTCTTTTGGTCTTCCCAGTCATGAGGGGAGACTTTTACTTTACCGTACTCTTCCATTATGGTGTGCTGGCTCACCACAAGCCCAGAGCAATGGGGTCCATTGATGATGGAATGAAACCTCTAAAACCATAAGCCCAAAAGAAACCTATTTTCTTTGTAACTTGATCTATCTCAGGTGTCTTTTAATGGCAAAGCTAACACAACAAAAATAATACGTTACGGTTGTTCTCTGTATTTTTTATTGCATAATATTAGGAGGCATATGGTATCAGGTGGGTATGTTACCAATGTGGGTATTGTTAATTAAATTCACATTCAGTATTCCTCATTGGCTTTTCTCCCATTGATTTTAGGATCTGAAATAATTACCAATACCAATTAATACTCGAAATTCTAAAATATCGATTTGGGAAAGTGTACAAAGTTTTCAATTTCTCCACTTTCTTATCAACACTGACATTTTGTTCTTCTAATAACAGTCATCCTAACAGGTGTGAGGTGATGCAGCATTGTAGTTTTGATCTGTATTTCTTTTATGATTAATGATGTTGAATATTTTTATATGCCTATTGACCGTTTTTTATATTACAAAATGTCTACTCAGATCTTTTATCCATTTTAATTGTTTTTTTTCCTCCCATTGAGTTATAGCAATTCCTTGTATTTTGGATATTTATCCTTATTAGATATATGTTTGAAAATATCTTCTCCCATATTGAAGGTTGCCATTTTACTTTATCATTGTGCTTAAAGTGCAAAAGATTTTTGGTTTGATATAATCTCAGTTGTCCATTTTTTGTTTTTGTTACATATACTATTGGTCTCTTATATGAGAAATCATGACAAATGTCATGAAGAATTTTCTCAGACATGAGTTTTTGTGGGACACTCATATCCAAACCAAAATGTTGTTTATGGTTGAATCAAACTCCATTGTGTATATATTCTACCTTTCTTTATCTATTTATTTGTTATTGAACACCTTGGATGATTCCATAACTAACATTGAGAATTATGCTGCAATAAAGGATATGCATAACATGGATTTGCATTTATCTCTAAAGTATACTGACTTTAATCCTTTTGGGTAGAAACTGATAAATCATATAGCTGGATCATATATTAACAATGATGGATGCATTACTATACCCAATTTCTATTTATACTATAGACCTATAGAAACAGAAACATCATGGTACTGGCATAAATATGAGCATGTAGATCATGGAATAAAATTGAAGATGTAAAATCAAATCCATACAGCTATTATCATTGGACTCTTGACAAATGTGCTCAAAACATATGTTGAAGAAATGACAGCTTCTGTAATAAATGGTGCTTGGAAACTGGATATTCATATGTGGCATAATGAAATTAGATCTGTATTTTTCACCCTGTACAAAAGACACCTCAAAATAGACCAAAGATCTAAGTATAAAGCCAGAAACTTTGCAATTGCTAGAATAAGATTTAGGGCAAATGTTCCAACATACAAACATAGGTAATGACTTATCGAATTCGTATAAAAAATTAATAGATATTATCAAATTATAAACTTCTGCACAGCAATGGAAACAACGTAGTGAAAAATGAACCTATAGAATTGGAGAAAATCTTTACCAGTGATTCCTCCGACGGAGCATTATTATTGAAAATACATAAATAAAAAAGCTCAATACTCCCAATATAAATCACCTATTCAATAGATAAGCAAATGAACTAAATATTCTTCTCAAAAGAAGAAAATAATGGCCAACAACTATATGAAAATACATACAATATCTTTGTCCATCAAGAAAAAGCAGTCAAAGTTGCATTGAGATTCCATCTCATTCCAGTTGGAATAGCGATCTTCCAGAATGTAAACTACAATGAATGCTGGAGAGAATGTAGGGATAAAGGAGCTCTCATACACTGTTAGTGAGAATGTAAGAGTGAACAGCTGGTGCGGAAATCAGTCTGCAGGGTTTTCAAAAAATATAAATTGCACTACCATATGATTCAACTATAAAAATCCCTAGAGTTATTTGTAATTTAATAGTTTTTATTTATATAGTATTCTTACATATTTAAACATTTATGAATAAAGTGCAAAGTGCAAAGAGATATAATTTTTATATGTATCTATTAAGTAACAGTATTTCATGGGTTTCATTCAATCAAATTATGGAGCACCTTCTAATTCCTTTATTGGGTTGTAGTAAGGTATTGCTACATACCAACCATTCCAAAATTTAATAGTGTGAGACAACAGTTAAATTATGAGTCATATTGTTGAATAGTTTGATGTATCCAAACATCAGAAAACCAGAAATAATTTTCTTCTTGAAGTAGACAGTCATCAAATTGAAAAATCAATTTTGTTTATTCCTGTATTTTTCACTATAGGAAGTTCATCAGAGTAGATTATTTCACATTGCTTATAAAACAAATTCCTCTCCAAGTACTTATGTTCACCCCATAAATTATATAGACAATTAATAATACCACTGTTGTAGAGTGCTTACTAACAGGGTAGAAACTCTTCATTCTTCTTTGTATTTATGTACCTCAAAATATGATTTCACAGCCTCTCCTAACAATAAGGGGGCTCTCCATTATTTCAATATTTGCTTGCCTTGAGACTTTTCTTTTTATCCAACAGAGTATGGTGAAATGGTTCTTATAATCATCTGAAAAGCACATTATGGTTCTGAATGCCAGGATCCCAAATGATGAAATCCCCAAATATCATATCCCTGAAGTCTAAAATACCCCAAATGACAAAACCAGATGTGTTAATCCCAAATGATTAAAATTCCAAATGTTGAAATCATGAACACCCAAATGACAAAAACTGAAATTCTCACTTTAAAAGCAAGAAAATGATACATAAGAGGAACAGAAGGCCAAACTCTGAGGAAGGAATTGGTCATGCAACATGAGACAACAGCAACAAAAAAAAAACCCTTCAGTTTAAAAATTAATCGTGTGTCTGCATTGGCGTTCCTTTCTGATCATGGAATTCCAGAGCCTTCTAGAGAATTAAAGCCATCATTACAGAAGAAGCCAGCAAAGTCACTGGTTTGAAAATAATTCTGTTTGTGAAAGGGTAAGAAGACACCCATGTTAATGTTCATCACCCATAGTGTTTCTGTCAAGTTTATTCCCTCCACTTAAACGCATATGGGATGTATTTCCATGCATCCCAAAAAGAACAAAATTATGGCACAGAAGTTGGAAAAATTTATTAGGGAATATTTGCTGTCTGTGTGTTTCAAGTCATAGAAGTGTTTCAAAATCAACAGTGTGTTGTAGACAATGAATATAAATATTTTCTCCTAAGAGAGTCATACTCTAAAAGAAAAAAAGTAAAAACAACTATTTCTTGTTATGGAAGATATTAAAATATCATTAATTATTGTGAAAGTTGGCTCTCTCTGCAACCGCTCATAATGTATTCCTATAATATGTTTTTTCATGTCAAAATATATTTTTAGTCTTTTTTATCTTTTTTTCTTATTTTTCATTTTAATTTTTCCCTACTATTTAAAATTTTCAGCATTTAGAAAAAAATGTATTTCCTCTTCTCATGATTTCTCAAACTGGATGTAAAAAAAAAATGCAAAGACTCTTGAAAGTTCAAACTAATTTTGTGCACTTTTGCAAATCTGACTCCATATAGCATATTATCACAATAGCAAAACACAAGCATCATGTGTATATGCAAAATTGTTGAAACTTCTTCAATTAGTGATAAGGTATCTACATTTGTGAAAGATAAAATTTCTCAAGAACTTGCCTCTCCAGGAGATTTCATATGTAGTGATAGTTTTTAATCCATCTCTTCAAAAGACTTAGGTTACACCTTCATAGTAATTCAGAAGCCCAGTTAAAAATCTGGGAAATGCAATTACCAACCACACTGGTGTGTGTATTTATACATTTTGCTTTTTGACTTATTTCTTTATGAATATGATTCTTCTGCACATAACAATTGTATACTTCAACTGTTGGATGCGATTGCAAAAAATATGTGCTATTATTGACTATTTTATTGTGTAAAGTAGACTACAAAGTGTTCTGTAAAGTCTTGATGTTTTCAAATAGAAATTTCTTTTAAGAATGTAAACAAATATTTTTAAAGAATTTTAAAGGTTTTTGTTTTGGAAATATATTTTGGGATTATGATGTCTTGGAATTTTAGGCATTAGGAATTTTGATTTTCAGGGACTATCTCATTTGTGATTATGGCCCAAATTTTGAGTGGAAGTGCTAACCTGTGGGGTAGACCTTAGGAAACCTTCAACTTTTGTACTCATGATCTTGGAATCCTATAAGGGCTACCACAAGAATGCTGGCCAAGCTTCCTAGAGAATAAGAGAGCATAAAAAAAACTGAGGCATGTCAGCCTATATACAAGCAAACCCCATGACTTTTCCAGAATACCCCTACCTGATCTGCAGCTGATTGGAAATGTAAATGCAGTCATTTTTGATGAGATAAATTGCTCAGCTGACCAGGAGACTCATGATAAGGACTAAATAGCTTATATAATTTTGTATGAAGACCTTGAAATTTGCTCAATAAATGACAGGTGTCTACATTGGTGACAGATAAAATTTATCAGAATCTTGACTTTTCAGAAGACTTCATGTGTGGTGATGGTGATGAGCCACCACGGTTTTTGATCAATCTCTTCAAAACATTTAGGGACCTGTACAGTATTTCAGATGACTAGTAATATATCTGCACAAACACAATTACCATCCAAAGGGATGGGTGCAGACACTGAAAAGCTTTGAACATTTTAAACTTGAATTTCTTCATTTCCTCTCTGCAGCTAAAATTATATGTATTTCCTCTAAGAATTCTTCTTACTTTCACATGAGAGAGAGTTTTTTACTAAAAATTATAAGGTATCACTCAGCTTCATGAGGCTGTTGACAAAAAAAAAAGAAAGAAAAAAAGGTTACTTTCCTCTGACATCAATATTTTCTTTTATGACTCTGTTTTAAATATAGCAGTATTTTTTCTATGATTTCTAAGTTTTATCCAGAAATCAGAGAAATGATAGAAAATGGAAATTATGGAGGATTAAAATGATGTTTCATTTTATTTATGAAATTGCAATTTCATAAAAGGTACTGTGCCAATACTTTCAAGAAAGGTAACATCATAAGGAATTTATGAGAAGGTTGATGAAGTTTTTTCAACTATGTATAGAGAAGTAATTTTGTTTGACAGGTTTAAATGCACCATCTAATTCCTTTATGGCATGCTGAAATTGGGCCTTGGTATGTAGGGTGACCAATGATGGAATAAAAATGCTCTACTTCCCACTGATAATGAATTTATCTTCTGTATTGAGCTTATACTGGCAAGAATTTAAATTTAAACAGCAATATCTGGACAAAAGTATATTATTTGAGCATTGAGGTTCTGGGATATATAAATGTACAAGCATTTTAATAGGCCTGTTTTCTCATATGCTCATAATTTAAAACTTTTTTTTAGTTGTAGGTGAACATACCATTTTTATTTTAATTTTATGCGGTGCTGAGGATTGAACCGAGTGCCTCCCACATAAAAGGAAAGCACTCTACCACCCCCATATGCTCATAATTTTAAAACGTATGAAAGTAACATAAGATATTATTAACAAATAGTTGTCAGTCTTATTCATTAATTTCTTTCCATTTAATTTATTTACCAATTGTTATTAAAAGTAAAATTAATACACAACTGCTTACTTCTTCCAGGAACTGTCCTAGGTGCTGAACAACCCCAATTCTACCAATAGCATGTATTCTTAGTATTATTTAGTCTCTATTTTATAAGATACACTATGATTTTTATAGAAAAAAAGTTTGAAAATTTTTATTATGCAAGGGGGGTATTTAACTTAAAACAGTTAAATCTTAGACCTGACTTCTTACAATTGACAGCAAAAAATAACTTTTCTTAATTTTATAACTAAGATTTTTAAAATTATAACTTAGTTTTAAAAATTAATTAATATGAACATGCAATTTTCAAGTAATTTCCTCACCACATACATTGTTATTACAAAATAATATCTACAACATGGAATGTACTGACATTTCAAAGTTGCAAGCCCTTATCAATTATTTGCTGATATGTTCATGATTTCAAGCAAAGGTCAAAATGACACAATTCTAGATCAAAATAAGGCTTAACTGGGCTGATATTGAAATTACATTATTCTTTTTTTATTCTTTCTGAAAGTAAGTTGTATGCAATGCAAAAAGAAGATCTTTATCTCTTCGAATGATGTCTTTTATATCTGGAAGTATAAAACTCAAAGCCACTATTACCTAAAAAGTAGGCATCTAATTTTTATGCCTGATAGGCTCAGATATTAATGGGGTAGTATCTTCTAGAGATTCACAAAAACAAAAATGTTTTGTGGACCCACTTTGTTTGCTAACATCAGACAGGATATATGGTTTAAGTGTTTATGCTAGAGAATAAAAGAGGATCATTCAGTGCAATATGAAGTGGAAAATCCAAATACAAACACAAAGAAACACTGTCCTAAATATTCAAGTTTAGTGTTTAATGAACCAGACAAACAGCCCAATATTGTGGTATAAACAATAGGAGACTGTGAAATAGAGGTATAGATATGATATTTTATATATTATTCAAAAATTTAGCAGAATTTAGCAATTGGAGTAACATTTTGATATGATCAAGGGTGAATAACTGCAGTGATTACAGATTCATCTAAGGCAAGTTTCATTTAGAAGTAACTGTTTTTTTTTTCCTTCTGATTTTTAGCATTTTTACCATGTAGGCAAAATTTCTGCTACAGTAATACTCTTATGTACTTGTATGTAACACATATAATAACAAATTTAACCCCAAAAGAATGAAATATTGTCAATACAGGAGCTTTTATTGATTATTGAAATAAAATTAATCTCACATGTTGGATATTAGAAAAATTATATGCAGAGCAATAACTGTAAAGTAGTAATAGGAGAGAAAAATCCCTTTATAAAGCAACTTTGCAGATAGTTACATCCATTGGAGATGATGAATGTAAAAATTAAACTATTATCTCCTACCCAAGTAGCCTAAGATAAATAATTGCTCTTTTTAAAAGAGATGAATCCTAGCCAGGTATGGTGACACACAACTATAATCCCAGCAGTCCGAAAGGCTGAGACAAGAGGATAATGGAGTAAGAGGCCAGCCTCAGCAACTGCAAGGTGCTAAAAAAACTTATTGAGACCCTATTTCTAAATAAAATACAAAAAAAAAAAAATTAGAGCTAGGGATGTGGCTCAGTGATTGAGTGCCCCTGAGTTCAATCCCTTGTTCCAAAAAAAAAAAAAAAAAGAAAGAAAGAAAAAGAAAGAAACCCAGAAATTACAGTCATAAAACACAGGAATTGGAAATTTTGGCATGTCTATAAAAGTCTCTCAGTAGAATCCATGAGGTGTGAATGCACACTGTTGGAACTGATCTTGCTCTGTGTGAAGAAAAGCATCATTCCACCCAGCGTGTGACTAGGTTGGGTTTTTCACATCTAGATGCAGTAGGCAGAAGCACTTGGATTTCTGCTGCTGGTGACTGACATTGTGATGAACTTTGCTATCCTCCAGGAAGTTGGCATCTCCCCTGGTACTGGAAGACAGTGCAAAATATTCTACTGGACATTGAGTGAAGTGTTCACATAAGGCAGCTGAGAATGGCACAGGGAGGCCAAAAGTGCATGTGTGAGTTTTGTTCGGAGCACAACTGGATGAAGTGGGTGTCTGTCGCAACCAGAATTCTTCTCATGAAGCAAAGAGATCAGATTCTCTCCTAAGAGAGGCCATGAATCAGGTTAGAGCATAAGATAAACATTTAGATTCTTTGTTTGAAGTGCTTCTTACTGACATTGGCTGGAAAGTAGATGGAGAAGCAAAAGAGAATGGTTTCGGGAAAACTGAAGGAGGCAAACTGAACAATTTGTCTAATTGACTGGAAGCTGGTTACAAAGTAATATTAAATGGGATAATTTGACCAATGGGATAAACAGGGCTGCATTAATGAATTAATTGGGTATGAATTAAATAACTTTATTCTATTTTAAAAGTTGATTTTAAGTGAATTTGAATATAAATGGTTTCAAAATAAAAATATAATAATTGTTTGAGATAGATGTTTAACCTAATTTAAATTTCATAATGCATTCTTTATTGAAATATCACATGGTACTCAATCCCATTTATACATACAATTTTTATGTTTTTACAAATAAATTAAATACAGAAAATAAAGGATTTTAATCAATGTTAATTGAGTAGTCAAACAATTCTTCAAACAATACTCCACACAATTCCCTTGACCTCAGTCTACTCACAATTGCAGGGTAGTTAGGCAAGGGACTGAGAGATAGTTCCTTCTTTTCTCTGATATTAAAGCCATATTCCATTCTAAATATCCCACAGAGGATACAGAAAGAAGCAACCAATACCCTCTGGGTAAATTAAAATAATTTTTACATCAAGAATGTGGAACAAACTCATGTCCTTACTTTCTCACATTCTGCTAAAGTAAAATAAAATTTCAGGAAGATGTTTTTCACCATTATTCATAATCATTGATTGATTTCAAAACATTAGTCAGCAACTCTTCTAGCTACAGTGCTATGATCTTATTCCTTACCAATAATAGTGCATGGAATAGTATTTTATAAGAGAATTCATTGCTTGAGAATGTGTCAGTAAATAAGGGTCTTTGAGAAAAATATACCATCCCAGAGAAAAAAATGGAAAGAGAATGTTTTGAATCAATTGTTAATACAATGAAATAGGACTTCCTCAAATGTGGAATAAATGTATCTCTTAACTTAGGCTGTTGAAAGTTTTTTAAATTATATGTATATCTTTTGAAAACCCTGTATTGCTTCCACTTGCTTGTGTTGGCATCTGATCCATGCAGTAGTTCAGAGACCCTGTTATTGACTGTCACCTTAGGGATGAAGATTCTTATCCTTCATTATATTGGTTTGGGGAAGAAAACAAGAGAAAGTGATAAAATCAGTTTTGTTTTTTCAGATGAGAATTTGATATAATATATATACATGTATATATACACACATACATATGTTTGTGTATATATATATATATATATATATATATATATATATATATGGAAACCAGTGATTCAGCTTGCTGCAGCATTCACATTTTGTCAAGAGGAGAAGCAGGGGGCTTTCTTTGGTCCACCTCATCACTAACATGATCATAGACTCTCCAAGTACAGGTATCACATTCAGGGTATATGTTGTCTTCCTTTGCCATTTGTGTTTGTCAGTTTTCTGAGATTGTGACAAAATACTTGAGAAAAATTAACTTAAAGAAGAAAATAAATATTGGGATTCTTGGTTTCATAGAAGAGAGTAATAGAACTAAGCTGCTGACCTTATGGCAGGAAGGAAGGAGGTGGCGAGGGGCCAGGGAAATGATATACTGCCAGTGACCTACGTCCTCCAGCTAGGGCGGAACTTTTGCAGTTTGCACCACCTCCCAATAATGCCAATGAATTATGAATCCATGAGTAGATTGACCCGTTGATGGGGTCAGAGCTCTCATGATAAAATCACCTTTCAGAAGCTCCACCTCTGAAGACTGATGTATTGGGGACCAAGTCTTCAACACATGAGCCTTTGTGGACATTGCGTATACAAACCATGTGCTACTGAACTGTGAGGAGCAGCAGGAGTTGGGAGGCAGACAGATCACATATGCCTATCTGAAGACACAGATCTGAAGCAAGAAACCTGACCAGGGCTTTAGGCAAACAGATAAAAACAGACCGGTCTAGCATATGTTAACAAGAAATGGCACTTTTATTGTGTGAACTGTCATTTAAATTGTTCAAGTGAATAGTAGCATTATCTGTAAATATGCATTAAAACAGAGTATTCATACACATGTTGTTATTAAGGGCTGATGGTCATATCCTTATCTCCGTAATAACACAATCTGTGATCAAGTTTATGTTTCATGAATGGTGAAGCAATGTTCTAGAAAGCACTTGGATCCCTTAAGATTATAGATGAATTAATTCTAGATTTTCTTTAAGTGAAAGGGAAAGATTTTTAGTATGGATACTATTTCTGTCGCTTGCTAGTCATCTAACTTCTAAACAATTCATCACCATAAAAAGGATATAAGAAAATTTACTAGGAGTGTAAATTTTGACTGTTTCTACTTAAAAGTTAAATATAACCCTGAGAATAATTGCAGTAAAGATAAGCAAAAGGAAAGCCACAGGCCAGATTTTTCGCCTTGTTTAAAGTCAATCATTCTGTAGAGATTGATTGCTTCAGCAAGTGAATTCTAAAGTGATATTAGTCACTGTAGTTCTTATGTTTGACATAATGATAGCTAAGTTACAATTACACTTTAAAGCACATGTTAGAAT
This sequence comes from Urocitellus parryii, assembly GCF_045843805.1. Classification (NCBI taxonomy): domain Eukaryota; kingdom Metazoa; phylum Chordata; class Mammalia; order Rodentia; family Sciuridae; genus Urocitellus; species Urocitellus parryii. The sequence goes on along the minus strand of NC_135532.1, from coordinate 213,612,524 downwards.
ATGCACCTAATACTTAAAGTATACTTCTTAATACCAATGGGCAAATTACTTGCTTCAGTGATCTATCACACAACATGGTGACTAAACTTAATGATAATGTATATATTTTAAAAAGAATAAATTTTTATTTTTATTTATTTATTTATTTTAAAGAGAGAGAGAGAGAGAGAGAGAGAGAGAGAGAGAGAGAGAGAGAATGAGATTGTTTTTTAATATTTATTTTTTAGTTTTCAGTGGTGCTGAGGATCGATCCCCGGCCGCATGCATGCCAGGCGAGCACACTACCGCTTGAGCCACATCCCCAGCCCAAAGAATAAACTTTAAGTCCTCTCATTCCAAAGATACAATAAACAGTAGAAATAATAGATATGTTAAGTAGCCTGGCTGCATTTTACAATGGTATACACATTATATTTTACCCCACAAGTATATAAATTCTTATTTTTTAATTAAAATGAAATTTACAAAAACAACTGAAACAAGAAAACACAGAACTAAAAAGCCAGTAGTTACTCTGTATTTAAATAACTGATCATTTTATGAATACTCAAGAATGATCTACTTATAGTTTTTTATAGGGTGGGTTGTGTAAGAGTAGTGATTCTGAAACTTTTTGGTAATAAAAATTACTAAGGATCCAAAAAGCTATTAAAATTTTATATTTTGTATACTGATATTTAGATGTTAAAAGTTTAAATTGATTAAAGTATTTATTAATTCATCAAAGTTATCATCATAATTCTATTGCATGTTGACATACATATCACATTTTTTAGAAAAAATTGTTTTTAAACAAAAAGATTATTAAGACTGCTGGCATATTTTACATTTTTCTCGTTACTTTTAAGGTCTGGCTTAATGAAGGGAAGCTTTAGATACCTGCTTTTACTTTCAATGTGCCGTAATATTGCAAATCATACATTATATTTATCTGAAAAACTCCAGTGTACATTCATGAATATATGAGAATTAAAAAGAAAAATAACTTATGAAAATGATTTTCACCTTCCAGAATCATTGAAAAAGTCTTTGGTGTCCCAGACTGTTCCTTGAGAAACCTTGATGTGAGCAGTGGTTTTTGAACCTTTTGGCTAACAAATTCATTCTGGTGAATATATTGAGTTTGCATTCTGACTTTGAGTTATCAATTTATTTTTGAATTTTTACACGTATTATTTATCATTAATTATGAATAATCATGAAATATAAAATATGTGAATTTATAATAGAAATAACTTATAATACATAAGCTTAAATATTTTAATAAATTTTATTTAAATATTTATAACACATAAGTTTGAGGTTCTAGTTCTAAATGCAATTCATTATAGGTATTGAGAAAATATATTGTTTGTTACCTTCACTGAATCATGATACTAATTTTTAATTATTGAATTTAATTATACAATTATTTAATTGTGTAATATATTTTTAAAATTTGGCTGATGAATGTACATCTTCCTTGATATCCAAAGATCATTTTTACAAATTAATTGAGAGGTTTTGTTTCTATTCAGGTAGGAAAAAACATTAAAAATCTATACTTAGAAAAATTGAGAACAGAATGGAATATTCTATTTTCACATTTAAATATTATACAAACATTAGAGCTTTATAGATGATAAGTGTATGAAAATTCCAGTAACATTGCAATGGAAGCAATTTTGAAATTTTGAATATCTACTTACAAAATGCAACAGCATCCTGGTTTACTTAAGAACTGGTTCATGGGTAAATGAATGAATGAATGAATACATAAAATGGACTTCATAATCAAAATGATAAATACACTGAAAAGACATTCATGTTCCATTCAGCTGGACAGGGTGAATATGAATGATATCAGGCTTGAATTCTTTTGCTTGTCAATTAAAGAGAAGGTGGCAAAATTACATGAGGAGGAGGAAGTAATCAATTATAGCTAGATGGTAGCTCAGCTTCTAATAGCATGCAATGTACAAAAAAGAAGTAGAAATTTAGAGAAAATTGTTGAATAAATAGTGTCAGTGCCTTGGGATCGTAATCACACATAGGCTTCCATCTTATAATCAATCACCCATATGCAAAATTAGAAAATAAAATCACATATATGCAAATGGATTAAATTCATTTGAAAGAATTTAGAGATCAAATAGAAAATTCTGTTACAGATATTCTTTTAACAGATATTCTTTATTTATTTGCAAATTACAATCACAGAAAGTTAGTGTCTGCAGATCTTTCTTGATAGCCTAGATTTAGGAGCTTGTCATTTTGAAGTGACAGGGTAAGATGAACAAGATGAGAAACATTATCTATGTTTTACAGTTGAAGAAATCCAGTGGACTAGGAGCTCTAAAATTTTTCAATGACCCATATCTTCCAAAGCATGATGGGTGGCAAGAGCCATATTAGTAACCTCCATAGCTACCATAGCCACAGCCTGAGTCATAGCTAGGCTCACCAATCATCTCAAGTCCAGGGCAATGGAGTAGGCTGACTATAGGCAAAAACCTCTGAAACCATGAGACTCCGATAAATCTTTCCTCCTCTAAGTTGTTCTTATCAGGTATTTAAGTCATAGTGATGCAAAGCTGAGGAACACACAGGCATAGGTCATGGTGTCAAGTGTGGATAGTTCAGATGTGGAAGAGGGAGGGAATTTTCTCATCGCTATCTTTTACATTATCTTTTACATTTTTTCAGTAGTAGGTATGGTGAATTACATGCACTGTTGCCTCACTAGAAATTGTTTTACATAAAACATAAATAGCACCAATAGCAAAACTCTCAAAAATCTCTTATTTTGTTAGCATAGTGAAGACTTGTAGTCAAAATTCCTCTATGGTTAAGTCAAGATTTTCATTATCACATTATATAAATTAAATGCAGTTTTTGACCTAATTTTTTTTTCTGTTTTTGGTGGGGAGGTGCTGGGGATTGAACTCGGGGGGAACTTAATTACTGAGCCACATCCCCAACCCTATTTTGTATTTTATTTAGAGACAGGGTCTCACTGAGTTGCTTAATGCCTTGCTTTTGCTGAGGCTGGCTTTGAACACGTGATCCTCCTGCCTCAGCCTCCTGAGTCACTGGGATTGCAGGCATGTACCATTATGCCCAGCTTGACCCAGTTTTAAAGTCCTTCCTCACTGAAATTTTAAATTTATATTCCATGATGAGATTCTATGAAGTCACAGAAACTATGCAAACAACAAATGATTCAAATTGTTTTGAGCTTATTAAGAGTTTCAAATTCCTCTGGTTAGCTGCAGGTGAGAAAGACATTCTGTGTGAGGTTGGGTTTTACTTAAAATATGAGATCAACATTGCCCAATATCCTTATAAATATTATTCATTTCGCCTTATATACATGACTAAAGTAACGTCTTTACAAGATACGACATTAAAAATGCACAAGTATATTTTATCAGCATCACATCAACTTCTATATCAATTAACCAATTATCTATTCTTATCTTTTCCAGGTAAACTCAGCAAAACTGAGACTTTCTAGCTTTTGTGAAAGCACAATTACATTAAAGATTCCACCAACCTCTCTTTCTCCTGAGGCAAACCTCAATGTACAGTGGTATGGTGTTGGTGGGGAGGGACCACCTCCCCCTGTCCTCTGCTGACATCTGATTATGGAAGTGCACATTGCCATTTCCAACTGTCATAACCAGTGGATCCACTACCCAACATTCAGTGCTTTTATCCTTTGGCTCTGGAGCTAGAAGAGTCTGGTTGTGGGAGGAAAATCAGTGAGTCTGTATTTAGGTCTCCATGGGTGGACTTGGATTTAGTCATTGCATATCTTCCTGCTTATGCTATATCTGTTTCGGAACTCATTGAAAAGAGTGTGCCTTTTTCTGCTGTTAGAGACTTAGCCTTATTACAGAGTTTCTTCTCCTTTTGGCTGTGATGACACCATGTCCTAAAGGAAGATTGCACTGTGTCTGTGTTTGTTAAACTCATCAACACTCCACTAAAGCTATATCCATGAAAAAAGATATGGTATGAAAAATATTATAATAACAAACTTTATCCTGGTATCAACTGCATGCTAGATACTGTTCTAAGTGTTTGACATGGACTAATTTGATTCTTAAAATTGCCTTATGAGGTAGGGTATTTTTACAGTCTCATCTACAGATGGGGTATCTGGAGCACACAATGATGGTGGTTACACAGCGATAAGTGATAAAATTAAAATTTAAACCACAGAGCTTATTCCAAATGTATAGCTCTATTATGCTCTACTGGTTTATATGAAGTCATTGTGCTAAGAACATCGGTTCGGAGGGTGAGTTTCTTTAACCATTGAATTCATTTCTGAGTTAATATTGCATAAGTAAACAAAAGTACTTGCTATCAGTAATATTTCCTTTATACTCTGAGAACTTATTGAGAACTCCTTGTTGGTAAAAATCTACTAGGTTTAATGAAAAGGCATTTGTACCATTTTTATTGTTACACGTAAAGAAAATGCCTGTACTCATCTTTGAGTCAGAACACAAGTATAAAAAATGTCTTAAAATTTAAAGGAAGCTTTTTCATGAAAATGGAGTTCTATATTAAAAAAAAGTGAAATCTCAACATTTCCATTTTCTGCTTATGGCTTCAGGATATGAACTTGAAGCCAAGGGGAAAATATTTGGTGGTTTTAAAACAGTTATAAAAGAAAATATTGATGCAAATGAGAAAGAATAGTTTTCTCTAGTCTGGTGCTTCAGAATTTCAAACTATTGGACTGAGACTGAGTGATCCTTTATGGACTTTAGTAATAAAATATTTCTCATGTAAAATGAAGAGAATCTCCAATGGGGGGAAATGGGTTTGGAGCACCAGGGCACAGAGGAAGATGCTCAAGCTTAAGGGTAATTATCATTGCTTACTGGATGTCAGCAAAAACACAGTGAAATTATTAGCTGTGCCTGGATCAAGTCAGCGTTTACCTATTAAAAATGCTGTTTCTTGCTTTAAAAGCTGGTTATAACAAAGATAATTTAAATATATTGTGTGGGTAGGGTTTTGAATATGAGAAATTGAATGACATTTATGACCAACAAGTGGATCAGATGTGGCTAAACAACAGGAAATTTTCTTAATGCCTGGATGCCAGGTTTTAAAAATGAGTCAACAAATTTTTCAGATTGCTTCTGCAAAGAAGCCAATGGTGTGAGGTGTGTGGTGGGTTCTGCCCACACTGAGGGCATATAAAAGGTCCTCTTCAGGTAGAATTGTACAGACTCAAGTCACCTATATTCCTTCTCTACCCAAGGACAACCTCTCTACTCAACAGCCTACACGATGTGTGGTAGCTACTGTGGAAACTATTATGGCGGCTGTGGCTATGGCGGCTGTGGCTATGGAAGCTGTGGCGGTCTGGGCTATGGCTATGGAGGCCTAGGTTATGGTTATGGAGGCCTGAGCTGTGGCTATGGAGGCCTGGGCTATGGCTATGGCTGTGGCATCCGCAGACTGGGCTGTGGCTATGGCTGTGGCTATGGATGTGGCTCTGGCTGTGGCTCTGGCTTTGGATACTACTAAGGAGGACATCCTGGGAGATGCTCACCCTCTCCACCTGTGACATCAGGATTCATTGATTCCAAACTCCACATGTTCCAGTCTCACACTTGGATGATGATGGTTCTGCCAAGGGAGTCAGTTGTTGGCCTATATGGAAACTACCATTTCCCTGAGTTTACCTCCAGAAGTGGGTCAATGTCTCATGAAATTCTCATGAGACCTCACAGTTGTGCTGTCATCAGACATTGGTGTCAGAGCAACTGCCTTGATGACTTTCAAAATGGAGGTTGTTCTCTGTTGTCCTAATAAACTTGCTTAACCTATAAGAGATATCTTGTCAGTCATTTGGTATCCAAAATTACTTGCAGTTTTTCATTTAGGCTTGTGAGAAAGAGAAGAATTAACATTCTTTGGTAGATAATCTTTCTTCCTCTTTCTAGATTGGTTTCTTTATAATTTCAAAGATCACCTAAGTTAGGTTTGTTTTGTTTTTTGTTGTTGTGTTTTGGTAAACTCACTTTTCTCTTCTCCTTTTGAGGTAATAATGCATTTAGTTCTGTGTAATTCGCAACACTGAATCAAGTGTTATTTATATGCTATTTTATGCATTGCCTAGAATAAAGTACATAGTAATAAAAACAATTTTCTCAACTTTCAATAAACATAAACATATCTTAAAATTAATGCTCTTCCCATATCCTCCATACTTTTTTAATTGGAGATGTAAACTAAATAAAAGTCTTATAAGCTAATTCAACTTAATAAACAAAAAATGCATTTCACCTTAATGGTAAGCAATCATATTTAGTTAAAATGCAGTTTCAGGAATAGACTAAGTTGTTTCAAGATCCTATAAGTTTCCAGTTCAAGATGTTGGATGGGACTGTGTTCATATCCAGGCTTCGTTAGGGAAGGATCCAGTTTCAAGCTCATATATTTGTTGGAAGAATTCACTTGCTTGCAGAGGTGGGCTGGATAGGCTTATTTCCTTGTTGACAGTTAACTGGGTCCCTTGCAGGCTGTCTTTTGGAAGCCACTGTCACCAGAAGAAGGTGCTCAGTAGGTTCCCAAACATAGCTGTTAGTTTTCTCAAAGCCAGGAAGGCAGAAAAGTTGATCCATCAAGAAGAGTACTACACCTAAAGTAACCTAATTATCCATGCTTGCCCTACTCATGAGGTTAGAAGCAAGTCATGTGTCTCGCTGACTCTCACAGGGAAGGTCTTACACAAGGACACCAACCTCAAGAGGCAGGAATCAAGGAGGGACATGTTGAGAAACTGCCTATCTCCAATTATATGTGATTTGTCCCTCAGAATAGGGGTTAGAAAGTGGTTCTTCATTTTCAGTGTTCTTAACAATTTACAGAATAAATATTGGTATTATCTAGTCTTTGAAGATACAGTAAAATTCTTCTGAGAAATCATCGGGACCTGTAAATACTTGGTGATTTTTTCCATTACTTCCAAGGAAATTGATCTCTAAATCCAGTGATTTAGATTAGATCTAATTGATTTCTAAATCTAATGGCTCATTTTGGTAATTTCTTTCCATAGGAAATTATCTATTTCATCTTTATAAATTTAAAATACATAGAGTCTGCAAAGTAGTACGATGATATGTCATATTTCTTCAATTTCAATTTTTATTTCCTCCTTGTTTGTTATGCTGTGTATGGTTTCTTTTATATTGATCAAGCAAGTAATCTGTACCTCTGTTTCTTTCACATAATAGTATTTTGTCTTATTATTGAAATCTGCCTTTTATTCTGTTCTCTACTTGGCTTGTTTTTGCTTTCCTATTCATATATATATATATATATATATATATATATATATATATATATATATTCTTAAAGATTTTTATGTTTTTTTCCAGCATAAATATCATGCATATGTATTTTGTAATTTGTGCAGCTTTTGCTTTGAAATTTGAGTCAAATTGAAAGTGTTTCAGTTAATATAAATTAAGCCTATTCATATATATGGATATGACTGACATTTATTATAAGAATCTTTTTTTAATCTTTTATTGATTTTATTTTTTTTAAATGAACGACAGCAGTGGAATGCATTACAATTCTTATTACACATATATACCACAATTTTTCACATCTCTGTTTGTATATAAAGAATATTGACACCCAATTCAAGTCTTTATATATGTACTTTGTATAATGATGTCCATCACATTCCACCATTCTTGTTAATCCCCTGCCCCCTCATTTTCCCTCCCACCCCTCTTCCCTATCTAGAATTCATCTAATCTTCCCATGCTCTCCCTCCTCCCGCACAATGAGTCATCCTTCTTATATCAGAGAAAACATTAGGCATTTGTTTTGGGGGGATTGGCTAACTTCACTTAACATTATCTTCTGCCATGATTTTGTTCTTTTTTAATGCTGAATAAAATTCCATTGTGTATATATGACCCCCCCTTTTTTTATCCATTCATCCACTGAGGGACATCTAGCTTGACTCAACAGTTTAGCTATTGTGAATTGTGCTGCTATAAACATTGATGTGGCTGCTCCCTGTAGTATGCTGTTTTTATGTCCTTTGGGTATAGTCCAAGGAGAGGAATAGCTGGGTCAAATGGTAGTTCCATTCCCAGATTTCCAAGGAATTTCCATACTGCTTTCCATATTGGCTGCACCAATTTGCAGCCCACCATCAATGTATGAGTGTATCTTTTCCCTCGCCAACACTAATCTTCATCATGTGGGATTAGGCCCCAACTTCCTTATTAAGACTCCTATAGTGTAAGAATTAAAACCAAGAATCAATAAATGGGATGGAACCAAATTAAAAAGTTTCTTCTCTGCAAAAGAAACAATCTGTGAGGTGAACAGATAGCCTACATCCTGGGAGTAAATTTTTACCCCTTATACATCAGATAGAGCACTAATCTCTAGATTATATATAAAGAACTCAAAAAGCTAAACACAGAAAAAAACAAATAACCCAATCAACAAATGGGCCAAATACCTGAACAGACACTTATCATAAGAGGATATAGAATTAATCAACAAATATATGAAAAAATGCTCATCATCTCTAGCAATCAGAGAAATGCAAATCAAAACTACTCTGAGATATCATCTCACTCCAGTCAGAATGTATGACAATAATCTTTATGTCTTTTATTAAATAGTTTAGGGTTTGTTTTTGTTTTTATATAATGATTTTGAGTTTTCCTGTTTTAATGTTAATTTTCCAGGGGAAATTATTCTCAGTTGGTATCATTGATTTCATTTACAGACATTTTGCAATAAATCTGTGTGCCAACTGTTAATCTGTGTCTTGTTATTTATTTTTGGTAGCAGTATAATTTACATGATTTCTAACTTAATGAAACACTTCCACCAATACAATAAATTTCACTTTTGTTAACATTTTCTGTTTTGTTTCTGATGATACAGTTGGATACCTTCAAATTTGTTTTAACTTTGTTTTGGGTGGATCCTAATTTTTCAATTTACTTATTTATCCTTCACTACCCAACTTCTAAATACTGCTCCTCCCATCTCTTTTTATGTTTCTTCCTAAGAAGTTATGAGTTTTGCTGGGTGATGGTGCATGCCTGCAATTACAGCGATTCCAGATGCTGAGGTAGGAGGATTGCAAGTTCCAGGCCAGCTCCACAAATTAGTGAGGTTCTAAGCAACTTAGGGAGAACTTGCCTCAAAAAAAGACAAAGGCTGGGATATGGCCCAGTGTATAAGCACCCCTGAATCCAATCTCTGATACCAAAAGAACACCCAACCTCCCCAAAAGTAAGTTATGAGTTTTGCCAACTGCTCCTACAAACCATGCATAGTTTTCAACTCCTTCCCTGATGTTTATTTGCTTATCTACCACAATCCCTTCTCTTTGCTTTTCCTTCTTCTCTTATCCTCCTTCCCTTCTTCCCATCTTTCCCTTCTGAATTTTATATGCAGAATGAGTTATCCTTTGGGGTAGTTTTTCTAGATGGACATCTAGCCTTATTTCTAACCATTCTACTGTCTTCCTGAAATTTTTTTCTGTCTGTTTTTGTTTATCACAAAGCTTAGCAGCAGGACAAGGATGGAGTAAAAGAGAGTTTATGTATTAAGGATTTATTTTAATTTGTTTTGTTAAAATTAGTCATACTTTGATTTTCATTTTTGCTGAGGGTGTTATTTTTCATATAGCTTTTGTGTTCCTTTGTTGTGAGTTGAATTGTATTGCCCCCCAAAACATATTGAAATCCTTACCCTTAAGATTTACAAATGTTTCCTTATCTAGAAATAAGATCTTTGCAAATGCAATCAAGTTAAAATGAGGTCTATAGAGGGGTTGATCAAATCCAGTGAGTGATGTTCTCTTAGAAGGCTATATGAAGACACAGGAACACAGAGACTCTACAGAAAATGCCATATAAAGACAGAATAAGAAATTGCAATTATATTGCCACAAGTTATATTGCCAAGGAGCATCAAAGATTGCTAGTAACTTCAGGATGCCTGAAGAAATAATGAATGATTTCTTTCTGGAGCTTCTGAGGGAATATATCCTGCTGATATCTAGATTTCAGGCTTCTAGCCTCCAAAATTACAAGATAAAACTTTGTATTATTTAAGACCTATTATTTGTAGTAATTTGTTACTGGAACCTAAGAAACAAATGTGCCCTTATTGCTATTCATCATTCTTTTGGAAGAAAGGTCTTTGGAAGACTTTGTTTTTAAAAAGCATGGTTGCCTTTACTACTTTGAACATATTCATAATGACTTCTTTGAACTATGTATCTGATAAGTCTGACATAAGAATCTTGTTAAAAGTTCACTTTTTATATGATGATGGCATTTTTTATATATAAACCACATCTTTGTTTTTCTTGTATATCTCATAATAACATTGAAACTGGAACTTTTAGTTTGTATTCTGTGGCTACTCTGGATATGCTTCTTGTTTTTTTATTTGTTTAGTGACTTGGCTTAACCAAATGTTAATGAATTCTATTTTCTCCTGCTGAAAAGTCTTCAATGTCTACAATGTCTACAGAAGGTGTAGTCTATGACATGTGCAGTGTCATCCTGAGATTTTATTTTAATTTTCTTAAATCTTTCTTTCCTTGATTCTTCTGTTAAATATTTGGTCTTTCTTTCTATCACTTTCAACTGTTAAGTTCACTAATTTTAGGTGATTATGACATGATTTTCAAAAATATGTTTGGAAATAAATGGCTTCACAGATTTAATTAATTTTTAACTCTTTACTTTAAGTATATGATACATTATTATTATTAACTAAAGTCACTTTGTTATCACTACATCACCAGAAATTATTGATGCTATAAGTGAGCATTTGTACATTTGAGCAATGTCTCCCCATTTTCCTCAATTCTCAATTCCTGGTAACCACTATTCTACTCTCTGAGTTTGTTAAAAAATTATATCTTAAGTATTTTTAACACATACACACACATATACACACACACAGAGTCAACTGTTTGTGTTGATTGTATGTTAATGAGCTACACACACCAACTTCACCAATTTATGTTGTATACCTTAAATACATGCACTTATGTGTCAATTATATCTAAATAAAGCTTTAATATTAACAAATCAATTTAGCATCCTTAGCAGGTATAACTTTTGAGGCCAGAATTAATTTGTTCTGAGCTCATAGGAGCTGTTCTTTGTTGTCTCATCTCCTATTTCTCTCTGGTAAACTAACTGACCTATGGCTTAACTGGTTGCTTTCATGGAGAAACCAGGTTTCTCTTAATTGCTTATCACCAACATCTGAATTGTTTTAGGTATACCCTTAAGGTTGAATATCCTACACATATTATAAATAGACTAGTTAAGTTGAGGAGATATTAAGAGTCCTATGTTTTTTTGGACTAGATAACTTAGAAAAATAAATGTATATGAAATTTCTACAGGTTTTCAAAAGAAATCATCCTTAATTAAAAATGAATTGTGACATTTACCTAAATAATACTGGCTAAGACAGTTTACCTGAATAATACTAAAAACTTCAAAGAAGTGTTTGCTAAATTGATAAAATTTCTAGGTCATTTCAATAAATCATGTTCAGATAATGTGTGATAAGTCTAAGATACAGCAGTCACTGTGTGTTTGAGTAGACATCATTATCACAAATAGTGTTGGAGGAAAACATAGTTCCTCCTAAGAGAACGATCTTTAGTTCTTAAGGGAAGCCAGAAGACCAGTGTCTTCCTTGGCTGCCTGGCTGGTAACAGGTCATCTGTACCCACCAAACACCCCCATAGCCATAGCCTAGGCCACCCCAGTAGATTCTGTAGAAGCTCACTGTATCAGGAGTGGAAGGCTCCACTGTACAGCAGGGGCAGATTCCAAAGTTTTCAGTTCCTAATCTGTGCAGAGCTTTGTAAACCAGCTAAGTATTATATGGGGAAAACCACATGCTCTGTTGGATTCACATTCCAAAGAAATTGGCATTGAAGTCATCTAAAATATTTCTCATAACTACTACATCCAATATACTCATCAGTGTGTGTCAGGATGCTTGTGATGGAATCACATGTCTTTAACAAGAGATTTTTCTTCTCATACTTTGATGACTTGTTTATTTCCAAAACCAAATATAAACTAATTACCAGCTAGCTATAGATCATATAACCCAAAGAGATTATTCCTATTAAAAATCCTAGTTTTATTTAATAATATCCTCCTTCCTGTTTGCAAATATGATGTGGTGAGAGCAAAAGTGTGGTTTCAAAATGGTGAGGAATGATGCATATATTAAAGAGAAGACAGGGTGGCAGGATTCACTTTTGAAAATTGGATAGTGAAGTATTTCATTTGTTTTTAGTGTGTAGAACAAGATTGTGCATTTTGACATGTACTTCTCACACATGAACTTTCAGTTTATTTAAGACCTAAAGTCATGACAGAGACCCTGTTTACTTCTATTTACCTTAAATATATAGAAAGAGACTGGTTTATTCTATTAGGAATCATGACTAAAATTGACTACAGAATCTCTCAAATATTTGCTAAAATCATGTGTCCACTGCTATGGAGCACTGAAAAAGTCATCTCTCTTCTGATATTCTTCCTCAAATGTACAACCTTAATCAACTTAAAAAGAAAACTTCAAACAAATACAAATTGGAGAATATTCTAAAAACTATTACTATTTAAACTTTTCAAGGCCATGAGAGTAAAGGAAATCCTGGGGTACTCTCCCCAAGTGAAGAGTAAGGGGATGTGACACGCAAACTCAGTGTGAATTTCACCCTAAACAGAAGGAAAAGACACTAGAAGAATACAAGGAGTGAAATAACATTTTATTTGGGGTTATTCAGCAAAGTTAAATTTTTTTGGTTGATTATTATACTATGGTTGTAAAAGATGTTAACATTAGCAGATGTTGAGTGGTATATATTGTGCATGTTCATATTATGTATAGTAACATTGGACATAAAATTGAGATTAACTTTTGGGAAAAGGGCACCAAAGTGATCCATCTGAACAGAGTTTACATAAATACTAGAGACTATTGGAGGAGCCAGCATCCAGATGGGCACTCCTAAATTTGGGAGGAAATATGAAGAGAGAAAAATAAAGGATGCTTCAAAGGAGCAGCTGGTGAGGTTGAATTAAATCAAATGCCCATGGTAGGATGAGGGTATAGCTTGGAGTGTCTTTCATGAATGAAAGAAGGGTTTGTTGAACCTGAATGTTGCTCAGAGTCTGAGGACAACAATGATTCAACGTCTGGATTTTGCAGGACTTAGAATGTGATGATCCCTAAAAAAGATGTTTCAGTTGAGTACTGGGGACCAAAGACCAAAAAGTATGAGCAGAGTAATACAGCAATGTTAGTATGCTACCATGGAAATACATTTAAATGAGGATGCTTTTAAGGATTTGTTGTTTTTGATTAGGGATATAGGTGAGAACTCAGTATACTCAGAAAATACATGAGAAAAAAACATTTAAAAAAATGAATGGCATATCATTTAGGACAATGTTCTCACTTCTGTAATTAGAAAAAAAAAACTCAATTTGGGGGGAGAAAGAAATTACATCCTGGAAATAAAATCTAAGGAGGAAAAATTTAACAGCAAATGTTGTTAACAGGGACAATGTGTTAAACTAAAAGCAATATATCAATATCTCTTTTAATACAGTACAAAAAGCTCAGGTTAATTATAGTTGTTTTTAATTTTTAAATTTCCTGATGCAATTCAGTTTTACCAATTTTAGTGATGTTGTAAGAACTGAGTCTGGAGAAAGTGAAACTTTTGCTATATCGACTAGTTTTAAACTAAAATGTATTGTTAAATTTATTCTGCACTGAGAGAGCTGAGGCTATTAGTTATTTCTCTATTACAAATTTGAGTATGAGGGAGTGAAGATGTTATCCAGTTCTACTATCTTGATACAGCAGATTGTAAAAGGTCACAAACATTTATCAATTTTACAAAAATGCACCTGCCAAGAAACAAATATGTAAACAAAATTCAAAATACAGAATGGATGAATGAATGGATGAGTGGCTTTCATCCTTGGTATGAAAACATTAAATCAATATCTATCTATCTTTCTCTTTTGACCCAATATAAACCAGCCTCCAATAATTCCAATTCCCAAGTCCACCTAAGGGTACATGGAGGGTATATTAAAATAGTATTTTGCCCAAAAACTGTCACAGGGATGTCAGAAATATGTCTGGAATACCAGAAACCTATGAGGATATGTGGGTAATGCTTCCTTCCTACATTCTTTCAATTAGAGACACAGAGATTTAGTTTTAAATTTTAATATAGAAAACCTAATTCCCTCTTTTTCTGGCTCCCTAATAGGATGTGTTAATGCACTGATTTGAAATGGTGACAGTAAGTGCTCATGAGCTCTGCATGCTGTCTGAAAGGATACTGGGCAGGGGCTTCAAGAAAGAAACAGTTCTGTCCAATTCACTGATAACCTCAAACACATGATGTTAAACCAAAAGCATAGGTATTTAAGATTTAGTAACTAAACACTAGATATAAAATTTGGGGAAATATGAATACAGAAATTATATTCTAGAGGATAACATGTATTTTTCGGTACAGTTTGAACTTTAAAGAGGAAAGCAGAACACATTTTCCTTAAACCTGGCTCTAACAAATCTTAATTTAGATATATGATCAACTCCATGGGTATGAAAGGTGTATTTGGATTCAGTACAGAGAAGGAATTTAGTTCTAAAGGAAGTTAATTGATTTGGATCAAGAGAAGAAAACTTATGAGTCTAAAGGAGTGTTATTTCTGTGAAGTGTTTTTTAAAAGAATGAAAATACAGAGGCCGTGGCAAATAGACTGTAATGAATAAATGTTAGCTTCTGTTATATGGAAGGATAAATATAGGAGGTTAACCTGGAAGCCTGCTTCGAGGCAGGACTGGATGTGTGTGAAGTGTCTGCTTTTATTGAAGACTTCAATTGGGTCAAGAGACTCACAACTCTGAGGGAAAACAAGCTTGTCTTATAAATCTAAGGGTTTATCTTACAGTTGAGAAACAACAACATAATGAGGTTAGTCATAAAATTAGCCAGTGGCATGAGTGCCTTGTGGGTCCCACCCACATTGAAGGCATATAAAAGGCCTTCTACAGGGAGAAATGTCCAGACTCAAGTTACCCACACTCCTTCTCTACCCAAGGACAACCTCAACCACCAACACCATGTGTGGCAGCTACTACGGAAACTACTATGGTGGCCGTGGCTATGGATGCTGTAGCTATGGAGGCCTGGGCTATGGCTATGGTGGCCTGGGCTATGGCTATGGAGGCCTGGGCTATGGCTATGGAGGCCTGGGCTGTGGCTATGGATATGGCTCCCGTTCTCTCTGTGGCTGTGGGTATGGATGTGGCTCCAGATATGGCTCTGGTTTTGGATACTACTATTGAAGACGCAGTGTGAGACTCTCAGCTTCGACAGCCGGGAAACTGGGATTTACCAATGTTGAATGCCACAGGCTCTGAGCTTCTTACCTGGGTGAAGGCCATCCTGCATCGTAGGTTCCTAGTGTGATCTTGCTGAAGACTTACACCCTAGTGCCCTGTGGATCTGGTACCTCAGACTTTTCCTTTTTTAGATTTAACTCCTGAAATTCAAGAGAACTTTGAACTTGTCCTCTGAAGTCCTGTATTATCTCTCATCGAGATGAAACAGTGACAGACCTTGCATTTTGATTTTCATGCAGGACCCATTCTAATGTTTTCCTAATAAACTTTTTCAACCCCTAAAATGATCTTGATTTTCTTTATTTAACATCCAGTATTTTACTTCCCCCTCTATTCTTCTTAAAGAAAATGACTGCATTTTTTAGGATGTATAATGCTTTTCTATTTCTACCCCAGTTATTCTAAAAATTCTTGATTTAAGACATTAAGAAGGCAATAATCTTAGCAGTCCTCAATTTTCCACTCTGTTTCAGCTGTGATATATATTATGTTGCGTTATTGTTAGAAAAAAGAGTGCAATATTTATGAATTTAGTCAAGCATTGACTGGAAATAGTATCTACAAGTGCTTTTACATCAAAACCTTCATCTGAATGACATCCCTTTGAAGACATGAATGTTAATGTATGATTCCTGCTTCTAATCTTTGGTTTGGCTCTATTTAAGGAAACAATATATGTTTCAATTGGTAGAGAAGTTCAAACTAAACTGGGCCTGTTCCCCACTAACTTTTACGTGCCCTACTTTAGTTTAAAATTTAGTTTTGAAAATGTGACATCAGTCCTAACACCTATAGAACATTTAAGTTTAGAACCATTTGATAATATTCTACATTCTTTGTCTTGAGATATTTCTTCCTTGTGATTTCTGAGTTCTCAGAGTTTATATCTACAATAATTTGCTTACCCATCAATTTTCTTTGACTCCTATTTGTACATCTGACAATTATCTTTTCTGATGTTCAACTTTCTGAATCGTATGCTAAACATGAGAAAGTTTAAGTGCTATATTTAGTTTAGGGAAGTCGAGATGCCCCAATTCATTCCAACAGGTTCAAAGTTATAAGGTTGTTCGTGCCACCAGGACGAAATTAACATCTCCAGAATGATCCAAACCAAAGAGAAAACATGTTTTCTTCTAATTATGCTTATAAAAGCATTTGTTTTCTAAATTACTTTATTATTGAAGCTTATATTTTATATTTCATATTAAATGGAACTTTAAGGGCCTGCACTCATACATCTCAGGAAATAGTAGACTTTAAACCCATTTTGATCTCTTTATGGGTCATAATCACTGGATACAAAAATATTTTAGAAATAGACACATAGACTAAGATTGCCATTGATTATGGTTTTGTAAGATCTCCATCTGATTCGGTCTTTTTTTGTGGGGATGGGGGGAACTAACGATTGAACTCAGGGGGACTAGACTACTGAGATACATCCCAGCCCTATTTTCTATTTTATTCAGAGACAGAGCCTCATTGAGATGCTTAGTGCCTCCTTTTTGTTGAGGCTGGCTTTGAACTCCTAATCCTCCTGCCTCAACCTCTTGAGCCACTGGGATTACAGGTGTGTGCCACCGTGCCAGGCTACTTTATTCTGTCTTAATGCCACCTAAAACTGATTAGAATTCTTGGAAGCTCTGACATTTTGAATTTGAAGTTAAAAGCCATCATTAATGTCTTCAGATAAACATCTCTTTTACACTGACATTGATTCATTCACTTCTTTGAAGTCATCAAATTGTGACTATCTCATATTGCACTTGAAATATGCTGATATTTTGCACTTTACACTATTCTTTATTTATATCTCTCTTTCCCCCAAAGGAAGTAACATCTACTTCAACAGCATAGCTGCATTTACTTTATTTAGTAATATGAACAAAACACTTCCCAAATTACTGCACTGAATCAGGAAACAGATCCACCTTTTAATGGCTTTTTTCAAATTATATAATTTATTTGGTATTGGTATTCTCATATAAAAGTAAGTAGAATGATAGAACCTGCATTCTAGGGATGTTATCAGACATAAATGTGTTAAAACATGCAAAGTGCTTAGAACAATGTCTAGTATTTAATAGGTATAACTTTTATCTATTATATGTATGTTTTTGCTCTTTTCATAAAAATATTATTTGGTTGTATTTATCATATTTTATTTATAGAATTAATATGTCAAAATTCCATGTAAATAATTTATATTTATAATTTAAATAATAATAAATAGCATTTATTTGTCATTTATTACAGAGGAATCACTGAGCCTATTCTTTCATATAGGTACTTAATCCTCATGAAAGTACTTTTGTTATAGAAATCTCAAAACAGTTTAATGTTGCCTTAAAAGATGTCCAGTTCTAAACTGAGTAAAATAAACAAACAAAAAGTGCATCAATTTCTCATTGGCAGGTTT
This sequence comes from Urocitellus parryii, assembly GCF_045843805.1. NCBI lineage: Eukaryota > Metazoa > Chordata > Mammalia > Rodentia > Sciuridae > Urocitellus > Urocitellus parryii. The sequence continues at coordinate 213,594,619 of NC_135532.1, read as the reverse complement.
AGCATGACAAAAGAAATGCTTCATATTCATTGACTAGATGTTTCTTTATATTAAAAAAAACTTATTTGCATTTGTTAATCAGCCATAGATTTTTTCTCACCAAATATTTTATGAAAAAATTATTATTAATTATTAAGGGTTATTTAATTGTTAAAGACTATTGTAAAATTAAAATATATTTGGAGAAAAAAATTTTTTTACCTCCTCCCTCTAATAAAAATTTGCATTTTCCCTCCTCTATTTTTTGCCTGTCATGTTATTTGTGAAATTACAATTTTCTCATGTTGGACATCTAGAATCTTTTCTGCCCAACTCTTACTTTCTTTGGTATAATGTTTGTCTTTGTTTGCCTCTTTTCCAAACTCCAGGATAATTTCTCAATAGCTTCCACTCTTTTTATCTCCTGTTAAATTTTCTGCCTTTTTTTTAATTTACAAGTTTTCTTATGGTAAGTACATACTTTACTTTTTAAGATTTTGCTATTTGCTGGTATACCTGTTATAACTTTACATGTTCAAGGGCTATTAAATATTATGAATTTTAGAAATTCAAATACTGTGTTCAAGTGTTTTCCCATCTTTTTTATAGTACTATTTTGAAAGTTGGAGGCATTCGGAGTTCTCAGCTTCATCTTTTGATTTTGACAGCTAGTCATTTCATATGGCTATTCTTTAGAAAGAATGATCTACATACTCAATACTTAGGGTAAAAGTTTGTCCCATCAGACATCATGCTTGTTCATATGCAAATCTTTCATATGCGGACATTTATAAATGAAAATGTTTAGGTTTCTAATTTTACTTTGCCTCTTTAACAAGATCTGTTACTCTCCAGGGGTGACCGTGAAGTGTGAGCAGTGGAGGTGCTGCTTCCCAGTACCATGTGAAGATCTTACCTTTCAGGTTGTTGTGACAATCTTGCTGATCTGTGCCAGCATGTTAATGATGCCAAACTTCAAATTCCTTTAATATTCTCCCCGGTGTTTTTCTTTCTCCCTTAAAATACATGGAATCCCAAGTTACTGACTATATATTTTTCCAGAATTCTTGTCAATTTTTCACAAAAATTTAATAAAGACACATTATTATGTATTTCATTTTATATGTAGATTTTTTGATATTCAGTTGATTTTTAAATATGGTACAGTTTTTGATTTATTATTCTAATAATTTTAACAACTCTATGGATATTTGGTTGACAGACTTGTAGGCATATACTTGTGAAAACACCATCATAGTCTATATCATATTAGTATCCATCACTTCCAAAAACTTATGCCATTATTCTTTATTATTTTATTATTAGTTTAGTACATAATTACCATAGTATTTACACTATTATCAAAACCTTGAGTATGAAATTTGAAAAAAAATTATGAATAAATGGAAATTTTAAAACCTACTTTTGAATAACCACTTAATCAAGGTATAAATCAAGTGGAAATTATAAAATATCTTAAGACAACAGAAAACAAAAGCATGCTAAACGTATGTGATGCAGCAGAAAAGTCTCAAGAGGCCAGTTTATAGCAATACACAC